>NW_026571152.1:23942605-24342605 GCF_026225935.1 Boleophthalmus pectinirostris
CTACTTCCGTATCGTGGTGACCGTCCCAGCGGAGCAGATGGTGGAGGCTTGTGGACGAATTCGAGAGTTCTGTCTGACCCACTACAGACCCAGCAGTCGGGACAGCCTCAATGACCTGGACCAGTAACAGCATTGAATAAACTGCAGGTCCAGCGGATTCTTTCCTATGTAAACCAAATGAAAAATCTATTTATATTTTATACGGACTAGCTTAATATCGCTTTGTATTTATATATAATTTTATATTGACTTTCTCTGCATTTTGTATAGCCTTTATGCTACAGAGAGCATGATTGTAGTTGCTGCATTATAGTTTAGTTTGTAAGTGATGTTGTCTTAATGAATGTATTTCATATTTCACATCCATATTTAGCGTGTGCTGCATAAACATATCCTGTATATTTTAGGTCATAAAGTTATGTTTGTTACATCTTTGTTCCTTTGGGTTAACTGAAGGTGTAAATAGATTCATGTATGTGTTCGGGTTTTTTTGTTTGTTTGGTGGGAACACATTTCCAAATAAAAATAAATAACTGTAAGCAGATGTATTGGGAATTAGGAATATTTCTTTCATTATGAGATATAACCTCTTTGTATTTGTAATATCACAAACAAAATGCAATGTAAGGAAACATCATCTTGTATAAATATGTGCAAGATTGTGAATGAATGGCTTTATATGTACAAATAAATAAAGTGTCCCATAGTCTGCAGTTTTGTTCCTTTATTTATTGTGAACATTAAAATAACATAATTGATTGTACTTTGAATATGCAAAAAATAAGAAAAGTTTTTTTTTTTATCAGTTTGAGAGCTGCTGAAATGGCTGAAGAGTTTATTTTGAACACATTCGTAGTTTGTGCAAACAAAACATACAGATAGGAAAAAAAATACATATTTTTTCTGTTGAACAAAATTCAGCACAAATCTTAATCAAAATCAGTACATTTGAAGCTTTTTTAGATCTCAAAATCTGCTTGAAATATTTTTTAAAATGGACACTTCAGTACTTTTACATAAGCATATTTCCAAAATCCAAAATGTAAATATGTACGTATGTATTCTCTCCCCTCTGTCAACCAGCCACACCTCTGCTCTGTCCCTCCTCCCTGGCTACAAGTAGTCCACCTCTTTTCAGCTCTTTCTTTGCTACTATCACTATCCAGAGTAATATTTTACTAAGCATTGTAAGTAGTGTGATTAAAGCTGTGTGGAACAAGTACTCAGTTTTGTTACCTAAGTAAAAATACAGATACCAGAGCAAAAAAATACTCAAGTAAAAGTATCACCTGAAAAAATATACTTTAAGTAAAAGTTTTGATGTATCCATTAAAAAATATATTTCAAGCTGATTTCGAGATCTAAAAAAGCCTAAATGTGTTGATTCTGATAGATTTGTTCTGAATTGTGTTCAATAATATTTTTTTTTTATTCCTAGCTGTTTTTATCTGTATGTTTTATTTGTTTGCTCAAACTATGATCGTGTTCAAAATAAACCCCTCAGCCATTTCAGCAGCTCTCAAACAATGATAAAAAAAATACTTTTACTTTTCAGTCCGTTTCAAAAATGCAGAGTAGTAGAAAGTGCAGATATATGCTCTCAAATGTAGTGAAGTAAAATTAAAAAGTGAGTAAAAGTAATTTAAAATGCACTTTAGTAAAGTACAGATACCTAGTCTCTGTACCCTATTTATAAGTACAGTACAGTTAGCTCCTCCATTCAGGCAGATATATGCCAGTGTCCACCAGCAATCTGACCAGAACTGAAGACACAGCTTGGATGAGCTGCGAAACGTATTCGATCAAAAAACTTTTGTCCAGTTGACAGAATTAAATTTCTCCTTTGCTATAAGTACATTACTTTACTACTTTTACTACGTTCCACCACTGGATTAAAGGGATACAAAAGAGGACAAAATACAAAGGGCATAGAAGATAATAATGATTGGTTTTATCAGTGCAAAGCATACAAAAGTTATGTTTAATTACATAAAGATTAATGATTAATTAAAGAGTCACAAGATAAATTCGTTTTATTACCTAACTGCAATAGCCATAATGTACTGTGCGCTGCAGACTGTAAAAATGAGCCAGGGAAGCCAGTGCAATTAAATGGGTTCGCTAAAAAGAAGAGATTCCCTTATTTACTTTTGCTTAGCTTCATTCTAACAGAATATCCCCACCTAATGTTGAAAATCAGTCATTACACCTTAATTGCTGCAGAACAACAGGCCCTCATGAGAGCACCGACCTTTGCCTCACCTTTCACCCTCCTCCGTGTACACATAAACACTTGCAGGTACTTTGACCATTGTCCAATCATTAACTCCTGACACAGTATTGTAGTGTGTAGTAGTAGAGGGAACAGGAGGAAGGACCACAGCGAAGGACATAATAAGGAAGGACATTACACAGCAGTTTGAAGAGAACAGAGGAAGTGAAAGCTCAGATAGTTTGGGCCAATGGAGGATATACAGGTGGAGACAACCATACTACTTAATGATGGCTCAAAAATGCCACTTCTAGGCCTGGGGACATGGAAGGTAATATAACATAAAACTGTTTGATCCTATATGGTGACTGCCTATTAATCAGAGCATTGGTTATGGGAAAATACCTTCCGTTACAGGCGCAATTTCTTCACTGCTATTCACATTTATAGCTTTATATGTTACTAAGGTTATCAAAGGTAAATGGTAATGTGTTTGTCTTTGCTCGTTGGGCATGTCTCGCCAGCTTTTAGCCTTGTTATTATATTTTGGTGTTTGATGTCTTTTGATTGATTCATATAGGCTATGTTTGAATAATCCTAATAATCTTGTCCTGCTTGAGTGATTCAGTTTTGCAGTTCACAGAGAACAAAGTGTAAAATATAAATTACTGGAAAAAATAAAAAACATAATATATCTACTTTATCATGTTATTCAGTGATCAATTATAATGTTGTTTCCTCATCACAAACATACCTGGAGCTGTGTTTTGTTTCATCCACATTCACATGTTTAACACACAAACCCTGCATATTTAGGCTGAGTTTTTCTCTCAAACAGAAAACACTTCCACCTTGTGATGTCACGTGGTTATACAGGAAGTGCTCCATTGTATTTTTAAACTCCATACACCTTCACTAGAATCATTTGGATGATTTCAGCCCTGGAACTGACGATCTCTATTGTAGTAAAGGTAAAACATAATTGTTAACTTGAAAACAACAGCTGATGACATCACAAGGTGGAATAGAGCATTTTGAATTTTAGAGATGAGGACAGACTAATAATAAAGGATTATTCAAACGTGTGAATGAAACAAAAAACAACTTCAGGTATGTTTTTGAGGAAGGAGCATTATAACATGACTAAAAGCTCACAAGTCAGTTTTTGCGTAATATAGGACCTTTCAAATAATTAAATACCAGCAATTATCAAGAAATAGGTTGCATCAAGCTTTACATTTGAGATGAGTTGTTATTTCTTTGTGAAGTTCCTCAATGCCATGGTTATTTTCCTTGAGTAAAAAGGTGGCCCATTAAAACAAGTATGTATGACTGACATGATTATGTTTTGCAGTCGAATCACAATTCAACGACCTCAATGCAGGGAGCAGTGGAGGCGGCCATCGCAGCAGGATACCGTCATATTGACACAGCGTACTGCTATGAGAATGAAGTGGCCATTGGCAAAGCTCTGCAAGCCAAAATGCAACAGGGGATTATCCGACGTCAGGACATGTTCATAGTCAGCAAGGTGAGACATCGATCTCAAATAATGGTTGACTGTGAGCACAGAGTATATTTCTACTAAATATTTTCCCTTTACTTTTAGTTGTGGTGCACATATTATGCCCCAGAAGATATTTCTGTGTGTCTCGACAAGTCACTGTCAGATCTACAGCTCGATTACCTGGACCTTTACTTAGTGCATTTTCCTGTTGGTTTAAAGGTTTGTGAAAAATGCTAGAAAAAGTAAAAGGTATAAAATATAATGTCTCATTTTAACTGGAGCTTTTATATTTTTATTTTTCAGAAAGTGGGAGATTCACTTTTCCCAAAGAACAAGGAGGGACAAATCTTAACTTCTGATATAGATTATGTGGATGTATGGAGGGTAAGATAACATTCAGCATTGAATAATTTTGTTTAGTTCCTATTTTAAACATCAGTTGACCTATGTAAAAGACCAAAGCATACAACTCGAAATGAATCTTGATCTCAGTCAAAATTATATTAAACGTGCACTGCGCAACTTTTCTGGTGGAGGCTCTGCTACCTGCTTGTCTCCATGGAGATGTTATTGCTTTGCTTAGAATGTTCCACGGTATGACACTAAACAATTCTGTCAGCATTTATTTATTACAGGGGCTTCTATTACTCCAAAATAAAATAATCCATTCTGTGAATGGGGGCGACTCTTCACAAATCTGACTTATAGCAATGTAGAAGTGTAATATATACAATAAAATATAATATAGCATAGTTCTGTACCCCGCTTGACTCCCTCATGATAGATAGGTTTGATCTATACTGCAGAACATTCTAGACATGCCATTTCCATGGAAATAGGCATGTGGCAGATCCTCCACGAGCAATGTTACACAGTACACATTTAATTTTGGACGACAATTGGACTGACACACTGTGTTTGTTTGTGTTTGTGTTTGCTCGGAGATGCTGCAAATGAATTGCCTTATGGGATCAATAAAGTTTTCTGAATCTGAATCAAAATGTTACTTGCCAACTGCCTCACCACACATTATTTCCTTGATTCTTGAAGGGGATGGAGGCACTACAGGCCTCTGGGAAAGTGAAAAGTATTGGTGTGTCCAACTTCAGCATCCTGCAACTGGAGAGACTGTTGGCTCTGTGTAGGGTCACACCTGCTGTCAACCAGGTACTCACAACATAGATGAGATGAGAAGTAATGTATGTGGTCACTGATACTGTAGGTGCAGTAAATAATGTTAATTAATTATGTGGGTGGCATATTTAAAAATTATTTTGCTATAGTACATGTGTTAACATTGTCTAACATTTCAGTTAATAAATAAGGTTAGATTCAAATTAAAAAAGCGGTACTGTCATTTTACTCTAACTTGTTTCAAAATGTCGTTTCACAACAGTTTTTGTGTCATTTATGACCTTATGTTTATTGTGTGAACATTTGTGAATCTGCAGGTGGAGCTCCATCCATACCTGGTGCAGACCGAACTGATAGACTTCTGTAAATCCAAAAACATAGCTCTGACCGCCTACAGTCCTTTTGGGTCTCCAGGAAGACCTCCAGAGCTGTATGCAGAAACCACACACACTGCAAAAACAATCACACAGCATGGCAATGTTAGGGAATTTATTGAGATATTAGAGCATTTTCGATATTGTTCCAGTTTGTAATTTCACATTGACCAGGCTCAAGTTACAGGTACATTTTACTTTCTAATGGAGAGTCCACTGCCTATCCTCCATGGAGCTATAATTGTCTTATCTGGAATGTTCAACAGTATGGTATTAAACTCATCTATCTTCATATCAGGTAATGCCACCAAGCCAAGCTACATGTCAGAGAGGGGATCCCACTCACAGTGAGAATTCCTGTTTTTAAGTACTTTTTAAAAGTTTTTTTAAACAAATATCTGTAACTGAATAAATGCTAAGTAGACATGATAAATGCCTTACTGTAGAACTTTCCAGGCAAAGCTATACCATCAATCTCTATTGAGACAACCGGGTGATGGCCTCCCCACTAAAAAAGTATAGTGTACCTTTAATCAAAAATATAATTAACACAGTAAAGTATTATGAACATACTGAAACCATCATTTTAAATTCAGACATTTCTACACTGCTACATTTATTTTTAACTGCAATTTTATTATTTGAGGTTATTAAGCATTTTGTAGTAAAAGTTCTTAATAATAATAACTATTATAATAATCCTAATAATAATATTACCTTTTTCTTCCTTTTGCCAGTATAAAAGGAGAAAAAGACCCAATTAATATTCTAACTGACCCTGTTGTCGAACAGATAGCCAAGAAGCACAGACGCAGCTCTGCACAGGTGAGAACAACAAAACACTCACAGTTATAACACTGGTGGAACTTTGAATATTTTTGTCTTTTGTACTTTTTGTACTCATGTTTGTGATGTGGGCAGGTTTTGCTGAAGTACCACACTCAGCAGGGCATAGCAGTCATACCCAAAAGTGAGAAGGCCCATCATATCCTCGAGAACACAAAGGTAAACTCACACCAGTATCATTTTCAAATGGCATTGTGTGTGCAACATGCAGTCTTATTGTTTTGGGTTTTTTTTTTTTTTTTGTTTTTTTTTGTTTCCAATTCCAACACCTGACTGTGATTTATTTTATTTTTTTGTTTTATTTTGTTTTGTTTTCCAATATTTTGTTATTATCATTTTATCTTTTAACTTTAGCAACTCACATTGCTTCACGAAGAGGGTATTTGATATCACAATCACAATTAATCAAAATATCATCCTGTTTTTTTTTTTTTTTGGTTTTTTTTGTATGCAGATCTTTGATTTTAGGCTAACAGAGGAAGATATGGCAGCTCTTAGAGGCCTTGACCGTGGATGGAGAGCTTGTGACCTGCCTGAGTAAGTGAGCACATGATGTCAAGTTTAATGCTACACTAATATTTCTAATGATTGTTTCTATTACTTTTTTGTTACAGAGTCAAATCTCATCCCTATTACCCATTTGTGTGAGGGATTTGTTCATACTAACTCCCAACACAAAATGATGCATAAATACTAATAAAAAAAACAAATGTCAAAAAATTTTCAAAAATTACATTATTCACAAGTTTATAATAATATAAACATGCCATTATTCAGCTTGTAATATGCATTGTATTCTTTTTTTTCCTCTTAGAAGCTTTTGGCTTAATATGCCATAATTATGACACAAACAGACACATCAAAAACATTTTGGATTCAGCGCTTCTTTCAGAGATTTATGCCACAATCCTAAACATATTTTCGTAGTTAAACAAACCAGTAGTTGATTTCATTTTATAGACGTGTTTGTTTGTTTTCAACTGTCAAGAAGTCCAGGTTCTCACGACTGTTACGTGGGTTCTAATGACTGAAGTTTTTTCTTCCTGTCCTGTAAGTCGAATATGCATAAGGGCCTCACGGTGCATACGCAGGCAGAGGCCCCTGCAATGCGTTTGGGCAGATCGGGCCCCCGAGACCAACCTCCTCTATCAGGGTCATAGACCTGAGTTGCTTTGGAGAAAACCATGCCCTCCCAGCTGTAGCCTCCTAAAACATAAATCTTTCCTGTCCAAACTGCCACTCCAGCCTCACTGTTGGGCAGCAGCAGTGGAGCCACATAGCTCCACTGTCCCACATGAGGATCATACGCCTCCACCTGTAGGACATCAAAGCGCTCTGTTGTGGCTGCATGGTCATCGCTGCCCCCAATGGCATAGATGAGGTGGTGCAGAGAGGCCATGCAGTGCCAGCCTCGCGCCTGGGACATGGAAGGCCGCTCCAGCCACACCGAACCCTCTCGAGATGGTTCATAGCTCAAGACCTCTTTGCGATATGGCCCAATCTGATAATCATGCCCACCTGAGATGTACACAACACCTCTGTGCACTGTCCCTGCATGGCCATAGGTGTACCTACAAAAAAAAGCACAATTATTTCACAAACCATAAGAAAGCCTGCAACTGCAGCCAGGTAATCACGTTTTTTAATATAAAATATCAGAATAATGATTCAAATTGTGAAACAGTGTACCTGGGCAGTCCAGCTACATAGCACCAGCTGTCTTCAGCAGGATAGTAAACTTCTACAGAGGACAGCGCCCCAGTGTCATTTCTGCCCCCCACAGCGATCAGACAGTCACCCACTGCCCCCAGAAAGAAGTCCACTCTCCTCTGGTTCATGGATGCGCCCTGAGAGTGCCAGAGCAGACATTGCATACATTGTAGAGATAAAATAACAATTATAAACTAGGATACCTTAGTCCATTGATTATGGCGGGGGTCATATCTATAGAGAAGGTTACAAGCAGCATCTCCACCATTGTCCCTGGATGAACTGCCACCAGCAGCAAAGATGAACCCTCCTAACACAGCCAAGCAGTGATGGCTGCGCCGGGCTGGAAGTTCAGTCTCTACCTTCCAAACTCCTGTGGGAACATCCAGACGGCACACATTGGAGCTCAGCTCCTCTCCTCGTTCAGACACCTTTAAAAAGAACACATAGACCAGATACAGTCAATGCTTGTCTGAGAGTGTATCTGCTAACAACTCAAAGAGAGGAAATTAAAAAGCCAAGTACTTAAGAATGACACCAGTAATGCGATAATATCTGTGACCAGTGTAAGTACATTCAGGTACAACGCAGTTTATAAATTATAGTCACCTCTCCTCCAATTAGAAGCAGACTTTCAACTCCATCTCTTAATGATGTGAGTCCAGTTTGAAACAGGGGCTGGGCACTGGGGGTAGCATGGTAGGCCAAGGCCTCTTCAACCAAAGCCTCACACTGGGCTTCATTTGGCAGAATTGCTCTAATGGCAGGCAGCACCCGTCCCACCAGGTCTCCCACAGGCATCAGCGCCAGGCGAATGTGGGACAGGAGCTTTGGAGCATGTGCTGTGCGCTCCGGGCTTTGACTCAACCACTGAAGAGCAGCCTGCAGCAGAGCCTGCTCACTCTCATGCTCCACCTTAAGAAAAACATGACATGCATTGAAAATGTATTTTTAGACAGCAGTTAATAGCTTAGTGTTGGACAGCAAAACCAGATAAAAACAGATATACTGTAACACACTGTAATACATTACTGACCTGGCTGCTGGAAAGATATTTTGTCAATTTGTGAAGAGGAATATCTCTCATGAAGTCAGGAGTAAAAGACAAAGTACCAAAGCGTGAGAGGATGAACTGGTCAATGAATGTGTCAAGTCTGTCCAGACTGTAGAGCAAAGCCAGCTCCTGGAGGTACAAATAATTGTCCTCGGTCACTTCCTGCTCCAAATACTGGCAGCAGAAATCCACCACTTGCCACACCTACACAAAAAACATACATGCTAACGGTAAACCTTCAATTTTCCCAATACCACTGAAGATCAAATGAAAACCACAATCACCTGCAATAGATGGGCTGCTTCAAGAACATAGTCAATGTTTCCTCCATCCAGTGGCAGCTCTGCACAATACAGGAAGTCTATAACAGCTCTAAGACCAATATAAGACAATCCAACCAACTCCACCTGTAGGTAGGAATACAGGGCTCACCTTTGAGACTGTTAATGACAGGACCAGACAGAACAGTTCTTTATAAACATACCTCCACCTGGTGTTCTTCTCTCATGCCCAAAGTGAACATAGCATTAAAGTACTGACTGGACAGAGCCAATACTGCTCTGTGTGCTGGTATGGACTGGTCATCTGCCACCAGCACCACATCACAGAACTGATTCTTCTGCCTTTGCTCATTCAGACCCTGGAGGACTGCCACAGATTGATGAGACCAGTGGAAAATCTGTAGAACAACAACAGCTCTGGAAAAAAGTACAAAAAAGAAGAGTACAGAAATAAAAATAACAAACAGCAACTGACCTTGGAAGATTCACTGATGCGGTGGGGCCGACACACACGGTTCACTTTGCCATTGTCCATGTTGTTCTCATACTGACATTTTCTGAAAAGAGAACATTAGAAGATCTGAGAAATATTTTGCAATAATACTGAAGCTGATGCCCTAGCTACTATTATCTAAATGAATGTATATGCTGTAGTTCAGACAAATGTTTGCAATTACTTTTAAAACAATCTCTTATGCTAAAAGACTACAATAATAATGAAGAGGATGGGATACAGCATCATTGAAGTATAAGATCCTCTGTTAGCACATTAGCACAACATAACGAGCAGCATCTTTTCTGAAAATGAACAGCAATCGCAGTACCTTACAGTGTTACAGGAGGCCTGTATTTTGTGAGATTGTGCCCTTTAAGCACATTTACACCCAAGACATGAGCAGCTTACATACAGAGAACTGACAGAAAGCCTTTAATTCTGCAACCATAGCTGAAGCAGAGTAAAACGGAAGTTGACTACTGCATGAAGCGTATACTTCCTGTAAAACCATAGACTGCACACTTTTTTTTTTTTTTATCTATTTAAATGTTCACTGCGTTCGCCCAATGTTTTGATTGTCTTATGTTGACCATAAAAACTCTAAAAAAAATCGCATTATTAATACATCTTTGTGTGACTTGTTGCACTGTGAATTAACCATCAGTAGATGGAGACAGAGAGCTCTTAGACAACCATGGATCTATTAAAATAGCGGGGACAACTCCTTCAGCATCCTCAACTCGTGCATCTAGTCCATTGATTCTACCTCAGCTACGAACTAAATGCCTGTTGCAACGACTGTTAATTTTCCCAAAGCAGATGATTTCATGATGATTCACTGGTGGATTGCGTCTCGAGGCCTTTGTTTAAGCTGGATTTACCAGAATGGAGTAAATCACAATAGGCACATTGATAGTCAATTCATAAATGAACCGGAAGCTGGTTTTATTTACTACCATAAAAGCAGAAACAAATGTCAGTCTTCAAAAACTCTGTAATATTTAGTTTAGAGAATATGTAGTGTGGGTCCATATGGTGTGAGTTAGATTTAGTAATTCTCTTATATCTCCAGGATATTTTTACTTTGAAAGAATGCATGTTTTCCAAGATATTTGCTTAGGAATAAAAACGCATGTGAATTAACATTAACATTCACATAGCCTATGTTTTATATAGAACATTTTAATGCCCTACTGTGGAATATTTCTGGCAAAGTAATAACGTCTCTAACCCGCTACCAGAAAATTTACACTGTGCACCTTTGCAGGATACACATTTTTTAAATTATAAGGCTTATTATTTCCACTCGACTATTGATGATACCCCGCTTTGCACCATGGCGTCCACGCCACATATTTGACCACTGCTTTCATATCGGCCTAACCACTGTATTCCCTTGTTTAGGGGACTTTATTTTGAAATCCACTTCCGATGAAGTCTCTAATTGGCAATGATAACTTTACGCAATGGTTCAGCAGAGCAGCGACGATAGGAGGTACAGCAGTGTGTCTGTGGGACTTCTGTCTGTGCTGCCAACCTACCCGCCTCACATCACTACATCACCACCGCCCACCGCAGCACAAGTCAGGAAACCAGTCCCCCTCTGCGCCCTGAGCCCGGCTGAGATTTAAGAGCTCCACCGTCTCTCTCATCAGCGCGCCCCGACTGTATGTGGAGCTGTCCAAGTTAGCTGCTTTTTACTGCGTTACGCTCACTGCGACTGTCCATCCGAAAAAATGGCAACCCAGATTGACAAAGAAGCTTGCAGAGAAGCTTACAATGATGTGCGGGACGACAATACAGAAACCAATTGGTAAGTAAGCCTTTTGGAAAAGAATACTCGCATTTCATTGTCCCGTGCACATTAGGAACGCCACGCGTAAAACACTACAAAGGATCACTTGTTGTACTTAATTCCCCTTAAACCAACATTTTGTGGGGAAGTTCATTTTAGGGGCGCGTTACCGCCCTGGACACTGCTGCCTTTTGTGCGCACACCTTGCATAAAATTTCTTTAATTTTAATCCAAAAGTTAAATTTCACCGAATGTCGAGTTGGAGAAAAAATTTCTTTGTATAACAGTTGCAATAATGTCAAATGGACTGTTTTATCAACGGGATTCAATGAGATTTTGGCCCCAGACCAATTCAACGTGCGTATTTAGTAATTGCCAGAGGGATGGGTGTGCGCAGTGAGGGGCTCTTACTCCAAGTGTAGCCTAACACCCTCTGGTTTAAAATGAAGCTTAATTCATTCTCTGCTGCTCTAGACCCAGCGGGGCAGAAATAATTTCCTTTGTCCTGTATTCATTCACAGAGCGCTGGATAGGCACCGTAGACTGTACAGTTTTCCAACAGCTGGACTACTTTCTGTTTTGTATTTCACGAGCATCTTGTGTCTTGTTATTTTGCTGTGAACCGTAATTACCATAAATGCATGTGCTGTGTTCCAGGGTTGTGTTTAAATACGATGGCTCTATGATCGTGCCTGGAGAACAAGGAGTTGACTATGAGGATTTCAAGAGACTGTGCACAGGTAGGTACTGCAGCCTTAAGGTGAAACTTCAACTCCAGCTGTTGTTTCTTATTACATAGATGCCAGCATGTGTGTGCCCAGGCCATGTGCATGGACGGGTTAAACAAGGGGTATGCTACTGAGCTTGACTTGGCAGGACCTTAATCTTTTAAGACTCTCTTACTCCCTCACCATTGCCTCTCTGTTGTTGTAATGCAATGCAATGAAGCCTGTAACTAAAACAGAGCATTGCATTGCACACCCTAGCCCCTCCCTAAACATACCCTTATTATGCACCTGACCTTATTATATTGTTCTTTTTGTTGTATTTTGATACAAAACATGTAGCTATAATATGCTTTAGAATTATGCAATGCCACTGTTAAAAATTACATGAATGACTATTATATAGTGACTATTATACAGTGGCATTTAATAATCAATGTCACTTTTTAAAAATGCTAACCAAATAGAAATGGCTTGTAAATAATTAACATTAACTATTGGGTCATGTCACCAATCTTTAAACAACCCAAAGAACAACCCCTACGTAAACTATAATTAGTGTCTGACAGTTCCCCGAAACCCAGACTGCAATTCCAATATGCACAAGACCTACATTGTTTAAGTATTTGAAAATGCAGGAGAAGCTACAGCTGACAGTGTGTGGGCTTGTCCGGAGTTCATTTGTGTTGCAGAGAAAGGCCTCCTGACATAATGACTCCCAGTGAGGATTTGTTGTACAGTTGTGGGCGTTCGGTCCTGTCCCATGGGGGCTGGTCCCTGCTCAGATGTTGGGTGTGGTGCTCTCAGATGCAGGCTCCGTCCTCAGGGCACCACTCATCTGCTCACATCTGAGCTCACATTCCTATGTTGAAATAAGCCATTTATGACAATGTTACAGTCAGCTGCAGGGCTCACTGTTGGTTCCTGTTCAGTGATGACACACTTCTGTAGGGGCTTGCTTTCCTTATTTAGCTGTTAGTTTGCAGACTAAATGAAGTGGGCGGAGCTGCAGGTCAGGTCTGAAATTAGACCTGGGAAACTCTTTTTTTCTATGACTGTGAGAAGAAATATAATAATGAGGTGGCCAAATTATTTAAATGAAAGAAACAATCTGGATTTAAAACTCAAGTGAAACTATCAAAACAAACGTACTGTAGTTGTGCTTCAAAGAGACAAATCATTTCTATCTTGCCGAAGGTTTTATACATCCAGCACATATATTTATTTTCATTGATTATGAAAGCATTATACCTTCCTAGTCTTGCTTAAAGGGACCCTGGTATACTGTGCTGTGTCATCTCTGGTGTCAGTGTTGAGTCAGCATAACTTTAAGGAAGATAAACCAAAAGAATGTGCCACATGAGGAAGTGTGCCCTTTAGCTAAACCTACATTATCTATCCTTTGTGTACTTTTAAGGCAAATTATGGACTCTGGACCAGCCTGAATAAGTAGGCCTGCCATAATAATAAATTTTGAAGTACAATATATTGTTGAAGAAAATATAGATGACTGATAATACCAAAACTAATCACTCTAAAGTATAATTAGCCCCCCCCACCCCCCCAAAAAACCTAAAGACACAAACTACAATATATAAAAAGCAGAATGAAACACTTTAGCACTTATTTTGTATCTATGATGAGTCATCATTTACATCTCATATCTAATCTTAGAACAGAAAAGTAACCAAACCTTTCCCACGAGTGCAAAGAAAGTATACATATGATAAATAATTGTTCCACTCATCATGTATTGAAACAAGTCGATATATAATAATCGTGACAGGTCTATGAATAAGTATAAAATAGGTCACTGAAATGTTATGTCTTCCTTAAAGTGTGAAGTAAAGTTTTTTTATCTTTTAATTCTGAGTCAGTAAAAAAGTTAATTGCATGGCCCCATACAAGTATTTTATTCATACAAGACCCCACGTTCAGCTTGTCCGATAGATGTCTTTTCTAGTTCGCATACTTCAGTCATAGCACCACCAGGAATCATGAGGTGTGGCTTTTGCAGTAATGTTATTTTTATTCCTATAGTGTTGATGTTGAAAAGCCCCTGTCATTTAACTTCCCCACAAAACTTCTGCTTCTGGGCCTACAAATGTGCTTTCAAATAATACGATGGATAAAAGAAGTGTTTTTGTTTAGAACTGGCATTTTGTCTAAAAAATTGTACTTCACATCCACTGTTTTTCTAAGCACAAACTGATTGATTAACTAGTAACTAACCATGTGATATTGTGTATTATGGCACTAGTTGTTACTGAGTAGTCCAGAAGTAAATCAAGTGCCTACTGTTCTTAGTCGGTCAAATGACAGAGCACAGTTGCTGACAAGAATGCCTTTATCAGCCACTTAACAGATAATGAAGACTGTAAAGCACTTTGTAGAAATTTGGGCCACTGACCTCCAGCAAGCACTCAGATCAGTCTAAGCTGTTTAATAATTACAGCCAGGGCACTGGCAGCAGAGCCCAACTGATATTTATGGGTCCAGTACTGATATAAATGGAGTTGGAGTTTGGAGGCTCTGATAGCTCATGTATATACTGGTAATGGTAATAATTCCTTGTAAATCTGCAGCTGATTGTAAAACGTAGGTCAAGCTGTAGTTAGGTTTATTTAGGCTACATTTATTCTGTCAGTTTTAAAGACATGTTCTGGGTCAATTACATTTAGAATAGAATAGTTTATTTCTCAGGCGATCAAAAGAATGATGAAATATAAGGATGGTTACCATAGTGATTAAGAAAATATATCTTGGGTGTGAAAAAGAACTCATGAATGCACTTAAAATGTACATTTAAAATGCTAAAGTTTTACTGTAATAAAGCTGAAAGAACCCATTGCTATATAGGTAATAATAACAGTATTATAATTTGAACATGTCCCTAACTGTTTTACTCTCCTCTGTGTTGATAGATGATGCCAGGATTTTCGCATTCCTCAGAATCACAACAGGTGATGCCATGAGCAAACGGGCCAAATTCACACTCATCACCTGGATTGGCGAGTGCATCAGCGGACTGCAGCGTGCCAAAGTCAGCACAGACAAATCACTGGTCAAAGAGGTAGTCCAGGTAAGAACTGCTGTCCTCACAATAACACATGTAGTCATAACATAAGAAGAGAGGACAGGGAGGGGACAGGGAATGGCTCCTTTGGGGATAATGGAAACAGGTGTCATAGCAATAGGGTGGACAGGTCTGATGTAATGGTTATAGTAGAGTTTTCCACTGATTGCACCCTTGTTATTAGAGGTATAAATGCCAAAACAATTATATCATGGTTTTCCGGAGATCACAATTTTGATTTTATCACAATCCAAGCAGTGTTTTAGTAGCTTTAAGAAGTCAGTTAGGAGTACTAAAGGAATCTACTGCTTCTGAGAGTTCACACTTCACTTTGATTGGTTAAATCCACCTGTCACTCACATCATGAAACAGAAACAGGGTAGTCCTCGATGATGCATCCAGTGGGTTGATTACTTTACTCATATTGACACTGAGCAGTACTAACATGCACAACCAACACTGTTTACATATTTTTTAAAGTAATAATGCAATTTTGTGTCAAATATAATGTTTTGAGGAATATTAATTCTCCTGTGGGTCTACTTTCACAGACCTATGCCAAGGAGTTCTTGATTAGTGACCCGAAAGAGCTGGAGGAGGACTATATCCGCGAAGAGCTGAAGAAAGCAGGGGGCGCTAACTACGACGCTCAGGCTGAGTAGACCCCACAGCGTTGCAGGGGTCTGGGGTCCGAGGGGGAGTGAGGGGGAGTGAGGGGCTTGGGAGGGGAGTGTCAGTGCTGCTACCTCTGGGCGAGAGGGACAGGCAGGAGGGATGGTACACTCCACAAATATTAGGCACTTTACTACGAAGTAAAGATGAATGTTACCTGTTCTGTTACAAGGACACAGGTGCTTCAAAACCAGAGCTAACCCTTGTTACAGCCACATTTCACATTTTTGGATCATTTGCAAAGCAGGTACACAGAGAATCACAGAGTATGATGGACAACTTTTTTAAATTATAGGTCTGGGCACCACTGAGTATGCTGATTATTTCAAAAAATCTCTTGCCAAATTAAATAATTAGCCACTGCAGTTTTCACTCGGCAGAAACCACACATGATATAAAGGTTGACAAAGATCAGAAAAGGCCAAGATTGCAGCTGGTAGATTTTTAAGATGATTATTCTTTTCATTATACCAGCTTGCTTGAGTTTTATTCAATGTGTTACAGTGGGACATTATATAATATTGTAAAATATGTTATAATAACACACTGTAGCTTAACCAAATGAAAAACAAAGCATATTATTGATGCCAGAGTGGTTTGCAGTGTGTCCCTGCCCTGCCCCCTCTTGACCAGTTTGAGTATGCACATGGGTATGTCATCTCAAATACATCTTCGCCTCAGTGTCAGTGGAGAAACTTGAAGTTCTACTAAGGCTTAGCACTGTTAGCTTCAGTGATCTTCTGAGGATGTGGAACATGTTTCTGAGTGTTGTACTTTTTAAACATCAATGTGTGAGGTGAGCATTTGAAAAAGCTCTTCATTGTAGCATGTGTTTGACAACACAACATGCACTGAGTCAAAGACACTGTGCCTCCAGGACCATCAGACCTCCATTGATCCAGAGGGAGCTGGCGTGAATCTTGTTGTAGCTGTGAGAAATTGCATAATTTTGTACCTGTGACCTGATATCCATAGACATCCTCTCGGCAGCTGTCAGCTCATTTCACTGACAGTGCAGGTCTTATAGTCCTGGACTTTCATCTCAGTCTTAATGTATCCATGCATACTGTAATTTACTGTGTTTGCTGCCTTAGTCTCCCATGGAGAGGGGCATGATGGGAGTTCGTGGACGCTACACTGTGATTGGCTACCCTTCTTCCACACTAAAGGGGCAGCTTTCTGGTGGTAATATCTCTTTGCATTTGATCCAGACCCTGTCTCTCTACATGTACCGGAAATATGAACTTAGGACTTGTTGTAATTTTTAATAAATCTGTAAAATGACTTTTTATTTTTCCTGTCCATTTCATTTGGAAACATGGTTTCTCATCTCAATATTTGTGAAAGAGATTTTGAAATTATTTAGGAAGATACTACAAGGACTGAACTGGGCACAAAATTAGTCGTTTCAAATAAAATTGATGTTTTTCCAAAAAATTATCTCTGTCTTTTTTAAAGAATATCGCCTTACCTTTAACATAAGCAGCGAGATATCAGTTCTAGTTTTACAAAATTATGATTTAGTTAGAATAAAATTGTAGTTTAATAATCAATGCAAAATATAGAAGATTAATTATAAATCTAAAATAATTCACACAGGCATGTATTCTCTGTATACTCTTACTTCTTTTGTGTCATTGTGAAATTATCGGTTTGATTGTGCCATGATTAGGGGGGTTTACTGGAGACTTCTGCCACCCTTTGTTTTCCGTCCCAGTACAGAGTGGCCAGGCATTCCTCTGGCCTCCTCAGTACTGCAGTATTCAGCCTCCTCCAGGTCATGTGCTCTGTCCTGTTATGTGAGAGACTGAGGCAAAGCTTCAGCAAATAAAACCAGAATTGTCTCTTTCTCTCTCCCACCCAGCGTCATCAAATGTTTGCATGATGATATTCATGAAGGGGGAGTTATGTAAGACCAGATGTGCTTGAGGAATTTCTTTTAAACTAAAATTCTTCTATGATTTATCATACTTTTGGTTATAGACACTGGTTTAAATAAATATTATCAACCCATGAAAATAATACATACGAGCAAACTTTTGACAGGGTGCATAGTGACTTCATGGTTATCCTGGCTATATACATACATACATACAAACATATTTATACCTGAAAGTGGAAGTAGACCATGATTGCAAACCCTTACTATACGATTATTTGTGTGTTACACCTTTTTCAAATGTAAACAGTGGATTACAGTAACCCATTGGCTCTGGTGGAGCGAGAAGATGATTGGTTGAGAGCAAATTCGAACAGCGTCCATGTGAAAGGGGGTGAGTCAGGGGCCCGTGTGTTGGCACAGAGCTGCCATTGTGAACGACCACAACAGGCTGAGGCCGCTCCATTCTCAGCCCAATAAGCATCTGTTTATGCGCTCCACTCACTTCCACTACACTCATACAGACTCACAATGGGCTTCCAGCCAGACCAACCAGCCAACGGCTTTAAAAACATGATTATTAGACAGTAACATTGTAACATTGATAGACATTAGATTAGATCAAGATTACATTCAGGTATGTGTGTGTGAATATATATATCTATATCTATATCTATATATATATATATATATATATATATATATATATATATATATATATATATATATATATATTTTTTTTTTTTTTTTTATTATTAATTTGAACATGTTTTTTTTATTCATTTCAAATTGTGTAACATTTAGGTTACTATGTATTTAGCTGTTACTGACTAACTTCTGTAGACATAGAAAAGAAGTCCTTATCTACAACAGGAGCTACATAAGGAAGTAACAATAAGATCTTACTTCCTCATTGACAAAATGTGTCACAGTTCAAGCTGAAGAATGCAAGTCAGAAGAAAGTTATTCTTCAAATATTTTCTACCTTTGTGTTGATCTGCATGTAAAGAACAAACTATGATAAACAAAGAAATACAAGTAAAATATGAGAAGAAAACAATGTGCCATGTATTACTATGGGTCTATGCCTTCTTTATTCTGAAGTCCATGTGACTCAGTGCATTTTCAAGAAATGTAAAATTATATAATGTAATTTAGTACAAATGTTTAAAATGCATGTACTAGTATTTTAAAAGTCTTGTTATTCAGTTATGGAGGTGGAGACAAGTAATGCAGCTCCAAGAGGAATGCCTCAACAGCATTGTGACTGTCCTGTTGTGTGTGCACCAATCCAATTTCTATATTCTCTTGAAATCTCTTTAATCTCCTTCATGTTATAGTGTGTCACTGACTCACTGTTATTTTAATTAAATAACAATAACTTGACATGGATCAGTGACAATAGTAAAATTGTTACTCATTTAATAGGGCCACCTCATCCACCCATTGCACCATTTCTGCACTGAAGGATATGACACTCAAAGGTCAGTGACTATAAGACCAATGCAGAGGCAGGGGGCATTCCAAATAAGAAGGGGGTGGGGGATCATATAGTTATATAGTTATATAGTAAAGTTCTGAGCCAGTGGGTATGTATCAGATTAATTACACAACACTCACGTTTATGTTCATTTAAATATTTAACATCCATGCAGTAAAGTCTTTAGGTGCCCTACTGCAGTTACCATATAGGCACAGTAAATAATCCTCTCACAACAGCAGCTCTTTCAGCAGATGTAACACTGGATGCTGCACGATTCATCTCAGATCTCAGAAACCACTAGAAGGAAGTCTATGGCAATAGATTTGTGTTTCATTCAATTTCTTTATTTTTTGAAATCTTAGTTTAAAAGAAAAAGAAATAAAAATATGGATTGACTTTGAACATATTATGTCTGTATAATAACAAACAGCTTAATGGGCGAAACACAGATGCCAAGTGTGTCTTGTGAACTTAGATATCTGACTTCAAATTCAAATGCCCAAGAAAAGACATGCAAAATCCTTACTTGTGCCTGAAGTATCCCTAATTTTCATTTCCTCAGAATGCTCCAGTATTTGCGTAGAACAGCATGACTGTGTCCATAACAACATTTTAAAATTTTAGACCACAAAATTAGCCTTGAACATGAGCTTGCTTAAAATATGAGATGAACCTAAATAGAGGTTTGAAGGGTGTTTGTGTGGTGCATCCTTTTTTGACAAGAAAGTGCTACTCAAAAAAGACTTCCTGTGCTGTCACTCAGCACACAGCATGCCCATATATGGCTGAAGTTGAGAGGAGGGAAAGCAGAAGTAACATCACAAACTTCTCCTGTTTGAACTTGCTAAAGGTGAGTGACGTGCCTCTGATAATGATCAGCCCAAGCTCTTTTTATTGGCTAGTGCACTTGTGGAGTCAGGTCTCAGACACCAACCAAGATGTGTCTAAACCTGCTGGAGAATGATATACAAATCAAGATGGCATCCAATATTTTAAACTCTGGTTCATATCACATCAGCAGTCATTTATTTTCTATAAAATATTACAATGAAAATAATTAAAATAAACCCAGAGCTAGTTATTGTTTTTATTTATAATTTTTTCACCTAAAATTAAAAAGACACTCATAATTTGTTTCAATGATTTGATTTGCAAATGAGTAAGTAACAATGCTAAACCACATGCCATAAACCATAACATGCATTTTACAATAGATGCCTATTCCAAAAATAATCCAATACTTATCTTTCAATAACCCAATAAATTATTTTATATGTAATTCTGAAATGGGCTCAGTCAGAGACATGTGATTGAAGAATTCAAATTCAACAATTCCATTGAGTTAATAGTCTAAAATATGTGTTTCTCATTAGTCCTTAAAACAATAAAACAATCTTGACGAGTAGACCTGCTGGTTACATAACAGCATACTTCATCAATTATTTTATTTTCTTCAGTGGATCAACAATGAACAGTGATTGCTTCCATGTGCATTGTCTTCTCAGGTCTATTGACTATTTATTTGCATTGGAAGGTAAATGAACGTCACCTTTATAATGTGCAAACGAGAGAGGTTTTAGCAGAGAGTCAAATACAATGCAACACACCCAGCTCAGTCAACTCACCTAATCTATGCCCTTAAAAGGCGCTTTTCTGCAGTCTGCTGATTTTACTAAGAGCATCATCCTTTGCTCGCGTGCGCACTCTGCTGGAGGGAAATTATAAAAGACGAACATTAAAACATTTTTCTTTTAAATTAAGTTAAATTGTAACTGACTTTGTCATAATCAACAACCACGAATGACTGGACATTAAACTCTTTCTGCGTATTTAGCTAAAGTAGAATGGCACAAAAATAGTAGCGAGACTCGTGCATTAAAACATATAAATCATTCAATAGTGCCTTATATTCATATTTATATTCCAGTAAAAATACACATAAACATACAAATGTAATGGAAACTATCTTATGTCCAATCACAAAAGGAGATAATAATATATTATAACAGTTATTGACTGTCGCACTGCACTTCCTTTGAAACCCGGAAGTTTACATCGTCAGCTGGAAGATAAATGAATAAGGCTAGGAGGGTTAGTGCATGGATCTGTTAAAAGGGCTGGTGGAGAGCCACAATGGATCGATTAAACTAACTGTGAAACATTAAGGTTCGAAGATTTTCAGTGTTTATGTCAGAACTGCATTGATACATAGACCACGTAGTGCAACATCTCCGTACTCGGTTAAGATCAAAATATTTCGACACAAAATATAGTAAACCTTCATGGTGAAAACCTGTAGCCTTGAAATTAGTAAAAATGTATAGTGTACTATAGTGAACCAGTTTAAATGTTGGCTGTCCCTTATGTTCTTGTGTTGCAGTGTGACGCTTGTTAATATCAGTATGGAGACTTCAATTTAACAGTATTTTTTATAACCCTTTGCCTAAACCTGTATTCTACAGTATACTCTGACATGTTGTATTGCTCTGCATTTTCTCTACAGAACAATGGGGAACACAGGCAGTGAGTTGATGCACAAGCGGCTGGACCGCTTTCGGCCTGAGGAGCGGCCTGTGATCCAGGCTGTGTTTGACCGTCTCCTGGGCACTGGGCCCTCAGGAGCCCCCGTTAAAGCAGAGGCCAGGAGCACCTTGAGCCTGGGGATGCTGCAGGTACCATTGTCAAAACTATATAAGCATGTACAGGTGCTGCTGTCTTACAAACTCAGATGTGAAAATGAAAGTTAAAGATTTTTTTCTTTGTCTGCTCAAGTCAGCTGTAAGCGCTGTGATTCCAGACCCCATGGTTCAAAGGATCTACAGATGTCTGTGTAGTGTAGACGCTGGTCAGGTCCCTGGTGGGTCTGGAAAGTCCCACTCAGTCTCTGTCGCAGGTGTTACTCGGGACCAGCTGGTGATTTTTCTGGCTGATATTCTGAGAGGCACAGCAGAGGAACGTGCCCCTCTTGTCTTGGCCATGTCCCAGAGCCCAGGACCACAGGCAGCATCTGTCTCATGTGATCAAGTCATCCAGGTGAGGTCCTCATATTATCTTTGCTGCTGAATCTTCTCTCTATAAGTAAAAGAGTTTATCATGTTTTAACTAACCAGGAAATTCAGTTTGATGACAAAATAGTATTTGTTTTCAATCTATTATATCTGTTTGGATAATTAATTGTAATAATAAAACAAAATATAAGCATCACATGTGTTCTTAAAATATGATCTTATTTGCTATGTTTGTCCTCAGTTTCTCCAGGATTTGATTGCTGCTGTAATTCAGACCCTGGCCCACAGAGGGCGCCTCCATGGCTGGAAATCTGAGAGGATGGGGGATGCAGCTGCAAGTGTAAAACTGCTGTCAGAGCAAATGTGTTCAGAACTTAAACCCTCTGGTAATTATTATATGTTGTCTCTGGTAACACATGTTTTGTGCCTTCTCTTGTAGTAAACAATTCTTATTGGTTTCTCACAGATGAGGGCTGTGACCGCTCCTGCCTGGAGGACTGGATCTTCAGAGTGCCTAGTGTGTCCTTATATCTGGAGATGGTTGTATCTGCGGGCTTAAATGTTTCTCTGGGGGGGCGCTCTGCCCCCACTCTGCTGCCCCCCTGCATAAATACTCCCTGGAAGGACCTGCACTGTCTGCTGAACCTGCCCACTGTTATGTTCCTGGCACCACAGGTCTTGTACAAGCAGAAAGATCTTTGTTTGTATGAACCAATTACTTAGAAATAGTGTCCTCACAATAGTTAAATATTTATCTGGTTCTTGGTTTCTGTTCAGCTTCCGGATCGGTACAGCGCCCCCTGGAGGCTGGTGTTTTCAACTAACCTCCACGGAGAGAGTTTTACACGGATGGTAACTGGCCTGTTAAAGTGTGGGCCCACGCTTTTACTCATCAAGGACACAAAGGGACATGTATTTGGAGGTTTTGCATCACAGGACTGGGAGATCAAGCCTCAATTTCAGGGTAAGAAAAGTGAAAAATTACTCAATCACACAATCTAAAAAGAGAAATTTGAAGCTGATGTATCACTTGTAAAATGTTTCTTTCTGCCTGGTTGGTCTTCATATGTATATATTTATTTTATGTTTTAGGTGACTCCAGATGCTTCCTGTTCACAGTCAGCCCCTGTCTCAGAGTCTATAATACAACAGGATATAATCAACATTTCATGTACCTTAACCAGAACCAGCAGACCATGCCCAACGGACTTGTAAGTGCTCTAACTGTAACTCTGCGGCAAACCAAAAATGGGAAATTATCTATTGTGGCACAATATGGTCATGTTTTTAATTTTTACCAAAATGTATTATATATCTTTTGTATTTGCTTCCACAACAACTGTAAATGTATTTAGTCGTGAAAAAGTATTATTTACATATCACCCAATATTACTCAAAAAGCAAAAGTAGATGCTTATTTTCCATGCCTTATTATGCCATACTTGGTAAAGAAATATTTCAATGCAATGTTTACTCATATTAAGTGCAAAAATATTTCTTTATTTGTTTACTTGTATTTATCATTGTTTGTGTTTGGACCAGGGTATGGGAGGGCAGCATAACTACTTCGGCCTGTGGCTGGACTCTGATTTTGGTCGTGGTCACAGTCGTGCAAAGCCTAAGTGCACGACATATGGCAGCCCACAGCTCTCTGCTGATGAAGACTTCACTGTGGACACAGTGGAGGTGTGGGCTGTGGGGAAACTCCCAGAGCCTGATGAGGTCTGTTCACTGTGTTCACAATGCACTTTTTGCTTTAAGTAGATTTTAAATATTGACTTCTATTGACAGGATGAAGAGGGACAAGGAAAGAAGAGTGTTCTTGATGCAGATCCAGAAGTTCAAGCCATCATGGAGATGACAGGGAAGACTCTGCACAGCCAGGGCCTCAGGGAGCCAGAGGACGACGAAGGTTAATGAACAGCATTTGTCTAAATGAGACTTCAAAATCTAAACTTTCTCCAGCGCAGTATTCTGTCCTGTGATGTAGAGCATCCAAAAGGATGCCCCTGTAGGATCCCCCTGAAAAGAGATGGATTCTCTTTAAATAAATAAATACATATTGGGTTTATCATGGTATTCCTCCAGCTGTATTTGAATTTAATATAGTTGCCTCTAATTAAGAAAATTTATATATTATCTAAATCAAATTACAAATCTGTCATGTAGTTGATCTTTTTGAATGTTTTAAAATTGTTTAATTTGTTAGAACTCTTGTATGGTAGATGTTTTAATTTTAACTGACTGCAAAACAAATATTTTGTGTAAATTATATCTGTATGTTTGCGTGAGAGTTTGGATGAAAAGTGTGCTCATTTGTGTATTTGATGTCTTGGTCTGATGTTGGAAAGAGAAAAAATACTGACTGCTACAAACAGTCAAAGTGGCTCAAAGGCTTTTTTGTGTGCACCACCCTATCTCCTCTTTCATGCAAATGGTATGTACAGTAGCTCCACATGCAAAACAAGAGGAAGAAAATCCATATAGACATTCATTTGAACCCCTAAATGCAAACTACATGAAGTATCCTCGATTATTTAAAAATCATTACTTTCATTTCACATTTGATCACTTTTCCATTTTTCATTTGTCATTCAGGTCTTAGGGTCTTGATTTAGACAGCTGTATGGTAGAACTAAGAAATGTTTATGCAATTTAATAATAATATTAGCCATTTATACAGGTTAGCCTCTTGAAACTTAAAAGTACCTATATTACGTCATTTGTGCTCTATGTTATAATGTTGTTTCTTCATCACAAACATACCTGGAGTTGTGTTTTGTTTCATCCACACATGTTTAACACACAAACCCTGTTCCACCTTATAATGTCATGTGGTAATACAGGAAGTGCTCCATTGTGTTTTTAAACTCCATATACTTTCATTAATTTCATACCTGAAATTGCCAATCTCTATTAAACAAAGACTATAAGGTAGCTGTTAACTTGAATACTACCACTTCAAGACATCACAATTTGGAACAGAGCATTTTGTGCTTTGGAGACGAAGACAGACCAATAGGGTCACTTAAACCTGTGTTAATGAAACTATACAACTCCAAGTATGGTTCTGAGCGGGTCACATAATTCTAACATGGCTTAAAGCTCCCAAGACCTGCTGAGTGAATGCAAAACCAGCAACACTAAAACATGGTCTGATGGGATTGTGCGGTCAATGACAGGGCAGGCTTAAACATTTCAGCGTTTATTAGACGCCTTTATTAGACTGTTATATATTAAGCAGACACATCCCTCCCTTTTTGGTCTCACTTACTCCGTGCACTTTGCATTGATACCATAAATTTGCTTCCGGACTTTTTTTCACTTTTAACTTGTGGGCTATAATGCAAGTCAACTTTTACTTCCTTGTGTGCACAGATAGAGGAACTGGCCGTTTTGCGCCCGGGCCTTCTGCAACATCCTCTCCACTCTGCCCAGTTCGGCTTTAACTCGCTACTTTCAAGTTATGGAAGGACAGTAATAACTTTAAAAGCCGAGGGAGTCCAACCGTAGGATTTGGGGTAAGTTTTGCACGTTATATGTTGGCAGTAACAGTGCGTAAAGTGAGTACCCGATACGATGGAGAAATCCGCTCGCCCCATGTGGCCACTATGTTGCTGCGGCGTCTTGGACGCATCCGAAAAAATACCACCTGTTATTTTTGATGAATGTGTCCATCACGAGTGCAATTTCTAAATGCCACAGTAATATCAGTATTTTTGTTATATAATTTTTTATACCAGCGCTTATGTTTTTTAGTAGAATAGTTTTTAGCCAATCAAAGAGGTTACCAGCTCTCAATGACCTTTTACATTTTTTCTGGTCTTTCAGCTAAGTAGCCTAGATGACTGAACAGTAGATATATTTAATGTTTTATAGGCTGGTTCTCAATCCATAAACCTCCAGTCATGTTTTTAAATGGCAAATACTTACTATTAGTTAATTTTACAGCTCTTAGCCTTCCTCATTTTCATAGGTCCACTCTTATCATGGACATAGGTCTTTTGTCTGTGATCCTGAACTGAGTCCTATAGGGAAATTATGTTTCATGATACATACATCTTGTAAATTTATAATTAAATATTTTTTCAGTTATAGGTTATATAGATATACATATGAACCACAGTGCACACAAATAATAAGTTTTCATGTTTGAACAGTTTACGTTTCATGAGGGTATGGCATTGTTTCATTTGTATGCCTATAACAACACAACTATTTTACTCCTCAAAAGCAACACCATCAGTTTTATCAGGTTATATTCTCACATAATAGCACCAAGAACTAATCCCTGTAATTCCAGAGTCCCCGTTCTGTAAGAGGAAACACCCAGTCCCACTGCTTAATTCACACAGAGTAAGTGACTGAAAGTGTGCTTTAGAATTACCATCTATATTATGTTGTACATTTATATATTAAGGGGGTCAGGAAATCTAACTACTCCTAATGTGCATTGTAATATATGATGCACAAACAGTTCAAACAAATAGCATGGAATGTACAATACAACAATTATTAACAGTATTATTTTGAATTTACATGAAAAAAGGTTCCTTTCTGGACTGGAAAGTACCTGCCCTGGAGCAGGAGCTGAAAAATACCCAATGGGTGGCCCAGTCCCTAGATCTCACTCTGTGTAAAAGCATCTCCAGAGGGGGTCTGTACTAAAAAAGTGCCAGGAACTGCAAAAAGTGTCCTATTGGAAATTTCCTGTGTGTTTTTCAGAAACTGGTTTGAAACCAAATGGTACAGTATCTTCCCATAAGTAAATGTTTATCAGATTGGCCAAGGAAATGTGATAAAAGTTAATAATTTATCTTGTAACTTGGTGATTAAAGTTCAGAGGAATTCTTTGGCTAATTTGTATGGGACCTCACTTTGCATTTTATGACACAAAGCTTCCTCAGGTTGTGTCCTCTGGCAGATCTATTTCCCTCCTCACGTTTACATAAAACAGTTTAGCATTTGCAAGTAAAATATTCCATGTTTTGAACAAACTGCTTGTAAGTTTCAGGGGACCTTTTTGGCCGGTTTGGTTTGACATAAAGTAAATGTATTATAGACAGGAACAAATGTGTGTATGGAGGTGTTACTGTTACTTTTCTCCAGTTGCTGTTTAGAATGAATAAACAGACTAATAATGACACAAAACACAACTCCGGGTATGTTTTGGTTGAGGTAACAGCATTCCAACATGACTAAAAGCTTAAAAAGGAGTCAATTTTGCATAGGACCTTTAACCTTATAAGGTGTATTGTTATGCTCTCTTTATTTATTTAGACAATTGAAATAATAATAATTTGATATGGAAAGAAATAATAACAAAATCAATAACTGATTGTTTACATTGCTGCCTTGCCTTGTAAACTTATTTATATAAACTCTCTGTAGTAGCCTGTTAAAATGAAGAATGAAGCGTGAGAACAGATGATCAGGAAGTGTTTTGCCTTGTTGCTCGCAGATATTCACTTCAGGTAGAAGGACAGGGGATTGCTTTACCAAAACTAAGCTGACTACTGCACATCAAACTGTATTTTAACAGAATTAAACTACAGCACTGGCATGTAAAAGTTCAAAAAAGAACTGCAGCATTTTTAGACTTAGACTTAGACAGACTTTATTGATCCACAAGGGAAATTACTTGGACACACTGTCTCACACATCACATTATATTACAGTAACAAAGAAAAAGTAGCAAGAGACTGCTATCATATAAGGCATAATTATATAAATGAATGTACAAGTAAGTAAAAACAAATATTGTGTTAAAAAATACAGTATATCACAGTTTTATATATAAGCGGTTGTAAGGAAAACAGTGCAAAGATGATGATGATTTTGGTCAATAGTGTGTATGGATTGGATGGACTGGATGAGGTTGGTGAGAATTTTTGAACAGATGTGTAATGTTGTATAGGCTACAGTGTTGCAATGGACAATTTAGATTCAGGACTACTTTAAGGACTTTAACAACAACAACTCACCGTTTTATATGTGTCTGTCATGTCTATCGCTATTTCATCTTTGCACTGTTTTCTCCTTATGACCTCTATATAGCTGAGATATATTTGTATTACTATATTTCTATATTTGTTTATTTTTGTTTGTACATATACATTTGTATAATTCTGCTTTATTTGACACCATTCTTTTGTTATTTTTGCTACTTATTTTGAATTTATGATTACCATTCATATGTTAGCTCTGTGTTCTTGTATTATATTCTGATGTGTGAGCTACTGTGTCCAAATAATTTCCCTTGTAGATCAGTAAAGTTAAGTCCAAGTTAAAGTAGGCTATTAAATAAAAGTAGGCTATTGTTATTGTTGTGTGTCATTTTTCCTTCTGCAAAAAGTAACTTAAAATACTGACCCAATATTTCACTTTACATTAAAGCAACAAGGGAGGATGCAATGCGGCAATGAATTAAATGAAACTAATTATAAATATTGCTAGTCACAGAACACATTTTAACTCCAGATACTTAACTACTCTGTGATCTCATTTTAAAGCTATAACATGCATAAGTTATAGTGTTGAGTTAGTTCTCTTTTTGATGTTGGGAAACCCCTTTATTACTGTAAGGGTCATCCCATTGAAGAGCTGCTCACAATCCACCACACACACAGAGGCTTGAGTGCCACTTCCCAATTTAGATGGGAGTAACTAACCCTATAGTACATTTTATGAGTGCACTAAAACTGTACAGAACTCCCTTTACCGCAGATGCCGTATATCACTATTGCATTAAAGAGTTTTTTTCTTATACATTTTTATCAATGTGTGTATATAGTGGTATTGATTTTTAAGTGTTCTGTGATTAGTAATATTTCTAATTAATTAAATTCATGCCACATTGCATCGTCTCATGCTGCTTTAACGTGAAGTGAAACATTGGGTCACTATTTTAAGTTGCATTTTACTGAAGGCTAAATGTGTGCACACCTCCCTCAAGGCACGTCATTTTCAGTGTTCTATTAATAATTAGTAATTATTTCTGAATTTCTTTGTGAAACAATAAAAACACAATGAACCTATTCATGGACACTCCTACTTAGGCATTTCTATTACTATACTCTATTACATCATTTATTCAATCTCTTTACTTAGTGGTGCGTTATTGTAGCCACAGTTGCCTTGTACCTTACTAAAAATACATGCCTACCACTTTTGCTTCTCAACCACTTCCAATAACTCATTTTTACTGGCCAGAGATGGTGTCAAACTGCCATTTCCCCATAGCCACTATCACCCCAAGCACCCATGTAGCTGATTTGAAGTGTTTATTTTCATGTTACTGTATATACTGTATATGACTCTTGTCTGTCCCAACAGCAGTAGCAGCAAACATGGCTTCCTGGGGGCTGCAGGGTGAAATGACGGAGTTTAAGAAGAGCCAGATAAAGCGGGACCTGGAGATGGGCGTGGTCATGACAGTGTTTCGACAAAAGGCGGAGCGGCTCACGGTGCAGGTCATCATGGAGACGCAGCAGGTGGCATGGACGCGCACCGCAGACAGGAACGAGGGAGTCTGTGAGTTTAGAGCCAAACTTAGTAACTTATTAGCAAAAAAGAGTTTTCATTTTGTGTTCGTGTGCTGGCCACTTAGCCGGCGTGGTACTAAAACTCCACTATGACATAAGTGGATGAGTCAAGGGAGAAAGTACCAAACAATTTTAAAAGTGTAACTTTCCTTGAGTTGTCTCTAAGATAAGCAGGAAGCTACTTGTCTCCATAGAGATGTTGTAGCAATAAAGTATATATTGTATTCAATTCCAAGTGTTTTTGTTGTTCAAAAATACCTTGAAAAATATTATAATATAATATAATATAAATATTCTCTCTTGACTGAGCTTGCCTATCCACAGATTTGACATGTAACTTGGCCTGATCTGACTTGAAAACTTACATTCTTGGTAGATAAGTTTAATGCCACAGTGTGGAACATTCCTTCATGAAATATGAAATATTCCTTGGAGACAAGTAGGTGGCAGACCTGACAGAAAAGTTACATTATACACCTCTCAAGGCTGAATTATAGTTGTGTGTTGACTAAATGCACACTGCCGCCGTCGCCTTGTCTGTCGGTTTTGATTTATGGATCTGCGTTGAGGTCTATGTGCCATGAAGTAATTCCCCACCACAGTGCTAGGAGGTTAGGATTGCATTCGTGTATACAAAATGAACCAGGAAAGTGGAGTACCAGAATGTACGTAGAGCAGTGGTAGAGAGGACCAATCACAGCCCTTATTGTCTATGTTGCTTTCCTTTGCTGTCTGTGTAAGTTTGATTTGAATTTCATAGGTGCTTGTTGGTTGACGCAGACGCTCTGTGGGGGGTTTCAAGGCGACGCAGACTCTCTGCATCTTGACACAGACGATGCATGACCATAAATTGGGCTTAAGAAAAACAGCTAGCTTGTTTTCTCTAAAAAAATATAAGGCTAGTCCATGGTCAGTGTTGGAAGGATTTGGGAAAGATTAATCAATATACTGCACAATTTCTATTGTTTTCCAATACTGAAACGTGTAAATCATGTTGGTAGCAAGAAGTCACTGGCGCAGAGCAGACAGGTGATTTCTCTGTTTCAACTAAGACTGTCTATTCATCATCACAGCCTCAAGTTTTACTTTAAATAAAACTTAGCATCAGATTCAAACTCCACCCTTGAGACAAACTATTGTGTTACTTTGTTCTGTGTTCAGTGGACCTCTATGAGATCAGAGAGGTCCGTCCTGGAAGGAACTCTAAAGACTTTGAGCGTTTCAAAGACGGCAAAGACAAACACGAGGAAAACAGCTGCTTCACCATCTTCTACGGCTCCCAGTTTGTCTTGAACACGCTCAGCCTGGGAGGTGAGGCCACATTATGGAGACAGATCTCTGTTAATAAATACATACACATTATGGAGACAGATTACTGCTAATAAATACATTTTAAAACACTACATGTGTTTTTCAGCTGATTCTGCGGATGATGCTCAGAAGTGGTTAGTTGGCTTAGGCCTGTTGATACAGGAAACAATGAGGGCACCCACACCAGTTCTTATTGAAAGGTACCTGTCCTCACACAAGCATATATAAATACCAGTAACAAATGTTTTAATTGTTACCTTGACTGTTATACTGTGCGCTCCATTTAAATACTACTGGAATTTTCTTTTAGTTGGCTGAGGAAGCAGATGTACTCTATCAACCAGACAAAAACAAACAGGTACTTTCCTAACTTGCCTAACTTGTCATGCATAATTCAATGTAATGTTGTATCTCTGCTAAACACACTATTATCATGACAATAATATGCAAAATGACAATTACTAGTTACCATGCAATCCTTTCTGTGCTGTTTATATGTTATAAAGTAAAACATACTTTACTAATAAATATATACAATACCTCCCTTTCTTTTCAGCATCAGTTTAAAGGAGTTCAAAGCATTGCTTCCTCTGCTTAATTATAAGGCTCCCAGCACACGCACTCTCAAAGACAAATTTCAGGTAGTTCATTTGTAGGCTACAGACTGAAACTATATGCATGTAAAGCACTGTGTACGAATGACAATAACCTGTAAATTGACCTGCTTCCTTTCTGTTTTGTAGGAAGTGGGCGCAAAGAAAGATCGCTTGGACTTTGAACAGTTTCATAAATTGTACAATCTCATAATGTTTGAACAGAATGAGGCAAGTTAAGTTTTAATACTCAATAATAACAATTAGTGAGTATTATATTATATGAACCTTTTTATTTTCAGATCCTGGATGAATTCAAGACAGAATCATGTAGTTTCATGTTGGGGTAATTTTCTTGCTTTCTGGACTGACTGTTCTCTTTTATTTTGTCTAATTCAATGGTTTCTAACCTTTTTGTCTTAAGTAAGCATAAGTGTTAAGTGTCTCTGTAGCAGTGTATTGTCAAGTAGTATTATAATTATTATTATATAGCATTTTATTAGTGATAATGATGTCCAAAATTCCCCAAAATGTAAATTTAGATTTACAAAAATAATTACAAAGAGCATTTTTATTTAAATACTACTATCACTCCAATTTAAGTTTCTTTTAAAAATCTGAAACCTTTCAAAGTACTCTACTTATGTGCCCTGAGGGCCCCAAAGCCCTGGTGAGGAAACACTGGTGTAGTTGATATTGATCTTGAGTTGCCTCTTACAGTACCTATGTGCTAACTCTGGCTGATTTTCATTGGTCTGTTGGTGTGTGACAGTGTATTTGATCTCCCACACAGAAACACAGATAAACCCGAGGCCTCTGTTGTTCTGCTGCACGACTTTCAGCGGTTTCTCCTCTTCAACCAAAAAGTGAGACAAAGAGACTGAGACACAAACTGTCGGCCTTTGGCCTGGTTCATATGTTCGCTGTATGATACTTCTAAATACTGTTACCAACAAAGGATATATGCTTCGTCAAAATATACAAAATATTACTAAATTTTAACATAAAGCCAATTTATTAGATACCTAGACGTATGCAATATAATGAATTACTTATATTATTGAGATATCTAAATACTATGATTTAATTATGATTTAATAAATACTGTATATAATTTAACATTTCTTACCTTTGTACCCAGGTATCTTTATTAAAAAAAAAAGATTAAACATTATTGCACAACGCTGGCACAATTTGTTATCTGTAATCTGTCTGGCTATATCTACTATATATCTTATCTACTTATATACACTTGAATCAGTGCTAGTGACTTCCGCATTGTGCTGTCCATATTTAGGAAACATGGGCCCAGGATCTGAACAAAGTCAGAGAGCTGATGACAACATTCATCGACGACACAATGAGGAAAACCAATGACCCAGAGTTCACTGTGAGCGAGGTACCAATATATGGCTTCATTAAACATGTTATATTTGACAAATAATGGTTTGAGGACTCTAAAATTGTGTTGTTTTTGCAGTTTCTGAGTTTCCTGTTTTCAAAAGAAAACTCAATTTGGGATGAGAAATATTCTGAGATTCGCCACTTGGACATGAATAACCCCCTGTCTCATTACTGGATCAGCTCATCACACAACACGTCAGTGTGACTCCAAACAATAACAACAAATCTTATATACTATTATGACTAATATATTATATATGTATTATGACATTATTATCAGATTCAGTTAAATGGCTAAGTCACTTCAATTGGGAATTTGTATAACTGCATATACATTTCTAGTTAAGATGATACACGTTTGAGATAAGTGGGGAAGGAACTAAAATATGTTAGTATCTTGAGTTTTTATGCATTAAGCTACTGGGAGAAAATATGTGGCCAGAAGCTTTAGGTTCTATAGTCAATGTAGCTAAAATGGTGTAAAATCATCTCCCTTTATCAATATTATATGGAATGTTTTCTTCTAATCATGGTATATTGATATGTTAATATTGTATGTCTGATTTTGTTGGTTCACAGTTACCTGACCGGAGATCAGATTATGAGTGAGTCATCCACTGAGGCCTATGTTCGATGCCTGCGTTGGGGTTGTCGCTGTGTGGAGTGTGAGTAATATATCACACAGACCAATACATTAATCTGCACAGCAACATTTACCAGTATAAATGTGCAGTAATTAACAGGAGGGTATGCTACCTGATTTTCTTCTATTGACATGGAGACAACACCATAATTTATCATTTTTTTGACATTCAGGGCAAAAGCAATAATATCTCTATGGAGAGAAAAAGGTGGCAGACCCCTGAACCAGAAAAATTACATACTGCATTTTTAAAGACCTTGCACATTTAGTTGAGTACAGATGTGGACCTCCTCATCTATTGAATGTGCTTTTTGTTTTGAATATTATCAGTGGACTGCTGGGAGGGGCCCGGGGAGCCCATCATTTACCATGGCTGGACCAGGACCACCAAAATCAAGTTTGAGGATGTAGTGAAGGCCATCAACGAGCACGCTTTTGTCACAACAGAGTAAGAGGCACACATGGTATCCAGAGAGTCGATTGGACTGTTACATTTTTCTTTTTTGTTTTTGTGCATTACATTTGACATATTTACATCTGACATATTTTGATGTTTACAATGAGTGTGTTTCATATTAACTTCATATTCTTATTAATTATTTGTTCAGAAAGGAAAGACTTAAACAAATTTTATTGATCCACAAGGGATATTATTTGGATATCATAATAAAAAATAGCAAAAATATAAATAATAATTAATAATTCTAAATATGTAGCAAAAATAACAAGAGACTGGTCTTAAATATGGTATAAATATATAAATGTATATGTACAATTAAAAATAAATGTAGAAATATAGTAATGCAAATATATCTCAGTTATATACAAGGGGAACAGTACAAAGATGAATAATTGTTTAACAAAGAAATACAGTTAATGTATGTATGTGCAATATATAAATTATAGCATGTAGCTCAAAATTGTGATGTTATTATACAGGGTTCCACGTACTGTGCATTGTATTGAATCATGAGGGGCCTTGTAATGTCCAGCGGTATTTGACACGTGGTCTGTCTTGTCTATGTCTCAGTTTCCCCCTGATCCTGTCCATAGAGGAGCACTGTCCCATAGAGCAGCAGCGTCAAATGGCCCGTATCTTCTCAGATGTTTTTGGAGACAAGCTGCTGACTGAACCCGTGGAGCAAAACGCCGAGCAACTCCCATCTCCAACACAACTCAAGGGCAAAATCATTCTCAAGGTACAACTTATCTCAAATATATCAGAGCAGTAGTCTGGTCATGGCTCCTCTAACTATTTCAATGACATCTCCAGCACAAGAAACTAAATGTGGAAGGAGGAGGAAGTGCGTTTAAAGATGTCAGGAAAGGGGAGAAGTGTGGAGACCTGGAAATCTGGGATCCTGTAGACCAGGTACTGTAAGCTGATCATTTGAGTAGTACATTACAATTTGGATCAATCATATTTCAGTTACAGCCTATTAATGTTACCTAAAAAATTAGCAGGTTTAGAGGCAGCATAAAAGAACTGTAATTATTATTCTATTGTATAGTAGTTGATGTATTGTTATGTAATATGTAAGTGGCTGTTAAAATGTACGTCTCCCCATGGTGTTATCTTAACTTCCTGTTCACTCTTTAACCTTCTTTACTGTAATTTACCACTCTCGAGTCAGAAAACTAGTCCCTCAGGGCAGTGAGATGAGGGGAAAGAGGAAGTACTTTTGTTTTATTACTTAAACCGATAAATGCTATTCTTATAACTCATTCATTGTGTTTTTAGACTAAGAGCAGTGAAGCATAATTTTGGGAAATGTCTGTTAAAAAGTGTGTTGAGATGTATTTTAATCATCTGTCTTGCAGCGATGGAATAAACACTACTGCGTGATCTCTGATGACAAGCTCTACTATGCTGAGGAGTATGAGGAGGAGAATGAAGACCCCAGAAAGGTGAGTCAAAATACACACATTCATATGCATTGAGGTACTAGAAATACTTTTCAGAATAATGCTGCAAAATTGAGCTGAGCTTTTAGACATGTCATAATATTGGCACCTCATCAAAAATATACCTGAAATGTTTTGTTTCATTCATACATGTTTGAATAATCCTGCATTATTAGTTTGTTAACTTCTCTAAAGCTCAAAATGCTCTATTCCACCTTGTGATGTCACAAAGCAATAGGTTTTACCTTTTGCTTAATAGGGCATGGCATTTCCTGGGGTAAAATTATCCAAATGATGCTAGTGAAGGTGTACGGAGTTTAAAAACATAGTGGAGCACCTATATTACCACTTCACAAGGTGGAACAAAGCATTTTCAATTTTGAGAGAAGAACTTGGTCTAAACATGCAGGATTTGTGCCTTTAAACACGTATGAATGAAACAAAACACAACTCCTGGTATGTTTATGATGAGGAAACAACATTGTAATACAGTAGATAAGGGTCTTTTAAAACAACAATGTCCTCAATGTCACATAACTGGAAGCTGAAACTCACAAATAATTTCCGCAAAGTAATAAACCATTATAAATGTCAGTAGCAACATACAATTTCTTTAGACTTCTTTAGAATTTTCTTTAAGGTTATACTTGTAATGTATTTGTCCAGTACCAGGACATGCACACCTCTGAGCCCTGGTTCCACGGCGGTCTGAGGGATCGGAGGGGGATGGCAGAGCGCCTCATTCAGGATTACTGTGCTGAAACTGGGGCTCGAGATGGGACTTTCTTAGTGCGAGAAAGCAACAACTTCAGAGCTGACTACAGTCTCTCCTTCTGGTATTGTTTTTTACTCATGTTCTAATTTGTGGATAAAATATTCAGTTCTGACCTGAGCGCCTGAGAAAGTATCAGCAGGTCACCGTAGCTCCTGAAATGTATTATTACCATTTATTGTTTATTATTACATTTATATTTTTTGTCTTTATTATAATATATTATGTGTGAGCTACTGTTTCCAAGTGATTTCCCATGTGGATCAATAACATTTGTCAAAGTCTAATATTGAGCAAGAATTCTCTGAGATTGAACACTACAGATAACAACACTTTAACTAGTACTACCCCCACTCTATACCACAAATTCAACACACATTATGAATCATTTCAGTTGATAATCCTTGTTAACTTTTGTCACAGGCGTGGCGGGAGGGTCCAGCATTGCCGTATCCGCTCCGGTTCTGAAGGTGGCTTCATGTACTACTACCTAACCCCCAACCTCCACTTCCCCAGTGTGTATGCCCTGATCCAGCACTACAGAGAGAACCCACTGCGCTGCCAGGACTTCGAACTCCGGTTGACGGATGCTGTGCCCCAACCCAACCCACATGAACAGCAAAAGTCTGTCACGCTGACTGGCATTTTTATTCTTATCACTCAGCCATTTTTTACGATGTGGTTCGGTTACTACTTTTATTTAATACTTGGCCAAATTTATACAGTCTTACAGCAAGGTCATTGTTAGGGAGGTAGAGAGATGACATTTTTCAATCCATAAGAAATGTGTATCAGTTGAAGTTCATGTACTGCTGAAATATTACTTTATACCTTGTGTGGAAGATTACACTGGGGGTTTTACTTTTAATCATCATAATTTGCTGCTTACTATATTTGATATTGCCATTTTTCATAAATTGTCTTCAGAACAACAATTTCTATATTACCTTGTAGACATAATATTTCCTATTGCTACTTTTTACTAGCTGAAATGTTTATGGAAGTCTGTTGTTCTTGCTGGTCTGTAACAGGTGGTTCTACAGTAACCTGAGCAGAGGAGAGGCAGAGGATTACCTGATGAGGATTCCCCGAGATGGAGCTTTTCTCATCCGTCAACGTGAGGGTGATCCAGACTCCTTCGCCATCACGTTCAGGTAAATTAACTACTGCCATGTTGAAACCTGGGAAGCTGTCTTTTTTTCTATAGATTTAAAGAAATATCAGATCAACTTAAAAGATTTCAAACAAATGCATACATCATTATGAACTTGAGCTGAAAGGCTTATTTTACAGTGTATTCATACATGCTTTAAAGGTGCACTGTGTAACTTTTTGGTTGAGGGTCCGTCACCCGCTTGTTTCTATGGCTATGTCATTGCTCGCCCTGGAATGCTCCACATTATGACTTTAAACAGGTTTGCTCTACATTTATTCAATCATTGCTTAAATTACTGCTCAAAAATAACTAGAAAAACAGGCATTCTAATGGGGGGGGGGGATCGCCTCTGCACAGATCTGACCTATAATTGGTCAGTAATACCATACTTTGAATCATTCCAGACAAAACAATAACACCTCCATAAAGAAAAGGATTATGGAGAAAAAACAGAAAAGTTAAACAATACACCTTAAATAAGTCAATACTATTTCAACCTGAAGAGACTCAGACAGACACAAAAAGAAAAGTATTCGTAGTTTTATTGAATGAGTTATCTTTGGCGCTCAGACTCCTGCAGAAGATATTGCAAGGAAGGGCATAGCTGGTTATATGACGTTCAGGAGATGTCTTCCCCCCCGAGGCCTGGTCACTGGAGGTAGTAAAGGTGAGGCAGAAGAGAATGAAGGGGACGATGAGATGATGAGAAGCCGAGGGGGTGCTGGGGAGGAGGTGGTGAAATGGTCGTACATCTGCAAAGAAGATTTAAATTGGGCAGACTGGGCGCTTATTGAATGAAGAGAAGGTGCGGTGAACAGCGACGAGGCAGTCATGAAGGCTGAGGATCATGTAAACTTTGGAGAAGCAGTGAGGTATAAGAGAGGGAAGGTCTTCCATGTTGAATTTATGCTAGCTCCATATCAGCAAATTAAGCATCACGATATACCGATAATGCAATATATGTGACATCAATCATTTGAGTTCATTGTTTATTTTTCAGTTAATCTAATTCTGTTGCAGGGGTGATGGTAAAGTCAAACACTGTCGAATCCAAAGAGAAGGCAACATGTTTCTCCTGGGGACCACCACAGAGTTTGAGAGTCTGGTGGAGCTGGTCAACTACTTTAGGAAGAAGCCTTTGTATCGAAAGATTAAACTACGTTACCCTGTCACCCCTGAGCTGGTGGCCCGCTTCAGCACTGTGAGTTATCTCTGTAAAAATAATACGTACGCTTATGTAAGAGCTAATGCTGAAATATGGTCTACAGGAGAAAGACTGCGCTTCTCTGTATGATGTCAAGACCTATGTAGAACCAAATGAGATTGAACAGTCAATGGTGAGTGTTAACAATGTAATGTGTACACAATATGCTTGTATTTTCTTTTCTAATAGATACATCTCTTTATATTAGCCCCAGAGCACAGTTAGGGCTCTGTACAGTTATCAGGCCAGGAAACACGATGAGCTCAGCTTTAATAAAGGAGCCCTTATACACAACGTGATTAAGGAGAATGACGGATGGTGGGTCAACATAAACACAGCAAAAGTTACCTTAAATTTTGTAGCTGTAATAATTAGTGTTATAAACACCATGTAATATGTATGATCGAAAAAGCATTTATTTTCCAGGTGGATAGGTGACCATGGTGGAAAGCTACAGCTCTACTTTCCATCCAACTATGTAGAGGAGGTGTCCAACAACTCCAAAGCAGAAGCTAAGATACTGGTAAAGACAAAGCTGAAATGCATATGTAGCATATATGATTATGTGCGATCTTTTAAGATAAGCAGACTAAATGTAACACATGTAATAACATGTGTCTTTGTTTATACTCAGGATAATGAAGATAATCCGCTGGGGGGGGTTGTGCAAAGGGATTGTTGAAATCTCCAAGTGTAATATACAAAAATGTAAGTTATTAAAATTCATGGAAGCAAAAATGGTATTGCTTTATTTTTATGACTTTAAATAATCATAATTCTAGATTATCCCTATTTTATATTCTGTTGCATTTTTTATGCTTTAGACATTTCACGAGTTGAAATGTATTTTTCTTGCAGTGAAAAGTGGTAAAAATGGGAAGGCTCATGTGTTGACGCTACAGGATAAGGACCATGACAACTTGCAGTTCGACCTTTCAGCTGATTCAGTGGAGGAGCTGTTTGAGTGGTACCAAGTGACTTGGGACATCACACAGAGAGAGATGAGCAAGCAGTACCACAGGGAGCAGGAGGTCATTATTGCAACACTAAAGATGCATTCATCATACATCATACATTCAATGCAGGAAATATTCAGTACACATCATCATCATATTGGCATTGAATGGTGTTAAATGGTTAAATGACAAATTGTTTGATGGTGTGATCAGATAAAACAGCAAGAGGTGGTGGAAAAGAAAGCTGAAGTCGCCATGGAGATGTCAGACCTGGTGGTGTACTGTCAGCCGCGCAGCAAAGAGAAAGACAGATTTGGTAAGGCATATAAGAACAGTGCATTGCTTATTTACAGATTAATGGATCAAGTTAACATTCCCTTAACAAAGTTTATGCTCCTCTCTCTATAGATTTTTACAGCTACAAAGAGGTCCGCTCCTTCGTTGAAAACAAAATACCAGGGAAAAGTCGAACCAAGAATTTCCTTCAGTACAACCGCAAAGCTCTTAGCAGAATCTACCCAAAAAGCCAGCGTATGGAGTCATCCAACTATGACCCTTACCCTCTGTGGGCTATAGGCTGTCACATGGTGGCCCTCAACTACCAGACTGCAGGTCTGCATAGCATAATTGTATTATGAGCGCTTTGAAATGCTTTGACAAGCCTGCACAGTGCATTACAAGTGTAAGGCATTATTATTATGACTATTATGACACTAAGTATGTATCCTAATAGAGTCACAGGAAGGGTTTAAATAAAGTCCTGTTATACTTAGTTGTGTTCATGTCATTCTTAGATGTGATGTCATAGTTTCATTAAAGGGCTGTGGCCAGTATAACTTTCACGTAGAGCTATAGGCCCAAAGTTTTAGAAAGAAGTAACCAAACAGAAAATTCACAAATAGTGAACACTGTCATTTTTGGTTGAGATTTGGTCCAGGAAGTTGCCATATTCATCCAATAGATTTAAGTGCTTTCAAATAATAGTTATGCCGAAATGTTTGAATAATGTGACCACACATAATGCTTGCTATGATGTAAAAGTATTTCACCATAGTTCAGAGAAGATTTGGCACTTTTTGTTTCACATTAACAAGCCCAGTAATTATAGATATATGTATATACATATAGCATGTATATATATATATATATATATATATATATATATATATATATATATATATATATATATATATATATATACATATATACATGCATAACATATACCTCTCTGCAGATAAATATACCCAGCTGAACAGTGCCCTCTTCAGTCTGAATGGACAGACTGGCTATGTGCTGCAGCCGGAAATAATGCGCTGTGACAGCTATGACCCACACCAGGAGAAAAGCAAAGTCCAGTACAACATTACTGTCAGGGTAAGTATTTAATTCATGTTCTATATTAAAAGAGAGAAAATACATGTTTTCCCTTTTGTTTACCTGTGAAGGTGATAGCAGCCAGACACCTGCCAAAGCCTGGACGCAGCATTGCCAGTCCTTTTGTAGAAATTGAGCTGTGTGGATACAATGAGGATCGATTCAAGACTGCTGTTTACCGTAAGAAAGCTTACCATATAAACCATAATATAAAGACAACATCAGCAAGTTCAGAAACATACCCAGAGTGGTGTTTTGTTGTGTTCATATTTAAGTAAGGTTTTTGTGTTAAACATGTGTGAATGAAATAAAACACAATTCTATTATTGATGAGGAAACAACATTATAACATAGATCAGAAAAGGGTAATAGGTTATATGGGCCCTTTAATGACCAAGGAGAACATCCTTTTGACATCATTAGTTGGGCCGCATAATATAATGCAATGGGGAAAAAAAATCACAATTTAATGTGGCATGATTATCCAGCAGCAAAGGAGGCAATAATAATAATGTCCTCAGCAAACAAAAAAATATATTTTCATGAGTGAAAATTTTGATGTGTAAAAATAAGTATTATTGTGTTTGCTTATATTTAACTCATCTCTGAAATTATAATGCTTCTGGATATGTTCAAAATGTGCAGGGTGAACTTCATTGAAAAAATAAAGCAAGCAAAGGTCTAATCATAATCTGACCTTTCAGAAACAATGTAGTTTCCTTTTTTCTACTGTTCTATTGTAATCATGCTCTTCTGTTGTTTAGCCTCTTCCAGGTTCTAATCTTCATAAACTGCTCTTGTGTGTCAGGTGACAATGGCCTAAACCCTGTGTGGCGAACCCCCGGAGAGTCTGCAGTGTTTTCAGTGTACGAACCAGAGCTCACTTTTCTGCGCTTTGTGGTTAACGAAGAGGACATGTTCTCAGACCCCAACTTCCTTGCACAGGCCACTTTTCCAGTCAAAGGCATTCGTACAGGTAAGAAGTCACTTAGAGAGGTACTTCCGCTATAAAGTCTTCACCACATTGTAATATGTTCACATGTCATTGCACAATGCAGGTTATCGCTCGGTCCCTTTGAAGAATGGCTTTAGTGAGAATGTGGAGTTGGCCTCTCTCTTGGTCCACATCGAGATTGAACAGGCTTCAGTAAGGACACACACAAAAAAAGAAAAAAAAAAAGACCAAAAAAAAAAAAAAAAGACCAGTGCATTTTAATACAATAGAAGAATAGGTGTGGCTTTTGATGTGCTCTTTTTGTAGCACTGTTTTAAAATTTCAGATTCATTTAGTGCAATAAAAATATTAAGCCAACCACCCTTGGTCATACTTTAGTTAGGACATAGTAACAAGTTTTTTTTTTTCAAATCAAATCTTTTTTTATAATAATTTCAGTGTTAGAAGTGGGAGATGTAACTTGGTGATGTTTCTTTGCAGAACCAGAAGGAGGAGCTGTACTCATCCTCCAGTCAGCTGAGGAAGAAACAGGCTGAGCTATGTGAACCTTTTCTGTACGACACACACTCAAATCTACAGCGCCAACTCAGCCGAGAGCCCAGCGAGAAGACACGAAGGCAAGTGTTACAACGGGGTCAAAGATGTGGTCAATGTCTTTATTGGGCAAAATGAATCCTAAATAATCCCAAAAAGAGTCTATATCAAGATTTAAGTTTTTTAGACCAACTCAGGGAACTAATTGACTAAATCAAGTCTAAACCTTAAAGATGCTCTGTGTAACTATTCTGACACCTGCTCGTCTCCGTGGAGATGTTATTGCTTTGTCTTGAATGCTTCACAGTATGGCTTTAAACTTATTTTTATGAGGACAACTATAAAGTGCCACAAGCCCGAATTACAGGTCAGGTCTGTGGAGATGAGAGCCCACTCAGTGTGTAATTTCATGTTTATCGAGATGTTGTTTTTTTTATAGCAAAAGGTAAAAAGATAAGTTTAAAGCCTACTGTGGAACATTCTAGGCAAAGCAATAATACCTCCATGGAGAAATTTACAGAGTTCACCTTTAGTGTTCCAAGTAAATTAAAAACACATTACATAAATGATGCATGAATTACATAAAGAATGTTTGTATCTAATTTATTACTCATACAAAACCACAATATAGATATTTGCAGGCTACTAACAAACTTGTTTGTGCTTTAGGACCAAGGAAAAAAAAGTCAACAACAGTAAGTTTTATTCTTGAGATCGTCCATCAACTGCCCCCAAAGCACAGCTGCAACTACCATACAACTATAAAAAAAAAAAAAAAAAACTGTGTGTGAACCATGTTAGAAAAACTGAAATGTAGGCTTGTAGTAAATTGTAAATATTTTATATACTATATAAAAATATTGTGTTTGACCATGAAATAAATCTAAAAATATAACACCTGGCGATGTGTTTAAAGTACTGTACTTAATGCACACTCTCACCATGTAATGTGAAACACACTTCTGTCAACTTTGGAAGATATTTGGAAATACACCTCTCCTCCTCCTTTATGACACAGACATGGGTAGTATGAAAAGGTGTTTTTTAAATATCTTGAAGTTAAGTTTAAAGTGAAATGTCAGTAGCAATTTGTGTAGATAACTGATTGATGGTAATATTCATAAAGGAGAATGAAACCACACATTTGTAGCATTACAATTTCATAACAATAAAAGGTACGAAGTACTGTTATTACTTCAATTAAGGTTGAGGTTCCAAGATACTGGCATGCAGTTGTGAGATTAGATGCATATTAAAGTTAGTAATGCTTTTTCTTAAATGATCTCTCCATGTATCCTGCCAAACACACATAGAAAAAACTCCACATGGCACACACATGAAACATATTCACAGACAATTTATTTCTGATTGAAATGATTTCACATCATAAGTTGTTATTTTCCTGTTGAAGATCTTTTGTATTTTTATTACAACAGCCACAGAGCAGCAGCAATAATAATAATAATAATAATAATAATAATAATATTAACAATTATTATGATAATCCAGCAGATGAAGCAGATCATTGCTGACACTGAAAAAAGAGAAAGAAAAAACTAAGGGCGCCCTCTAGCCAGCTGCCAAAAAGAGACAAGGGATTGTGGGTAATTTGAGTTTTCAGTAATTTCAGTTCATTCTGAATTGTTAAGACGTAAGCAATGCTTTACACCATTGGGACAGAAAGAATAAAAACCGTACGGCTGTTGAAGATTAAAAAATTAAAAGAAAGGATGTAAACTGAAGCAAAGCACAGTGAGTTCCACAGGTTACAGATGGGATGTCCCGCACACATTTTACAGTAATACAAAACCCTCGCCCCAAACGCTCACAGTTTAGACAAGTGGCACCTCTCTTCAATATGTGGCAGGAATCAGTAAATATCCAATGTCTCCAAATCATGATAAAAACTGAACAAAGTCAGTACAAAACTATTGGCTTAAAAAATATCTTTTAGCGTTGAGCTTCACAACAGCCAATCAGAGCGCACACAGCATCTAACCATGTCAACCTCAGGGAGATAGTGATCAGACCCTTTATCAGATTTACAAAATAAAATTACAACAGAAAATACAAGATGCAGGAACATGTACATGCAAACAACAGAAGTTAAACACAGAAAACAAACATATAAAATAACATAAATGATAATATGTTTTGAAAATAGATTACAGTGCACTTTGCATGAAAAAGTACAACAGCGTACAAGGAGAAGAAAAGAAGTCCAGATATTTTGAGAATCAATGTTTTACAAATATATAATTAGATATTAGCCAAGTGAGGTCATTGTAATTGATAGTAATAGTCTTAAGTCTCAGGGCTCTAATGCACCTTCACATCACTTGCCAATTGAAATAAAATGAGGAATGTGATCCAGCCAAGTTAGTGAAATATTAATGCCAGTCGTAAATGGGATGAGATGTGTCAGGGAGGGCATCTGGAACAATAGATATGTCAAATCATTGCTCAGGCAAACCAAGGCAGGGGATTAACTATCGTTACACCAGACACCTGAATTATAATGACATCATTATTAAAACTGTCATCAAATATGATCTGGATTTCTTTTTATGGCCTCATACGGTGTCGTAAGAAACAACCCTACACACAATGTTAGAAAGAAAGGCATCAGCAGCCTGTGTATAAAGACAGGCTTAGAGAAAGAGAGAAAAGGACAGAGAGAGAAAAAGAGAAAGAGGTGAGAGCAGATGACTATATACACTGTATATACATCATACAGGATATGAAAGAGCGCAGCAGCCAAACACAAACATCATGGCACCAATAAATAGAATGTCATCGTGGACGGCATTGTGCTCTGCTGCTTCAACCTTGAGGGAAAAACAATAAATACAAAGGTGATGGATGCAGTCAGAGCTTATAGTCCATTCACAAACCCATGTGGACAGGGACCACTAGTCAGTTAGGGCAGTTTGACAGGCATTGTTTTATATGGGAATGTAGACAAATGCGTTAGTCCCTTTTTAGCCTGTGGTAAAGTATATGTACAAAATCCATCTGTTGAAAGCCAGTCATTGATATTGGGGTATATGGGATCTAGAAGCATCTTACTGCCACATTGTTTCTGTGGGTCTTTCAAAGTTCCACTATTCATATTACAAACCATTGGCCCCAAGACACAACAGTAAAAAGTGGACAAAGATGTTTGGCAATTGTCATTTTCTGTCTTTTGTCCTACTGCGCAGTCTGGTATTCTGCAAATATAACAGAGGATATGAAAATATACAAACTCTCGGCTGGTGATGGGTCAGTAGACAGATCCAGTCATGGCATGGAGCAAAGAGATCCTTCTTGCTTGACTTTCTTTGTCAGAAATGTCACAAAAATCAAATTAGGAATAACCAAACCTGAACAAAACAAGGGTGTGCATTTAGCAAGTCAGAATGAAGAACGCGTTATATAAATTAAAACTGAGGCAGTCCCAGACCACCCCACTACTGCTACACAACCTATTAAATAGTGATGGGATTATACTATGTACACACAAAACAAGAAAAAACTAATTGTGTTGCCATCTTTTCCAGCTCCCAAAATGCCTCCAAAAGTCCTTGGATCCACTGACTATTGAAGCAAAATCTGGAAAAATATGAAGTTCATTCAAATGTATAGATTGACCGCTTCTTGTGTGGACCTTGTGTGTAGTTAGGCACAGTCTTGTAAAAGTTTTCCAAAATAAAAAACATAACAAAAAAACATCAGTTTGAACTGGAAAACTCAGGAGGAGCTATGGTTTTGAAGAGCTACTGAAGAACTGGAATGTGCTGTATCCAGACTTCATAGTACAAAGGCAAAAGAGTTGATGGTATTGTTCAAAGGTTTGACTCTGTGGGACGGAGTGGGGCAGCTCCAGGTGAGGAGGGACATCCAAAGTACAGATATGTCATAAAAATGAATTGATCTGTGGAGACTCCAGCTCTTTCCAGGACACTGTGGAAGGCCGGTCCCACGTGGATATCATTAATGGGGACATGTGTATATGTGTGTGGATTTGATAAGGTGAGCATGAGCAAAGGACATCACCAGGCCTCTGTGTACCGTACATCGACATCTTTCAGGTTGGGCAGTTTGGCCTGAAAAACACATGTGCAGTATATTTAGTAACAAATCTGCATTACATCTCACCAACAAACTTCATGTTTAATTTTCAGCTATATTCATTAATTAACAACTAAAACTGTGGACTTAATCAAACTGTAAGTGTGATGACATTCTTAGCTCTAATCAATTACCAAAATGCTCTGTCAAATTCTGTCACACTTGTCTAATCTATAATAACTTTAAATAACATGTATCACAACACATTTATGATAAAGTGTGTACGTCCTCTTTAGTTTAACCTTCGAGAGTGGTATTTTCAGTCATTTAAAGTGTGATGTTTTTGTCCATAATAATAATAATAATAATAATAATAATATTAATAATAATAAATAATTAAAAAGATTACATGAGTTGTCATCACAGTCCTACTCACTCCAAAGTGAATGTAAACTATTCAAATGACTCACCTTGAGGTCTTCATATGTGTCAGCTGTGAGCTTGGTGCTGTTCATGTTCAAGCTGCACAAACTTTTCATTGCTGAAACATAAAACCATCCGATTTAATCAAATGAGCTGCTATACATAATAATAATAATAATAATAATAATAATAATGTTTCCTTACAGCTGAGTGACAGTAGACCAGCATCAGTGACTGGGGTCTCACACAGGTTTAACACTTGGAGACAGGCCAGGTGCTCCGACAACAACCGCAGCCCTGCATCTCCAAACTGCAATGCAAAATAATACAGACGGTGTTTTATCCTAACAGTCAATGACTTAAAATGGCCTAGAGTGCAGCTGACCAGGTAAGGGGACAACCCTAAAAATTAAATTAAATGAAATAAAACTTGTGTTTACCTGAAACAACATCTGTCTATATGATATGAATGCTTTGTGCCAAGGCAACATCCAACAATATTTAATAGGATTAGATTATATTGAATAATAACTAATTTCAAATTCACCAACACAGACTTGCATAGTTGCGAGCTGTCATTTTATCATTCAGTCTGAACTCATTGTTAATATGTTTCGATTTCTTTAATGGTTGGTCTATTTCTGTACCACAAAATTGATCACTAAATGTGGACTTTATAATCATGCTCAGGGAACTGTTTTTACAGTTTCGTACCTGAGTGGACCACAGGTTGAGCTGTTTAAGTGAGGGCAGCTTGATGAGCTGCTCGGCACAGGCACTGGTGACGTTGGTGAAGGCCAGACTCAAGTTTTCCAAGTTCCCAAAGGATCCTGAACTCAACAGACGAGCCAGGTCAGCATCCTAAAAACAAAACACAAGAATATATAAGTGTTTGAACTATAGTATTAATAGTATATAATTATGAATGTATATTATATGTGTCTTTACTGTGGACTTGGAGGGCAGAGTGAGGCGGGTGGGGCCTCCTTTTCTTTGCTGAGGAAAAAAAAGAAAAGCATTGTATCTGAGAAGAGAGCCTTGTTGTAGCTTTTGCAGACAGTAGGTGGCATAAGTGAGCAACAAATAACATAATGCTTTTATTATGGTGTGAAAAGGGAAAGTTTGTGGTTCTCCTTTGTAATGTGATGCAACCCTTTTATGACGTAAGAGAGCTGTTTTTGTTTATATATCCATATGTGAGTTTAAAAAGGCACAGCTGAAAAGTACATTTTGGAATAATTGATGCAATTCTTTAGTAATATTTTAGCTCTGGTTAAAATCTTCTCTTATCAGAATGCTTTGTGAGGATTTCTGTGCTTCGAGTTCAGTACATGTAAGTGAAGCCTGCTGATTTCTTATCGACTCTTGTCTTTACGTATCTTTTATAAATGATGTCCTCTGTTTAATCTCTATGAACAGCCCTGATATCAATGCCACAGCTCTTTGTCATCTGTTATCTTGTCTGGATACAAAGTGAACATAATGACCAAACACTGACAAAAGGACACATCGGTTGATCTCAAAACCACCAGCTCTACAACAAACAGCTGAGAGTTTTATGTCCATAAAATGTGTATACTGTAATACTCTATTATATATTTGAAAGTACCAGTAACTAACCAGTTCCTTGAGCTCCCTCTGCCGGTCACAGAGCTGCTCGTACATGCGCAGGCCGACCTGAGTGCTCTCCAGAGTGGAGATGATCTGCAGCTGAGTGTCCTTGTTCTCTATGATGTTGTACTCTAGCATCAGGCACAGGATCTGCACACCACAACATGGGCAGGAAGGTTACAACTATGGTACATTCAAGTACATTTACACATATCAAAATATCAAAGTTTAGCCTGTGGCTGCAGACAGGATAGGACTTTAACTTATTTATCCATAAGTTAATTGAAAATGTAGTCAGTCAGTCAATGTCAGTTGTTGAATCCAAACGATGGCTGATACAACATGGTTATTGGATTATTTCAGTAATTTTAATTTAGTGCAAATTCCAGGCCTACCTCCACCATAGTCTGGTTCCCTCTGAGGGCCAGCAGCATACAGGGCCCCAGCTTGTTCTCTGCCAGAGAAAGAAGGAACTTCTTGGTCTTGTAGCAGGAGCCCATGAGGATATGGACCTGAGGATGTGAGGAGCTAAACTTAGTCCTGGGAATAACATTATTCACATATACAGTACACCCGGTCTACATCATGAAGTGTACGCACCATACTGGCAAACAGCTCTCCATCGTCGTCACAGGCCACGCCCCCAGGACTGTAAAGCTGGAACCAACCGTCCTTACCCGAACGTACGCTCAGCAGGCACGAGTGAACCTATGACCACAAAACATTAGAATAATCTATATACTGAAATTAATGGAGGATGTGTGTTATGCTTTTAAGATTAAGATAAAACTAAAAATTACAATAATGATGCTCACCTCTTGTCGAGGGTCTTCTGCAAACCTCTGGATCACATATTTCAGCTCCCTGTTCAGACACACATTTAGTTTGGTATAAAAAGAAGTAAAAGGCTGAAAAGTATTTAGCATTGATATGCGAGGGAGAACTTACTTTGTGAATTTGGCATGTGCAAGAGCCCTAGAGGGAGAAAACAAAACACATCAGTATCACACATTTGAGTCTCTAGAAAATGTATTATTTACTTCAGTGGTTCATATCCAAAAATAATGATATGTAATACGTAGAAAATATTTCAGTATAGTATTGTATTGTTTATAGTATATTCGATAGTATTGTTTTAATTTATCAACATTTGTTTGCTTTACAGAGGTGACAAGTTACAAAGACAAACACAGACTTGAAATTACAGTATATGCTCTCTCTTGTTTGCCAAGTTGTTTTTGAATTTGTACGTGTTAATGAAGCATGTCAGGGAGTTCCCTTTAGCCCACAGTTGACTGACGACACAAAACAACAGAATTAGCTTCAGAGTTTCAGAGGAACAGCTTCACTCATTGTGACTAATGCAAAGTAAAGTTCTGCTGTTTGTTACTGGAGAAACTGTAATGATCCCTCAGCGGAAGATGTCAAAGTGGAGTGGCTAAAAAAAAAAAACTTGCTTCAAAAACAAAGAGAGACCTCTAAAAAATTAAAATAACAAAATAAAATCATTATCTGTGGCACCTCTCAGTCTACATCAATTAATTAAGATAACTGAAGTATTCGCATAACTGGCTGAGCGTGATGCAAGTCAATTTTACAGGTGTAACTGGTTTAGAGCGCACTGTGAATTATAAGCAATAACATCAACTATTTAACTACTCAAAATAAAACATGACTGCTATCCTTTACACAATAGAATGTCACAGGACAATAATCCTTTTGACAGTACTGCATACCACCAAAAACTCTGGTTTAGTTACCACGTTGTAACCAAATAAGGAATAACTGGATTAAAGATAAACAAATTCCCATTAATGGAGTATTTTTCCTTGATCTATTAACTTGAACATTTTGGCAAATCAACTTATTGCATATTTCGATAATACTTAGTAATGTAATGTGATGATGAAACTTGATCTGTGTGCGTGTGTGTGTGTGTGTGTGTGTGCACACATGTGTTTGTGTTAGCTGTTGTGTGAAGTGACTCATTGAGGTCCTGGGGAGTATTGTTGCCGTTCATAATGACGCCCAAAGGCAGCGACCCGGCAACAGTAGCGCAGGTGAGCAGCAGGTGAGTGCCAGGACAACAACTCAGCCTGCAGTCGCTGCTAACGAAGTCCAGCCCGCACCAGACAGACAATTAGAAGCAGTGCTATGGGCCGTTTGTAGCCAATTACAGTGCTTCCTCTGGAGAGAGTGGCCCTGGAGGACATGCCCCCCATCCCCTCCTGTGGGATGTGGTACTGTTCCTTATTCACGTCAGTATGGGACCCCGAGACCCACCCCTGCCTCACACTCAAACTGCGATGAGCTAAGGCAGTATACACTTTCTATAGGACTGTTATTAGTGTCAATAATTGAGATAATAACTATTTATAAATGACAGTGAAGTAATGCTATTGTATTAATGAGTCTAAAGAGATTTGTTTCTCTGACATCTTGCACAATCTGGTAAGGCATCTAACTATGGTTAATATGCATATCACTGCATTAGGGCTGCACATAGGCCTGTCATCAATTACTATATCAGCTTATCATTCAACATATAACAGTTGGAGATTTTGAAATTTTTTTGTAATAACATAAGATTTGAGTTGTAGAGGGTAGAATAAACAACTTCTATGGGTAATTATTGGTCATTCTGCTATTTATTTGTAGCAGCTCAGGCTTTACAGTGATACAGTATATTTAAAAAATGGTTTACTGAGATTATTCTAGTTTTTGTCTATGGCATAAAGTAGGTTCAATATTATAGTTTATCATTATGTTTCTCTGTAGCAATATATCTCAAAATGTGTTACTGTGACAGGGCTAGCTGCACAACATATGGCAATCAAATTAAAATCACAAATTTGGGGCAACTCTCATCATTATTTAGATAATACAATGTCTTCTGCAAAGAAGCCAAAATATCCTGTCTTTTTATAGAAAAATCTTCTTTTCCCTGTACTGAAATTGATATGCTTGTGATTATTAGTTTATAATTTTCAGTCTTCTCTTCGGTGTTGATGCTCCAGGAGTTGTTTAAAATGTGCATATATAACAAATCTAATAGCAATCTTAGACTTAGACAAACGCTGACAACACAAGGAAAAAAATATGCAATTGCTAAACCAGATCAAGCAATGGCCTAAACATTTAATTGAAACCTAAATTATAAAGGTACTAATGGAATACAACAAGCACTAAGATTAAGATAGAGAATTGCATTGCTAAAGACCTCTGATCACCACTGGAAGAATCCCATTATATTTTGAGAACCACTAAATGTGAGGCAGCTTTGTATGTGGCTTACTTTATCCATTTGTACACACGACTGTAGTAACAAAAGCCCTTACAAACTCTACTATAACAATATTTGCAAATATGCCTTACTCTTTAGGAAAGGGGATGGGCTGCAGCAGGCTTGCCAGAGCTGGTCTCCAGTCATCATAGTCGGATCTGAAAGACACATACATCTAGAGTCAAGCAAACAGTGTAAATAGAGGGAGTGCCCACAACAAAAACATACAATTGTACGTGAAACAAAGGCAGGCCTGGGTGGATGGTGGCATTAGGCGTAGAAGTAACAAGTATCATCACATTACTGCTGTTACTTACTGAGTTAAAGGTGCATTCTGTAACTTTTCTGGAAGAGGGTACATCAAAAGCTTTTCTTTACGGAGATGTTATTGCTTTGTCTGGAATGTTTCACAGTGTGGTATTAAACCTTTCTATCTTTATCAAGACCAAACCAGACCAAGTACTGGATCAGATTTTTGAGATATAAAACCACCTGTAATTGAATAAATGTAGGGCAGAGCTGTTTAATGTCATACTGTGGAACATTCCAGGAAGAGGAATGACATATCCATAGAAAAAAGCAGGTGGCAGACCCTCCACCAGAAAGTTGCATAGTGCACCTTTAAGTAACAGTGACTTTTACAAACTCTACATGTCTTGGTGCTTTTTAGGCCAGTCTGGTGGTTACCTACACCACCACATAACTGGTGCTCCAGTTTCACATTCATTCATTCAGGCCTCTTTAACCTATTTAGACTTATCCACACTCTTCATTTGTTGTGGTGATATAAGTCTAACGTCAAAGCAAGACTAAAATGTAGATGCATAAGCTACAAAAGGTTATGACAAATAGCAGTGGCCTTTCTTAAATGTGCATAAGGAGGTCAATGTAAAAATATCTATTCATATAACATGCAATTTAACTGTTGCTAAGGCTGAATGAATCGTTTCATTGAAAGTCTTGACAGAACAATGATATGAACACACATAAATCTCAGCTGTGTTTCATGTTTTGTACAATTTAGTTTTAAGCCATTCTCTGTAATTTACATGTCGGTCAGAATATGTTTCAATCATCAGTGTTTTGTCTTGTTGTGGTTGTGCGCTTACAGCATTTTGAGGATGAGGGCGAAGCATCCGAGCACACGGTCAGCCTGAGCGGGGAGCTGGATGGACAGGGTGTTGACGGCGGGGCTAACTAGGAGGCAGTCAATCAGGTTGGGCTCACTGTCACCCCCCGATGGACCCACCTTCCTCTTGGCATTGGTGTTGTTGTTGTTGCGCTCCAGTTCCACCAGGATCTCACTGGAGTTGACCACAGAAGGAGGAGGGGAAAGTGGCAGTGAGGTGGGGGGAGGTGTGGGAGATATGGGGATGGATGGGACAGGACTGGGTGTGCCATTCTGTCCGATCTGTGGAGGGCTGCCCGACAGAGGAGGCGGTGTGGGGGGCTCGGCCCGTAGCAGGCGCAGGGGCATCGGGGGCTTCCTCTCGTTCTGCTGCTGACACCCATTACGGATCTCCTTCAGGCTGGGTGAGTTGTCTCGACTACAGAGGGGACACAAATGTGGACAGAGCAGTTAAATACTGGGAAAAAACACAATATAATTACTGTAGAATTATTTTAAAATACAAATCAGATTTTGCATAAATGTGAGATTTTGTAAAATCATACAAAAAATATATATGTCACATCTACTTAAAATATAAATAAATAAATATAAATAAATATATATGTCACATCTACTTAAAATATAAATTAATAAATATAAATAAATATATATGTCACATCTAATAACTTATAGCACTATACTGAAAATAGCACAACTGGGACAGAGTGGTGCGTTCAGGGGCCAAAGATGAGGGAGCCACAGCAACCACTGTTAGTGTCAGGAGGATTTGGAAAATTCACAGAACAAGTGTTTCTCTAGAGTATCACATTACCAGGAAATAAGTCTAATGAGTTTCAACATAGTGCCATACATGTCACTTTTAGTGACCTCAAATGGGCAAAGTAAAGATCATGTCTCATAACTGTTATGTTACAACTGTATTCCATCATTAAGTTGAATTTGTATTTGTAGTTGTATTTATTTAGATTGATTCATTCATTGCGTACAAAATATTGAATTGTAAGGCATTCAAGGCTTAAGAGCTCATAACATTTCAAATTTCAGCTCTCTGCTATGGACTTACTAGTGATTGCACATAAGATAAAAAATGTTATGTAGTCATTTCTCTACAATAAAACCTTGCTTGCTACAGCGAAATACTAATATGAAGAGGCAGACAGTTCTGCAGTTTTGAACAGTCAAGTCAGTCAGTGGATCTGTTTCTACTATTAAGACATTTTAGATAAATATTGTGATTTATAAGTAAAATACACATTAATAATAAGTACAACAAAAAACATGTCTTCCTTAAAGTTACCATTTTTAAATGTAATAAATGTTAACCGAAAGAATAAAGTAATAATTACATTTTCATAGTTAATTATCTCAGCACCTGATACACAACTAAACATGAAGCATTTGAAAGAGCTGAGGCCTGACTTACATTAAATGCTACATGCTATTATTAGCCTGACCTGTTGATGAACTCCTCATAACAGGAGTAGATCGCAGCGAGACACACAGCCACCAGGTTTGGCAGAACGCGAGGGTGAGGGCATTGTCCCGTTGGCCCATGCATACTGAAAAACAAGTGAAATATTGTTTAGAAATCAGCCCTGAATCCAACCACACATCACCTACATCAAAATACTGCTTTATATTACCTGTGGACAAACTTTTTGACTACCTCCATCCCAGCATTGAGCTCATTCAAAGCCAGAATATACTCCTGAGTGAAAAGGCGCAGGCGAGGACACTTCCCAAAATCCTATCCAGACAAAAAACAAAAAAGTTTAAATCATAAAATGGTGGATTTGATTCAGCTTGATTCATGCTTGTAATAACTAGAAAGCTGAAGTTCCTAAACAACATACAGATACAAATTAATTAAATGTTATGACAATGTTGTGTGAATGACTTTCATGCAGCTTACTAACTTTTATTGTTATATTTCCATTGTATTCTCTGTATGTCTGTTGCTGGTATCTTTACACCTTGCCCACGGCACGTTCATAGAAATGAAAGGTCCCATATTACACAAAATGGATTCTTGTGAGCTTTTAGCCATGCTAGAATGTTGTCACCTCATGAAAAAACACCTGGAGTTGTGTTTTGTTTCATTCACACATGTTTTGAGTAATCTTAGATTGTTTGGCTTTCTACATCTCCAAAGCTCAAAATGCTCTGGTCCACCTTGTGATGTCATGAAATGGTAATTTTCAAGTTAGCAGCTATCATTTACTTTTAGTTCAGTAGAGATTAAAAATTCCAGGTCTGAAATCACCAAAATAATACTAGTGAAGGTGTATTGAGTACACTTTCACTAGAAACACTGGGGCACTTCCTGTATTACCACATGACATCACAAGGTGGAACAGCACATTTTGAGCTTTGGAGAGTGTTTTCTATTTGAACACCATCTAAATAAGCAGAATTTGTGTGTTCAACAATGAAACTCAAACAATGAAACAAAACACAACTCCAAGAATGTTTGTGTTGAGGAAACAGAATTATATCATAGATCAAAAATAGAATAATATGACACTGTTCTTATTCAAATAAACAAAAAAATAAATATTCAGTTCAGTCATTGGGAATTAGCTTTTTTTTTAGCAGTTTACATATTACATATAAATAATGATAGAAAAAACAATATAAATTTATGAAATCTCACCATGTTATGCTTAAGGATTCTCTGGACCACAGGAGTGAACACTTCTATTACCACCATAGAACGCGGCCGCTCTCGACAGTGCTGCAACACAACATACAACACAGAGTAAGACCTAAAAGTCTATCGGTCCCTTGTTTCTATGGCCATGTCATTGCTCTGCCTGGAATGTTGCACAGTTTAACATTAAACAGCTCCACTTTCCATTTACTCTGTTATAGGTGTTTCTATAGCTACAAAATTCCTCAAAAAAACAGGCATTCTGACTGTGAGCAGGGTTGCCTCTCCACAGATCTGATCCATAATTTGGTCTGGTTTGGTCTCCATAAAATTAGAAACGTTTAATGCCATTCTGCGAAACATTTCAGACAAAGCAATAACATCTCCATGGACAAAAGCATTTGACGGACCCTCCACCAGAAGAGTTACAAAATGCACTATTACTTGAAGTGAACTCTGCAGTATGGACTCACCTTACAGAAGAACTCACAGAGGTCAGGAGGTGGGTGGTTGTTCTCCAGAAGAGGAGCAATGGCCTAAGAAAACCAAAAAACTAAATCGGATCTCGTAAATCTCTTTCTTTTTTGTCTATGATTTGATTCTTTTTGATTATTTGTTCCTTTTTAATCAATTTTAGATACTGCAATATCAAAGAAGATATTACAGAGCATATTATCACAGTATTATATAATAATGTTAATGCAGAACAGATTGAATAATTTACTTACAACAATAATGTTTTCATGATCCTGAGTGCTGAGATTGGAGTTCTGTGGGGAAAAGGAAAGAATTAGGCTACTTAGTATTGACAACCTTTTCAATCAAATCTACATGTAATTGCTTAGAAATTTGAAGTAAATCTGAAGTAATCTGACAGTAGTAATAACTAAGTATTATTTAGTAGCTGACAAGTCAAGTGATTATTTGAGATTTTACATTCAAATACATTTTTAACCACATAAAGGCTGAAATAAAGTGAAATAAAGTAAAGTGTATTAATGATAAAAATCAGAAACAGTTCATGACTTCTTTTAAATTCAATAATCCCACTGTGTGTGTTATAAAAAGGTATTTTATTTATTTCATTCACTTCTGTATAATACTATAAAAAATGTGAATTAGTAATAATACGCTTTCTCCCTGTAATATTACAGTCCCTCAAGTAAATGTGAAGTGCACTGCAATACCTCGGCCAGCAGGGTGGAGATGATGTGCAAAGGGGCTTGATGAATGGACTCATCCTGAAGCGGAGAAGTCAGAGCCATATCCACAAGCGCCCGGATCTCCTTCAGAACCACGTCCCAGCGGCTCGGGTTGGTCAAAACCTTACGGTACTTATAAATCTTTTTCTACATCAAACACGAGAAGGACAGTGTCACTAAAATCAGGTATGGATTGGAAATGGCTGATTCTAAAATGTAAATTAATGATTTATTTCCAAAAATAAAATTACAAACTAGTCTACTTCCTCACAAAAGCTCATAATATTACAAGGTGTATTTTAAATAATAGAAAACACAAACAATTACATGCAAAAACAAAATAACATACATAAAAATAAATGCATACAAAAATAATTCACATAAAATTGGCCCTATGAGAAAATCAGTAAATTCAAGAGATTCTTACCTTCCACTGCAAAGAGTGAAACCACTGGTCTCTTAGGTAACTGTTTGCAGCCTATGAAATCACAATGAAAACCAGTTAGCGTAAAGCATGAATATCTAGGTGAGAGAGAAAAAACATGCAGGACATGCTTTAATCATGTTCCTGTGCTTATATGGTGTAGCCATACACCAACTCACTGCAATTAACCTATTACAGTAAAGTGTGAACTCTGACAAGAAACAAAAAGCTTTCATTATAAAGGTATTCAATCATCATAGATGGTCACTAATAAAACATTCTGTATACAAATGTTTCAGCCAACCCAGTACAGTATAATGGGGAGATATGCTGGAGAGACGTCACTGTGGCTCTGCTCTGAACTTAAATGTCCAGCTGTTGCTTTTGTGACTATTACAGAAAAGAGACTGATAACAATATATTATAGTATGCTTATTTTGTGCTACTAAACCTACTAAATTCAATTGCAATGAGAAAAACAAAACAAAAATGTGTAAACTATAAGAATTTTGGTATGTCTCTTTAACATGCACACCATTTAAAGCAGTAGAAAAACGCTGACAGGAAGTGGTCAGGACTAAACCTCAGCTACTCCTGGAGGCAAATAATCTCACAATGTTACGGTAAAAGGTTTCTTACTTTTCTAACTTTAGTTCAGCCACTTCATGGGACAATAGCCCTGTTTCGGTACTAAGAACAGAAATGACACAGAAGTCCGTAAGAGCGTATTCTATATTTACTTGGAAATATTTTTGGATTAAGTTTTAACTTAACAAGTTTTATTATTGAGGATGTAGGCCTACATACAGTGTCAACATAACAACAGCTATTAACTGTTATCCCACTACCAAATATAGTCAGATATATTTTATATTTACTGTATTTTATTACACAAATCAATATATTTTGTCTTTTGTTAATCTTTTAGTTTAATTATGTTAATTTGAATAGTATTACCATCAATTCTTTGGCCTTTGTTATAAAATTGTAAAGTGTGGGCTATTGTTTCAAAATAATTCCCCTTGTGAATCAATAAAGTTTGTCTAAGTTAAAGTCTTAAATGGTTCTACTTATGAGTGACTTAATAATGCACTTTTGTTAGGTGAATGGCTGCATCTTAGAGATACATCTGTTCTTTGTTCATAGCAGCATGGCATAGCTCAGTCTGTGTAGGCTGAAGCGTGCTAACTGTCTAGCCTGTGTGGTGTGGGCCCATGTGTACAAGAGAAACAGTGCAGGTTATAGCGTGCTCAGAGGCACACTGTGTTCTGCCCCGGCTCGTCCTGTCCTGATCAAGTGGACACGCTTTTCTGACGCACCATCCTGTCAGGGTTTAACTTCTGTGCTGTCTCTTGAGAAAAATATAATTTGTTCTTATTTTAGCTGTTTATTATTGAAATGCCTTGGACGAATAGTCTGTGCTTTTAGGTCAGTTGTTACAAAGTACTCGCAGTTTGAGTGTTGAGTAAAACTGTGCTCACCTGTAGAAGGACAGTTCCTCCAGGAAAACTGAGCTGGACACAGTATTTGGGAGCATTGTCCCAGGCCAGTAGCTGCAGGTCCTCTATGGAGCTGTAGGACAGGGACGTCTCCATGTAACCAGTGGGCTGAAGGCACAAGACACAGTGGATTACAACAGGGTTTCACATATTCACACACATTTTGAAAACAACCTCTAAATTTCTATAGCAATGTTTCTCAAACTATAGTACATATACCACTGATAGTACATGGGTGCCTCAGGTGGTACATGAGACCCTCTACATTTTGAGTATTTGTTGGACAAATCTAAAGTTTTTCCTCTGGGTTAATCATTATTTAGAATCTATGTTTGTGCTTTAGTCATTTTAGACCTGTTTTAGTCTCATTCTAGCTGTGGTTAAGCTTTAATTTAAGACTGATAAAGTCTGAGTTTAAATCTGGCAGTTGCCTTGCAAGCCCAGAATGACACCTCTGAGGCGATGAATCTGGAGGAAAATATGGCGCTACTCAGAAAGCCAAATACTATCTTAGATGGTACTTGGTTTGAAATGTTTGAGGACCACTGAGCTAGAATTTAGTTTTACATTTTAGATCCAGATTTTGTAATCCTTATTAGGTCATGCTGTGTTACTACTGAAAACATTCAAACATCATATTCCAGCAACAATACAAAGTAGTTTTTGAAGAAAAAACAGCACATTTTTGCAATAAGTTTATCACGAGTCACAGGGTGCACCCGGATGTCGACTCATCATGAGCTTAGACAGGCAAGTGATGTCAGTGAACAGAAGAGAAACAAGAGACAAAGGGTCGCTAAGTGCTTGGATGCCTTATGATACAGGTTTTGTTGAGAATGAAAAATGATGACCAATCATTAATTGCATGCATGATTTTCACTGGTTTGATTTAAAAAATATTAGGCCATTCTACAATGAAAGAGGTACAGGATGCATACTTAAACAGTCCTTATGTCTATTTAAAAACATGCACTGTACAGCTCCACAACTGAGACCATGAAACCTTTGACAGACCATTGCAACAAGTTAGAAATGAGATGGATGAAACTAATGATTTTCCCACAGTAAGTATAATGTAAGTATTGATGTAACTGCATGCATTTCTCACTGGACAGGAAGTATGTGCACAACATAGATTGTATCAGCTGTTTTCTATAACAGTCAATACGCACTTACTTTCTGAACAGAAAAATCAAACTGTGGTAACTGAAGGTGGAGGTCCAGGCCATCACATCCTGGGTTCAAATGAGGTTATCGGAAGACAAATATAGAGCCATTCCACTCTTGCTCACACTATTGTTGGCTAAATGTAACAGTGGCAGTATTAAGACAACAGCTGGGACACTGAGACATTCCCCATTGGGATAGCACTGTAGCCTCTTCACAGGTTCAGCCCAAGCAAAATGTAAACAAGCAAGACAACATCGACATAAAAAGTTGGCTGCCATATTGCACAGGAGGCTAATTCTGAATAACACAGAGAAGAGGAAGTTTTGCAAACTAAGCTTCCTTAATCAAAACCACATCCACAAAATGTGCAAAACTTTTTTCTCTGTCACTGGAGACAATTAATTGTGTAACATTTTGCATGTACTTGATGAGAATGGGGGTCAACATGATTTTCAATATGTCTTTCCATACTACAATGATAATACAATACACTTATTATTTTTCAACATAAAATAAATGTAATAGCGTGTGGTCTCAGACAATTTCGATAAGGTCCAATTTAGTCACTTTAATGTGATTTTTAATTTTTTTTTTTTACTTTATTATTTTGGTCTTGATATATGTTCAAATAAGAACAAAATTTTGTAACACAAATTAGGTCATGCTGTGCCAACATCTGACTTTACCAATTCAACATACTCTGGGAACATTATTTGTTATATACAGATTATTTGCTCAACACACAATAGTTTTATACTAGTGTTACTAGTGATTCATAACTTGTTTGGTTAAATTATTTTGGACAACTCTAGTACTATGACAAAAACATAATTTCTGAACCTGTGTGAACTGTGATATTGCACTGAGGTCAAGACCTTAAATGCAATGATTTTGTTAAGAAAGGCAATCTGACACAACCTTCTTAGTAAAATACAAACACAATGCATTAACAGTTGAATTTCAGAGGTGTTTTTCTTACAACCTCTCCAGGACTATTGGTATTACAGCTTCACATTTAGGGGACACTGCACACTCAAATTAAGCTACACACTATGGTCTGTAATGTTAGAGGAGGAGGTCTGCCTGCTGTACTGCCCTTGTGTTTGGACTGGAGTGAGGCAGAACATGACGGAGACAAACATACGGCTCGGGCTTGTGTGATGAGCAGCGCCGTCGCCATGGAAACCCCTCCTCCTGCCTCCAGCTCGGTGTGTCTATGTGCTTCTCTGTGTGTTTGCTGCTGCAGGAGGCTGAAGGAGCTCGTCTCCTCTCCTCATCGCTCTGTCGCCATGGAAACAGGGCAGCCGAGATGTACATTATGTTTTGTTGTGTGCGGGCTGCTTTTTGTTTCCAGGGAGCGAACAAAAACCAAAGGGCAAAAAGAAAAAAGAAAACTGAGAATCCCACAGGCTGCTACAATGTGACTAATAATCGCATGATTGATGTATACAACAAATAAAATGAATAATTCTGATTCAGTTGTTGACTGATATGTGATCGCATGCATATAACAATTGAAAATACATGCTGTCATTAAATTATTGCCCGCATGATGCCACGTAAACAGAAGTTACAGCCATCACTAATTGTTAAGATTTTAGTTTGAAGGGCAGAGGTTTGCCTTACAAAGAAAAAGCTCTGTTGACATTATATTGTGTTTGGGCAACATTCATTTTCCTAGACTCCCATCACAAGAGATGCCAAATTAACCATATTTTAAAAACATACCATTGTTTATGTGCACCACCTGGATAAACAAGACTATGGCTTCCTGATCCTGAAAACTGATCAGCTCTAAACCACATCTTTAAACTGTCCATACTTTTCAGTCTGCCAACTAATAATTGGATGAATTTTACCAACATTCACAAGTACGTACAAGTTTGATGTTATGCATTGTTATTTGGTGATGTCAGTCTAGTACTAATAAATAATGGACATCAAACATGCAAAAAACTGTACAGTTACAGAAATGCAAAGTGTTAATCATACATAATCATACATATTTATCTGGTGTCTGGACCAGTCAAAATCACAAAGCCAAAGCAGCAGATCATTTAAAATATGCTATTATTGACTGCAATGGCGCCCTAAAAAGAAAGGCCAAAGAGTATTCTGCAGAAATACTGAGAAACATGGAGAAGAGAGGAAGTCACGTCACATATGACATTCATTGTGAGACGAAACACAATCTCGATATGTAATTTATTTGATTTATAATTTATAATAAATAGATGGTGTGATTCATTTCTCTTCACTATTTTAACCTAACTTTTAATTTGATTTATTTAACATTTTGCTGTCATTGTAGCACTATTTTTAGGACCCTTTTTAACCCTTTGTAAATGCAGGGGGGAAAAAATCTCACAATACAATTATTTACACATGCGCACAATGTTGTGGCATGACATCTTACCCCATTCCTACTATATAATCTCTATTGGAAACAAATACTACAAAAACTGCAGACCAACAGCAGTGTTCCTGAGTGCATCCATGTGTACGGTACTCAAAGCCTCCATAAGGATAGCCCTATAGCCCCAGTGACCCGTAGCCCTGAACCCACTTGTACTGGCGATAATGAGCAGAGCAGAGTCCTTTATGGGCCTCTTTTGTGAGAGGTGCAGCTCAGGAAGTTCTGCTTGTCCTCGGAGTTCTCTCTTACGTAAATATGATGTAGGTTTGAGTGTGTCTGACATGAGAGGGACCTGAGCCACTCAAAGGAGAGGCTACACTTATCTTTGTGTATAACCCAATAGCCAAAAAGACGTAGGTTCAATTCAAGGTCAGATAGTTGTTCTAAGCAGATACTGTAGCATTAACAAAACTTTAATTCCATTAACAAATAAAACCCAAGTAATATTTGTATGGTTTTCTTTTAATTCTACATACTTATGACAATGACACTGAATTCTCAGAAGTTCAGTATGTTCCAGTTACACATGCTTTATTTTAGTTCAGCAATTCTTTATCAAATAGAGAACTAAATGATGGCGACTAAGAACTTCCTTTCGTAAGTATGCATTCCCTACACATCATACTGTAATACGATCCTTTTATAGGCAGTCGAAATAAATCCCTTACTTTTTGCTGACAAGATGAGCTAGTATCTGTTTTTCATTAAGATGCTCATTCATGGGCCTATCCTTTTTAAAATATGCCTATAGAGAAAAGTTACAAAATGTACATTACACCTGCCAAATCCGATACTGCAGTTAAGACTCCATATCATAAATCCTAAATATTGCACGTTTACATATAAGTGCGCAAGTAATTTTAATAAGCAGTTTGTTTTGTATCTAAAGACTGTGCTTTATGTAGTTGCATTTGAATGTAATGTTAAGTGCAGAACAGGTGAAAAGACATCAGCAGTGGTAGTATGAGTCTGTGTGTTTTGACTGTTGACTGACCAAGTTCATCTGTTCTCCACTAACATGATCAATACAGAGCGCTCACACCTCCAACAACCAGGAAACAGCTACAACGTTCAACCATACTCTAGTGTTTTTAACCTTTTAACAAGGTTTTTTTCTCCATTGTAGTCATGTGTTTATTTTATGCCTTACAAATGAAACTGTGGCAGTGGACATGAAATCTGTAGAACTTCACCCTCTTTGCAAACCAATGTTCTTCTCTGACTGTGGAATTGGAGGCAGAGGAGCAGATTAACCATACTTCCCCCAGAGCAGCTGTGGTTACATTGCTATCATTAAGTGTGACTGAAATAATGCATAACATCTAGGGTGCAAAGAATAATGCAATACTATTACATGTCATATTTGCAGTTGTAGTCTAGTAGTAGCACATGGAGCAGTACTTGAAGGGCTGAAAGTGTCCTTACTTCTTACTTTAATAAAACCTGTGCTGTGAGGACAAACAGTCATTTACATAATTGTTCTGTGTAGCACATAAAATCTTCAGTGTGGCCCATCCACATATTCTCCACATATAGTGAGTATATAATACTCCACATAAAGAGGAATATGACAGACTGGACAGAGCATGTTTTGTACAATGTCAGCAGTAAAACACAGCCATAATGTGTGCCAACAAACAGGAACTACAGGCTCATATTCAGCCATCAGGTATTTTTATGATGATCACTGTGCTCACAACACACTCCTAACACATGACATATGGTAAGGAAGCTGTACAAGACAGTCAATGCATGAAAACAGAGTTAAAGATACCAGACGGGTATTTGTAAGACTACAAAAGGAACCTGATCATTGTTGTAACAAGAAATATTTTCACTTCTCAGAACATCAAATCTGAAAATAAAGTTTTGTTCCACATGTTGGAAAGCAAATACTGAATAAATAATTATTTAATTAGGTCTTAATACAAAGTAACTGCATTTGTAGTATTAGATTTAGTAATAGTGCCACTTGTAATAAGAGAGGTTATTAGTATGGTAATTTGCTGATGTGGTTAGGAATGTATAGTAATTACTCTGTAATTCAAAGTACATAGTAACATGACAACCCTACAAGCACTCTTATGAAGTATGCATTGTAATAAGTGTCTAACAAATAAAGGTTTTGTACTTCACAGTAGTAATGGGTCTTTTGGCTCTGGATCTGAATCTTTTGGATCTGTTCATTTCAAAGAGCCATTCATTTTACCCATGAACTAATCACAGAGAGAAATGACCAAGGTTAAGATTGGATTAAAGTACTTCAAAGTGAAAGTAGGAGTGTGTTTACCCTTAAATGATGCATAATCTAAACACTGTGCTGCAGCAGAAAGAAAAACTATTATTATGATGCCAAATACGTTTTCTGTGTGAAAAGTTCTGACACATGTTGCCTCTTCCGCTTCTGTGCTAATTAGTGCTGATTCAATGTAAACTGGACATGAGCGTGACATCACTGCTCCACAGCTGAAGCTCAAGTGCCAAATGCCAATACCTGAAACACAAAGGTGTCCTGGGACAGGTGCTGGAGTGACGTCATGCTCCAGTGTCTGTCTCACAAACACTGCAGTGTTCCTTTACTCATGTCTATTGTGTATGTCAATGGCCATTATCACAGAGTTACTCCCACAACTTACTGTGAAGTGCCTGTGTGAGACGACTGTCACTTTATCCATTCACAAAATATAATAGCATTTGAAAAGTTGGATTAAATCTGCAACAGAATCTTATCAAGTCACTGCTCAGAAATATCTCAAAAAATATAATATATTCTACATAAATATAGATATACAGTACAGTGTCTTGTGTGTAATATTATAGGTTTATTTTAACAGCTCCAAAATGGAATGCAACAGCAGTGAGTCTGTCAGGCAGACGTCCAAAATCCACTGACGAGGTGTTGATAAAACAATAGGTCTTATTTAGTGTAAAATGTCAGGTTTGTGTTGATCCAAATGTAAGGTATGTCTTCAGATCATTATTGTACAATCTATTTGTTATAATGGATGTGATTTTGTTGTTCCAGGAAAAACCTATGGGACGTTTATGATGGTTTATGTTAGTATCAGCCCGATACAAACCAGAAAGTGTTATAAAGCATTGTCAGAAACCACAGAGCACACACAAAAGAATCAGGTAAAATAACAGATATTGTGAGAACAGGGATGCAACAACTAACTGTAAAGTAAGTGCATGCTATATTTATAGTGTCTTGTAGAAAACAATCGGTTCACTAATCTAAAGCAGAAGGTAAATAATGTAGTGCGTTAGAGAGGTGGTTTGGGCCACTGAAAATCTCCTTTAACAAATGATGGGGAATATTGGCTGATATAGCAAAAACATCCACAAACAATGTGTACCAAAAAGGCCAAAGGTGCATTGTCAGCCCAGGTGAGCTGAATACCCCAGGACTTAACTATAGCAATTAGATTGAAAGATTAGATTGATTATGACTATTTACATCTGGTAGTGATTTTAAAACGTTCTGTGATACAAGATGTTTATGTAAAATGTTTTTTTCTCTATAGACACTGACAAATAAGTCTGAAATAATTGTGATGGATATAGGCCAACTTACTTGCCACAAAGACTTAAATCCTATAATCTATGGAACCTTTATTATGTAGCATCTTTTGGCTTGTGCCAACCGAAATCCCAACTCTACACATGGACTAGGCCTATACATACTTACATGGATAGTTTGTCCTACTGTAATAAATGATAGGGAATGAGGTTCATCCCAGCACATTCATCTCTATAAGTCTTGGCTGAGTAATGCTAATAACTTAATCACCTATATGTGTTTTTATGTTTTACATGTTTTTTATGAACGTATAAACCTATAACAAAGTGTTCTTTGGGCTAGGACCTACTTCAAAGACTTATTGACATTTTATCCAGTGCTTCGAGCTTCAAAACAGTTTAACCAATGATGATATTGCCTATTACTGAGTTATAAATATTGATATGACACAAAAGGTGTGAGAGGAGACAGTGGACGTAACCTCGAGGCCTGGACTCACCGTGGCCGAGCTGAGGCTGCTGTCCGTCAGCGTGAGGTGGTGTGGCTCCCAGCGGCGCAGGAACTTGGAGGTGAGGATCTTGCTGAGGAAGGTGCGCGGATGTTTGAGCACGCACACCTGGATGTCGCCCTCGTGGAGCAGCTTGTAGCGCATCCCCCCTCCTCCGCAGTGGTGCAGGCTCCTCTTGCACGGCCCCGCGGCCACTTTACAGTTATTATTGCCTTCGGTCGTGTCCCCCAGCAGCGGCTTGTTCTCCTCGCACTGGTAAAACTGGTTATTGTGCAGCTCGCCCCCTCCACCACCGCCGCTGCCATTGCTCAGATCCATAGCACCTCTTACGATCCAACCGTCTATTATTTCCAAATGTCGCCGAGCCGAAGCAGGCCTACATGTATGTGCCAAACACTGGGGGTGGGGGGACCTACCTTCGGCCCAGCCCGCTGTCTGTCCTGTGTCGAGCGCACGTTATCCACAAAAACGCGTCAATAATCCACCATTTTCCTCCACGACTGTGTCCCCCGCCTCCTCAGAGCAGCTATTCAATATGTTAGGGCCATGGCCTTGTCCAGCGCGCCCGCCCCTCTGCCAAATACTGTAATCCGCGACAAAAGACGGGAGACACGACGAGAAAAGACTGGAAATGCCTCAAAGTGAAATGTCCCTGGCCGCTCCGTTCGTATTCAGTCCAACCTTAGCAGCAGCGTTTCCTTTTTCTTACCCTGATCCTTCGCTGTGTCTGTGTGTACAGCAGCCAGCTCTGTGCGGCTGCGGCGCGCCGGTTGGTCCCCGCTCGTTCATGTGATACCGGACTGACGTCAATGGGGAGGCGAGCGGATGAGCTGTGTCTGAGCGCTCCGCTGTCTGTGCGCCCGCCCCTCAGCCCTCCTCCCTGCGCTCCCTCAGCCCAACCTCACGGCCTCAACATCAGCGCAGGAAACATGGAGGAGCGCCTTCAGTGGAAATGATGCAGCTGTGCACATCCCGCACGCCTCATATCAACAGTCTACTGTAGCATATATGCGCTCTGCTGCTTAAAGGGACAGGACGTGATCATAGAACTTGTAGAGTCAGAAGTCTGAATAGTGGCATAGACTTACTCAAAAGCAGCTGTTTTTAAGCCCCAGCTGCATAAGGAAGGATTAAACCCATAGGCTATTCTTTGTGCCAGTCCCAAGCCCATGTTGACAATGTAATGTAATTGTATTATGTAGCAATACAAAACACAGTTAATTAGAAGGCTACAGGCCTATTTCATAAGACAGCATCTGCGGAGGCACACAGACATACTGACAGACAAAACTTCTCGGGTGTCCATTTTAGCTTGACACAGGGACAAACATTTGTTTTTGCATTTATTTTTCATTAGGCTATTTGTGATACAAGGGCAACTTAAAGTGGGAAAGATGCAGTCCAGTTCAGACTGTGAACCCTGCCCGTGAGGGATTTCAGAGACAAAGAAGAAGGAAATGTGAGCTCAACTAAGTGAGAGAGTATGAGGTAGTTTGTGTTTTGTCCGTATATACACAATTTGTTTCATAAATAAGAGCCCTGGACCTGTAACAACTTAGGGTCCCTTGATGAAATAAATACCTTCAGGTAAACTCACTACTTGAGTCGATATTCACAAAATGGTAAAAGTGACTAACTTCTTGGAGAATAGACAGCTCCGTAGAGCCTGAAAAGTATTTAACATGGGACATACAGCACCTGAATCTCATGGGCCCTTTGCCACAACAACACATTTTTCCATGACATCCCCAGCAGCCGCACTCCTGGTGATTCAATGTTCACTTCGGAGACAAGTTTTAGCACGTATTCACACAGTAAGACCACTCACTCTGTCAACAGTAACAGCAACAATGAGACGAACAGTGGCTGTAACGCATCAGTCACACTCATGAGGGACTGCTTTCATGGTATATGGAAATCATTGTATCCAACATTCCAAAATGTACAGCTAGAAACAAACTCTAATTTATGTAGTAGGACGAAAGTTCAAAGTAAGTCGAAAATGAGCTTTATTAAAGTGTGAGTGTGGTGTTTTAGTAGGATTTGCTGTTCCTTTTAGTGCAAGGGCAGCTATGCAGCTATGGCCTAAAACAATCAAAAACTGAATGTGCTGCCAACTGTGGTTAAACTCTGCTAAGAGTCAGATGTTTAAAATTTTTCCTTCTTAATTAAAGGTGCATTATGTAACCTTTCTGATATAGGGTCACCACCTGCTTATCTCCATGAAGACGTTTTGCTTTGCCTGCATGTTTGACAGCATTAAACTCACATACCTTCATACCTTGCACTTTTTGAATTACAGTTTTTTATTGATAAAACATACTTTGAAAATATGCATTCTTATCATGAGTGGGTTGGCCTTTCCACACTCTGACCTGTAACTTGGCCTGTTGGTGTCACCATGGAGATAGACTAGTTTAATGCCATAATGTGGAACATAATACAAAGCAAAGCATTTTGACACTGCACCTTTAAATGGTAAGCACATGTTTTTGGTCAGACTATGATGATGGGAGACAGGCCCTCTGCTGAGATGGTCACAGCTGGAGCCTTCATAAACACAGGACAGTGAGCAGGCGCATTCACCTAAACGTGCTCCATGGGCTCTAACATGGCGTGATGTGTGTAGTTCCTTTAATAAGTCTGCTCACATGTCCAGTCTACAGACCACAGCTGACCACAGTCACATGACGCTATTATCAGGAGAGCCATGCTCTGGTCAAAAAGCTATAAACATGCGCACGAAAACAAAGTCTCAACAACTACAAGAAATTTTAAACAATATTGCAATTATCAAATCCTAAAGCCAAGATAATTAGAGTTAAATCCCATCAAGTACACATAATTTCTGTCCACTCCAAACCCTTATTACCCTTCTCAGCTCAGTCTTAAATGGATTTTCTCATATTAGGGAAATTTATAATTTGTGGATTTTTTTCATTTTCATAAATTTTATGTAAACTAAACTACCACATCATTAGCAGAGAACTCATTGAACTGCATGTCCAGATTGAGGTGGGTCTGAGCTCGCAGTGGTCACAGGACAGGATTGGTCTCCTGCAGTTGTCACAAGAGCAGATCACTGTGACTGTGTCAGCGCTGCTGTATAGGCCCATTTTACAGGCCCGCAGGCGACTGCAAGTTTAGACATGAAGTATGGAAAACATCAGACGTCATCCTCACTCGGCCACACAAGCAAAACTACAATGGAATACACTGGAAAATGAAACAATGTTATGGGAATAACTTTGTTCATCAGTGATGCATTTTGAAGCAATGCTGATTATGTCTGTTTTCTTTTCCTTTAAAGATTTCTCTGAGATGCAGGGGCTGATTTCGATTCCTTTCCAAGCACATGAATAGTATTCTCTGGTGTCACCAATATAAATGACATGATGCACAATATAAGCAGTAATTACTTAGGAATTTACTGTAGTCTATTGTATAGTCTGAATATACAAACTACTTTCACTCTATAGAAGCTATTTAACACCAACCCAAACAGTGGCATTGCAGAATAACCAGTCTGTTTATCCCAGTAGTTGCTTTATTGTCTCTGACGTGAATGGATGACACATGGATGACGTTTACAAAGAGTTGCTCAAGCATAAGTTACAAAAAGTAGAAAACCATTGCTCTCCCATCTTTCACAACTCAGCAGTGTCTCACACAAGAACATTTCAAACTCAAACTGATAACTATTCCCTTTCATTTTGATCTGAACAACGCACACTCTGGGACACTACTGAGTAAGATGGTGATTTTAAGACTGTGTGCATATGAATCACTCTATTGAGACACAATTGTATATTTTTGTATTACACTCCAGGTAGCATTTGATTTGGTAGAACAAAATTGTGATGAAGCAGTGACACAAAAAATGTACATTCTTTTTGAACACTGGTACAGTAACTCCTCTGTCAGTGAAAATACACAATAAAGTAAACAAAATTCTACTATGAAGTTAATATGAATATTCCTGATGGAGCATTTCCTAGTTTTATCAGTACATTAATTTCTGTGACACAAGATACTATAGTTTAAACTTTTGTGTACAAATCAAATAATGGACATTAACCTGAAGTTTTTCAGTATAAGAAAAAAAAAAAAACACACACATACGGACATTCTATGCTTTTTGGGGACATTACATTACATCACCAACCCACATCTTAACTTCCCCAGTAGTTCCCAAACTTTTTCTTACAGAAACCCCTATTTTGCCCTTTGATATGTTGGTTGCCCAAATAGTTACTGTACTGTAGTGGGAAAATACAATTATATTAAAAAATCAAAAATATAATTTTTGATTAAAAGATGTTACATAACAGTAATGATTTTAAAACACTATATAGAAGGAATTAAGATATCATACCTTCTTTAAAATTCACACAATCTAGTTTGACCCTCTTTTTTAAGAACCCTTGGGGACCCCCTAAGTATTTTGGGTCCCCAAATTTAACTACTGACCCCCACGTTGGAAATAATTGCTTTAAATTATGCTATTGATCTATTACTTAATAAATTTCATAATTTTTGTCTCCATAAGGCAGGCGGTCCCAATGAATTTAGTGTTGTAATAAATACCTGATTTGATTTGTTTTTACATCAACTTTCAAGTCAAAATTGTGCCACCAACTACAACTCCAATGTTAGGCCTGTCATGATAATGACTATATTGACTTATCGTTCAATATATGACAGATGGAACAATAATTTGGGGGGGTCAATATTTATTTGTGTGTACCTTTTCTTTGTACTACTGAGAAATTTTTTATTATTTTTTCTGCAGTATAAGATTTGAGCTGATGAAGGCTGAATTATTAACTAAAATGATGAACTTATAACTTTATTTATTTATTTGCAGCTCAACTATATTTAACAATATTGTACTTTTAAAGTACTTTTTAAGGGGAATAATTCAGCTTCACGGTTTAGTTACAATATTATCGTTTATCGTGTATATATTTACTTTAGCAGTACATCACACTTCAGAATGTGTTATCATGACAGGCCTATAGTAACAAAGACAATGTTCCACTGGAAATGAAACAGTGCCGCTTTCAGGGAACGATGGAGTGTGCACCTGACGACAGACAGCAGCAGCTGAAGGAACAAATGGGGGTCAATGGCTGCCAAAAGTGTCCTGACTGGAAAGCAAGGTCAAAGGTCACAGGCAGCCAAACACATAGAGCCACTCAGAAGTGACAGACATGAGGTCTATTTCTGCACTTCAGCCCAGTCCATGATAAAAGTGATTATCAGGTAAAGTGCCTGTGCTCTAGAGTCCACCCGTCACACAGTGCATGGGAAAGGGCAGACTTGAAGAGATGCTACACTCATCTCCAGCTTGTTTCACTAGTGTTTAAAAGCAAAAGAAAAATTTAATTACCTGGACTACTGAGGGATTACACAGGCATATTGTTTAAGAGACTGTTTTCCTCTGTATCAGTTCCTGTGTTGAGTTATGTAAATATAAAGATTCTGTGATTAAAGGGGTGGGTATTACAGATAAATGATTGAAAAGTTGTATTTTAAATTATTTTTTTGTTATTGCTTTTTTTTAGTTTGAACAAGGTTTCATTGTTGCATAAGTAATAGCTGGAGGCACATTCAAAGAAGGGCGGTTTACATTTTGCATCACTGTGAAGTTTGCATATCTAACTCTAACAGTTGCACACTGACATATTACAGATAGTAGTGATGATTACTTAAGGTCTGCCCCATTAGTCACTTCCCTCATGTCATTTAAAATGGTTACAGAAGAAATAAAAAATAATCATACTAGTGTCATACAACTCTAGCATGTTTAAAGTTCCATTAAAAAAGAACTAAAACAGTGCCTGCACTGTGCTCAACACTGATGTTTTTAGGCATTACTGTGAAAATAAATACTTGTTTTTAACTGGTCTACCTTGTCTAGTGAGATCCATTGTAGATTACAGTAAGATAGTAGTACAACAGTAGTTCATTCTAGTTTTACGAGTTTAAAAAATACCCAGAAACCAAATAGTTAGCAGTCACATAAAGGGTGTGCAAAAGGAAAAGTCCTCAGAGCGCAAACCCTCTGCATTACAATTACAGTTTGTTATTTAGGCTTCTTCCCATCACCGAGCAAATGAGAATTCAGGACACATACCATGATTCTAGCACATAAAGTTAAAAAGGTAAAAATGTTCTTTGGCCTGTTCCAAACCAGACTGTACCAGTGTGTATATGAAGAAGGAGCCTGTATGCCATCAGAGCCCCACTCGGATGCGGAACATGCCCTGGTGCAGTTGCAGTCTGAACAGTTTACAGTTGGCGAAACGCAGTGAGGTGCAGGTGGTTTTGGACAGGTCAGAGGTCAACATAGGCTTGGTCCGGTGCCAGGTTCCAGTGCTTCTACGAAATTCACGAATGTAGTCAAAACTAGTACCTGTAAGAAACAAAAAACTTTAAAATTGTTAACTTAAGAAAGCTCAACTAGGATTCTGGTATATCATGTCTTGAACTCACCTGTGTCAAGATCTCCAACCACATAGATGTTTGGCCCGATAGGCACAGCCCCGTACACAAAGGAAGAGCTGGTCGGAATACAAAGACTTTGGTCGTCCAACAGCATCCATCTGAAAACACAATGTTATACTTGAATGGGGATGAAATTAAAACTGTTTTTTAAAATATAGGACCCCCCACATTAGCTAGCCCTTGAGGACAGATAATCAGGATCCTAATAAACAAATAAAAAATACTTCAAGCTATACCAAAGTGCACCATAACACCAATGGGTCGAAAACTGCACAAATGTCTTTTAGTTAAGCCTAGCTCTTCTTAATGGTTGCTGATGCTTATAATTTTGGTTTAACTACACACAATTTAAGAGTATCTTTTTTGTATCTTTTGAACAGGGTTGTAAAACTGTGGCTCCCAATTTTTTGTCCTTGAATGTCCTTGACACCTCCACATTTGTTTTAGTTTTCTGCCCTGTGATTGGTCCAGTCGTTCCAAACCACAGGTGAATGCTATCCCAAATGTAACAGCAGGAGTAGGACAAGATGGATTCTTGTGACTTTTTGAAATGATAAAGATTGTAAGAAATCATCTTGCAGTGCAAGATCAAAGTTGGGAACCACTTCTTAGAACAAACAGAAGATCATGTGAAAAACTGAAGGGGCACCTCCTCAGCTCATCATGGTAAAATTCAGATTTGCAGGTCATCATCTGTCTCTGCTCTGGATTCTCATTTTCTTGGCTCCGGACTCCTCCGAACACATACAGCTCCTGTGCAATGCCACACGCCACAGACCCAAATCTGACAACACAGAAAAAACCTCAATGTCCTAACCCAAAAAGACATAAGTTCTGCTTAAAGAAAACACAACACAGACTTACAAGTTTTTCTGAGGTTGAAAAAGAAAACTTTATTGTCCATGTCTAGTTGAAATGGCAAAACCCTGGGGAATAAGTTCCAGTAAACTGCAACTGCCACTAAAACTATTTTTAGTTTGTAACGCAAAACAGAAAGTAAATGTCATGATGTCACTGTAGTTTTTTCAAAATGTAAAAATTTCTTTACGGGAATAGGGAACCAAAATCCCGCTGAGGACCAACAGCCTAAAAACACACGTGTTGGAACACTAAGTAAAGCTACAGCCAATGAATACGAGATTTTGTATTCTATATTGGTCACACGTTTATTTCACATGCTGAGCTAATTCCTAGAACAGAAAGTAGTTTTTGAACACTGGTCTATCACGCCCATCATGATTGTCTTCCTGAGCAAAACACCTGACTTAGTGTGACTAAAGGGATGTGTGTGAGGAGACAGAAACTAGACAAGTTCCTGCGGTGAGGTATATCATGCTTACAGTGAAGCAACAATGTAAAGCCCAGGGCAAACTGAAAGTACCTCCTCTCCTTCAGGGGACACAGGCCAGTCCACTGCTGGGTCTTTGGGTCAAAGCACTCCACAGAGTCAAACAGTTTCCCATAGGAGCCCCCTCCCATGGCATAGATCTTTTTGTTCATCGCTGCATAACACCCAATCTGAAAGTCCACACACACAAGCATTCATGTTTCAAATAGCTCTTGTCAATATTTTACAATGCAGACAGGTTTGGACAAGGGTGGAGAAAAGCCAGCAACCATTGTCTTATATTAAAGATGTACAATGTAACTTGTTTCAAGTGAAGGGTTCGCCATTTTCTTGTCTCAGTGGAGATATTATTGCTTTGCCTGGCATACTCTGTATTATGGCATTAAACCTAACTCTATGAAGATAAGCAGAGTCTATCAGGCGGCCCTGCTCACAGTAAGTTTTTTTTTTCAAAGTATAGTATATTTTAACAATTAAAAAAACACACAGCAACAATAGAACAAATGAAATGGTGGTTAATGGATAAGTTAAAGCGCTACCCAGAACATTGCAGGCAAAGCAATAACATCTCCATGAACACCCCTCCAGAAACATTACATAGCTTTACTTTAAAAGGGGCACTAACTCATAAAAGGTAGAAGCTCGTTAATCAATTCCTCCATTATAAAGAGTAAAATTAGTTTTATGAAAGCACATATCACTACATCATGCTATATTTTATTCATTTGTGACCTGCAGAAAATGTAATGAGAAAACTGTGGCAACCATTGCCAAAACACAACAGGAAATATTGTACCAAAACGTGGACAGTACCTTGCGGACCATAGTCATATCTGTCTGTGTTTTCCATGTGTTGAAGTGTGGGTCAAACACTTCCACAGAGATCAGCTCCATCACCTCATTCTCTCCTCCCAGGATGTAGATCAGCCCGTCCAACTCCACTATACCAAAGTTCTGCCGGGCCTAAAACATGTGCAAAATATTACAAATGACTTTTTATTATTATTATTTGCACTGGGGGGGGGGGCTTTTACTTTGAAAATTCCTTCCTTGATGTTGAATGTTTTTGATTAGGGCTTTTAAAATCCATCTGCACAAGGAATTTCATATGTTTATGAAAAAAAAAATTCTTACTTTGCCATATTTTGCTCTAACTTTTACCAAACACAAATTAAACTTTTTAAGTTGTAGTGGGAAATATATGCAAAAGAGTAAGAGGTTATATGTATATGTATATGAATATGATCATTTGTGCAGTATTTCAATGCTATTGTTACTCAGGCACTTTAAGCACATTCGATCAAAGTAGCATTCAACAAAATCAAACTAGTTGATTATATGTTGTGATAAAAACAAACATTATCTTCTTGTAATATATTCATCTCTTTGTTTTGTTTAGACCTCATCAGTTTTGTGATAATGCAAAAAAAAAAAAAAAAAAAAAAAAAAACGAACAAAAAAAAAATAAAAAAAACGACAAAGCTGCCTGAGCTCCAGGCAGTTAGTGTCATGGCATTTCAGCAACTTTAGTGACGCCCAGTGGTAAGATGAAGCAATTACAAGAACTAGGTCACAGATTATTATTATTATTATTACTATTATTATTATTATAAATGTTCAGTTTATATAACTAAAGGCTCAAGCTATACAATACTTACAGCTAGTACTAAAGTTGTATTTTGAGTATTATTACTTTTGATTTCACTAAAGACTCAAAATACAAATGTAGCCCATTTGAAGCCTTATGATGCTTAATCCAGGACAGTCTGTGACCTTGTGCAGATGTACAACAAAGATTTGCCCTCTGTAGGTACTGGGCTCATTAGAAATGATTAGTCCGTTTGTTGTCGTCATTTTGCTTTAAATGCAATTCATGGGTTTTTATTGGTCTTGTCTAAAAGGTTTAGAGTTGGCTTATTCTAGGATTTTCTTTTGGTGGTAGAAAATATAAATACAGCCCAATAAAATCTGTGTTTCCAATTTACTCATTCAAAACAAACATTTCTCTTGGCTTTCTAATCCAATCTTTCACATAATACTGGTTTTACAGGGTGGATGGGACAGAATAAGATAATATCTGCATTTTGTCTTTTAGAAGTAGAAGCAGCAACAGGTATTTATTATAATGATTTGGGGAAAAAATTACCCTGAATACCTGAAAACTATTCTCTACAGTGAATACTTCAGTACTTAAAATTTTAATACTATATGAGCAATATTTACAAACTGCTTGTTTCCATGGAGATGTTCTTGTTTAGCCTGGAATATTCCACAATTTGTCATGAAACTCATAAAACTCCCCATGCAAAATAGTCAAATGTTTCCCTTAACTTTTGTATTTCCATGAGGTCATGCAGGTGGTGTGTCTGTCAAAAATCTTTAACTTTAAAACAAGTAACCCATTAGGTGGCCATATTAAATACCTGCAGCATTGGTGGTACAGGGCTCCAGCTGTTTGTATCGGGATCGTATTTCTCTGCAGTGTCCAGTATCCTGTTGTGTTCATCTGTCCCTCCCATCACAAACAGAAAACCCTCTGAAAAAAAAAAGTAATCCCATATTTGAGGAATATGTGTTCTCATCTATGCCATAACCCTGGGACACTGACCAGCAGACACCATCCCATGTCCCAGTCGGGGAGAGCTCATGGGCTGCAGCTCTATCCAGGCCTGTCTGTTGGGGTCATATAGAGGGCACATGCAGCGGGTCACAGCAGTCGGCTTCCGAGTTCTGAATAAATAAATATGGCATTTGTTACTTGTGTCAACAATGGCTTCAATGCAACTTGTAAAGTGGGTTTGGGTGGAATTTGCAGTTAAAATGATAAAAAACAAATAAATCTAACCCACCATTATTTGACATTGCATCTTCTATGATGCATGTACAATAGTAGACGATAGTTACTTACTTGCGATCTTCTCCTCCAGCAATTACAATGCACTCAGAGTAGCCCCGAGGTTTAAATGATGCCAATAGCGCTTCTCCCTGCAGCTGCCCAGCCCCTATTACAGATTGACAGTAGTCTCTGACCACTTCTCTCATCAGGGGCTCACCCAGTGCCTGGAGGGAAAGAGCATCAAATACATATGTTTGTATGTTTTACACAAAATGTAGATGTATTTTTTGTATTGTAATTATTGTACTGTGAAGTCACACTATAATACCTGTTCTCTGAGGTAACTCAGGTCTAGGCCCTGCGTCCACACAGTGGACATCACCTCTCTCATGTGTACCTACATTACACATATAAACAAATGGATCTTTGAACTGTATTAATCCAACATAGAAAATACATGTAGAGTATTAAATAACCCACCCTGCGATCCTCGGGATCATGAGCAAACCACCGCACTGCCCCTTCCAGCACATACTTCTCATTGCCTACATTTAGTTTCTCCATAGAGAAGATCTCACAGAGCCGTTCATGAGGCAGCTCTCTAAACTCCTCTGTGAGAGCCACATCTCTGAAGTGTGTCTGTAGGAACTCGGTAGCAGCATAGTGTACATGGTACAGACAGTAATGAAGAGAGAAGAGACGGATACCAATGCAGTTCTCAGCAGTGATGCAGCTCTCCAAAAACTGGCAACACAGTAACTTGAGGTCAGTCATGAGCAGCAAGTCTGAAGCCTGCACCATGTCCTGGACCATCTCCTCACTCAGTGTGATCTGGGGAACAAGGAAATATTAACAGTAAAGCTGGGTTTGCTCTAAAACAATGCGCAAAACTACAGGAATATTGTTATAAATTAACAAAACAAAGGGTCTTTCATTCTAAATCCAGAAACTAAATATTTACTACTATTTTGTTTATTTCATGGACAGCTCTAAACTCTATCATATTTTATTCCTTGTCTGTAAAAAAAACAACGTCTGGTCTTCTTACAGACTCTTTGTCCATATAGCTCACGACTATTTTCTGTACTGGTATTAAATACTTGCTACCAAACACAACAGAGAAACTTGGGAGGAATTGTGAATACATATTTCGGGACACTGGACAAAAGACATCTCAAAAGACCCTTACTTCACCACTGAAAATATAGTCCAGGATCTGTTTCATGGTCTCCATGGAGACTCCCTGGAGTTCAATTCTGTACATAGAGCCATCTTCCTTTGGAGGATTGTAGTTTAACTTGGTCCTAGCAAGCAGAGCAAAACACAAGTATGACGACCAATGACAGTAGGAGACACACCCATGTTGCACCCACACCATAAATATCATAAACCATGCAGAGATTCTGTGGTTTGGAAGCACAGTAAATGCTCCAACCTTATATAAGGGCTTGCAGCAGCCAGAATATTCTTCTGAACGGGAAGTTCTTCTCCGTCCACCACCAGCAGTGCATCATGGAAGCTCTGCTCCTGCCAGAAGGATCGCAGCACCTGAAGGAGTTTCTGGGAATGCTGTGGATCAGACACTTTTGAACCCGTGTCGGGCATGTCTGGGGCTGTGGCTGGGTTTAAAAATCTGCATATATCAGAAAAATGTTAAATCAACAATACAACAGTTACAATGTCATATTGACTTTACTGAGTTTTATGAAACATATAAGCCAGTCATTAACAAGGCCTTGTTACACACAATGCCTGAGTAATGTAAAAACACTATTATGAGAGTCTGTGGGTAATCTTGAACAATACAAACAAAATCTATGCAGACCTTTCAAAGAAGTGTGCTAGTGTTTACTGAACAGATGGACAACAGAAGACTCGGGACAAGAGCACGTCATTTTTCTAACCTGGCCATTTTTGCTGTCTTTAAAACTTCAGCCAGCATATTTTGTGATCGAGCACAAAGAGTGAGCTAACACGTAAAAGCAAGAAGGCTAGTACTACAACTCACATTTCTAGTTGGCTAAAGCTGCAGCAGAAAAACAACACTGAATAGCAATGCTTTCATTTAGCTAATGTCTTCTAGTATTCAATATACGGTATTCTTAAAACAGAGCCTTACCGTAGTAAAACGTGTATTACGACTCAACCCGGTGCTGTGCTAGCATGACTTGAATCACTCCGGGGCGAGAATGTTGGAAGAGGGCGTGAAGTCAAGACAGGTAACGTTAATGTGATGTATGGATTTATGGTTTACTGTATTGTAAAATATATCAGATAGAAAAGGGAGGCAAAAACACACGAATAACTTTAGAGTGTAGTGTGCTTATAATGGCAAAACAGACACCCGACACATCACATTTGGTTGAATCTTCGTAATTTTCCAATATTTGGGGAAAAAACAGAACAGGAAGTTATCTAGAGACAGTAGAACCAAAATAGTAACTTTCAAAATAAAATTGTTTTGACGGAAACGGCAGTATTCCCGTTCATCTTAGCCATGGAAAAATGCGTCGTTCACGTTTTGAAATCTCAAAATGAAATTTAAATTATGTTAAGAAAAATTATGTTAAGAAAACAACACTTAAAAATAATAAAGCCTGTCTCTTGTGTCATCGTAGCGTTCTTTAGTGGAACTACGGGTAATTGAAACATTTTCCGGCGGAACAAAATAGGAACGGACCATTTGAAAATTAAAATAAAAATCGAGATGTTAGCTCGGGGCAGGCTAAATCCGTGGATAGAGAACTTGATCGTGAGCTTTGGCGGTGATGAAGGCCCAAGCATTGGACCACTCAAGGCACATGTCATTGGGGTTGGTCACATGTCGCAGTCTCAAGCGCTGGGCTCAGAGGGTCCCACGGGGCTACTCTTTCTGTCCGATGAGCGGGTGCAGATTCCAGCCGTCCTCACTGCGTCAGCCTGGGAGAACCTCCAGGACCGTGAAGACCGGGAGTGCTTCAGCAGTTTGCTCAACACCACAGTGGGCATTCAGGATTATAAACTGCGATTTCACAGGTCCGAGGAGCAGACCCAGAGCCGTTTTTATTTGTTAGTGGGAAAGCTGGTCACAACGGCAGTGGGGGTCAGGGACAACACTCCCTGCTGTACTAGTCTACCCTCTGTCCGGGCTAAAATTTGTCAGGCATGGCGTGCTATGTTGGGGCACGAGGATTATTCCCAAAAGAGTGAGAGCATGTTTAACCTTACAGAGCTACTTGGGGAATGGCAGCAAGATTGTCTGCAGTCTGAGCTGGAGCACGTCAGAGAAAAACTCAGCTCTGTGAACCCGCAACCATCCACCTCAACAAATTCCACTCCCCTGCCTGATACATGTATGGCCACTGGCTGGGACATTGATACTGTTCGATACAAAGGGGTAGAGAGCTTTACTGTCCCAGTTAAACAGCTCATTATCCCAGACAATGTGGGGCAACAACATCTACAACCAAAAACTTTCTCAGAGAATGAGAGGACCTCACTGTCAGAGGCATCTCCAGAGTCCACAAATATGCAATCAGCTTTACCTGAACCTGGACAGCAAAGTACCAGTGATAATGTGTCTAATTCCATTGAGTTTGCACCTGTAGGGCTGAGTGCTGTTGACATGAGTTGTATGTCCAACCCTTGGAACATGTGTCCTCCTCCCAGCAACACATCTTCAACCAAATCCAGCCCTGAATCCACTCCACTTCCACGCAGGCCCATCTTCAGTGAATCCACCACTAATCTCTCCCATCTGGACCCCAGCACCCACTCAAAAGGGTCCCAGAGAGAAGTGAGTAAATCAGTCCAACTTGTAGTCACTCTTCTTCTTGCAGAGATACTCATATAGCATATAATTTATGGTTTGTTGTTACTACTGTTATTGTCAACAAAACAAGCATCTAGTATCTGTATTCTATTTATCGTGGGTAAAATTTCTTTACAATAGAGTAAGAAGGGGTGACTGTTGTTATTTTTATGCAATAAGATACGATTTGAGCTGTAGAGAGTAGAACAAATAACGTGGTGAGTAATTATTGGTTCATTTTATTGTTTATAGCTTATGCCTTTTAATGATACTATTTAAAAATTGGTTTTCTGAGATTCTCATGCCTTGTGTCAGTGGCATAATGTAGTTTCAGTAGTATCAATTATTTCTCTGTAGCAACATATGCTTCATGTTATCATGACAGACCTAGTTATGTTGATTATACAGGCTCACTGCATACTCCAAAATAAAACGTTTTATAACAAAGGCAGCAATAAAATAGTGGACAATGTGTGATATTCATCAATAATACACTTATTCATTTTATCTTAAATTAATTAGTTAAAAATGTAATATAAAAATAGAAATAATAGTCTACTATCAATATTACTACCAATACTATAAAACAATTCTTTGTTGCAGCTCTACTGAATAAAATCCTTGTGTTATCTTTGCTGCCTGTTATTATCATAATAATTACACTATAAATGAACATAATTACACTATTTTCAGTGTTTTCAATCAGTGTCTTGAATGAAAAAAAATTACATTGTATTTTTTTTATTCAGATTTATAGTTTTGCTCCTTTATCTTTTTGATTCTAGCTTACAGCAGAGCCAAGTTTGATTTCACCTTACCAGAGACCTGCCTCAGCAACCCCCCTCTCCACCTCCTCAAAACAGTCTGCAAATGCACTGTCCAACATGTCTCAAGTTCCTAATCTTGACAGCTCCACAACAGAAGAAACATCAGATGAACAGCCTAGCAGAAAATGTAAAAGGTCTTTGAGGAAGAGAAGTGCTTCTCCCATAGATGTGAAAGAGATTTTACATAAAGAGATCAGCCCTCCTTCATGGTTGTTTGACTCCCAGATGGGGGCCACATCTGAGCAGAGCACCTCTCAGATGCAGATTTCCTCTGCTGAGCAGCAAACTAATGTGTACACCTGTGTCCACACAGATGGCAAACCATTCTCCTACACCTACCAGGTCAAAGCTCAGGAACTGCAGCACTTGAGCCATTTCACTGTGAAGCAGGATCTCCAGCAGTGGGCAGTGAGGTATCTGCTGAGGCCCACACACATAAAGCACAAGAGTACAGGTGTAGCTGCACCCACGACTCAACACAGCCACATTACAATATCTTAGAACTTGGCTGTCTAAGATTGTGTGTAAAAATATTGCTATTTTGTAGTTCAAGTTATTTTATACATATAATTGTTTATATCAATGATGTACATTATAATGATTGTGGTTACATTCACAATAGATTTTTTATGTGTTCTGGACTGCATTATAACAATTATATACATGTAATTCAAATGCAAAAAAAACACTTTCTTTTCAGCTGGAATAATTAAGACAGCTAGGTTGTTTTAAATAGGATTTTTTTTTATAACACCACTGTCCTGTGTGCCATAGCAAAATAACCTTACTGCATTGCTATGCAATGATGTTAGAGTCCATGTTTGAAAATTAAATTATGTTGTCCTACAGTTTATTTTACATTCAAAGTTTTAGACTGGTGTTTGTTATTTTGTTCAAATGTACAGTGAAGCTGAATAAACGTTTGTTGTTAAAATGTTGATATAAGTCAATCTTATATATTTTAATCATCACACTTATTTTTTGTAGTTCAAATAGGGAATCTAACACCTACAAAATACATTGTAAATGGCAACAACAGTTTGTGATTAAACCACAAGGAGTCGCTATAGACCTTCGCACGTACCTTCTCGAGTTGAAATTGGCTCTGAAATATCTTTAAAAATGTGTCCAAACACCAGTCTTGTTAGACATGCAATCGGTAATTACGCTGTTTTCTGAGACAGTTATTGCACAATTGTATTTTATATCAAACTAAACTTTATTTATCATTTAGCATAAGAATATAGTTGGGTGGATAGCGTTCATTTCCGTTGTTTATAGGCTATTTTAATATAAAAACAAGCATTTTGTCCACTTAATAAATTGGCCTCATTGCACTATAAATTTGATTAAAAACATAACTTTTATAATTATTTTATTCTATTAGAACAATGAAACTAATTACCAGACACACATTTAAACAGGCCTATATTGTTTTGCTCCAACAATCTTAAACATCAGTCACTGAACAGTTTCCCACTGAACACATAAGAATCCAGAGTCAGTGTCGCTGTGCGGATTCCTGAAAGGTCAGTGGCAGGTAAGAGCAGAGAGGGAATCCCACTTGGCACATGGACTGTCTGGACCCGAGGAATACCGCCGAGCGGAGCGCGCACGCGTCTGCTTCTCCCGACACGCGGTTTCGCACAGGTGCATCTTTCTTGAGGATGCTTTCAATGCTGAAGCACTTGGACTTGTCCGTAGTTGGGGTGTCCCGCTGCGTTGCCTGTGACCTGTCTGAGCGCGGCTCCTCCGGGGCCCTTGACCCCTGAGCGGTAGGGCATTTGAGTCTTTGCGCAGGTTTGTGCGAACCGTTCCTGGCTTTCCTTTTACGACGGCGGTAGTTGCCGTGCTCAAACATGTCTGTGCAGGACGCGTCCAGGGTCCAGTAGCTCCCCTTGCCGGGCCGACCCTTTTCCCGCGGGACTTTGATGAAGCAGTCGTTCAGGCTGAGGTTGTGGCGGATGGAGTTCTGCCAGCCCTGTTTGTTGTCGTGGTAGAAAGGGAAGCGCTCCATGATGAACTGGTAGATGCTGCTGAGCGTGGCGCGCTGCTGAGGCGCGCTCTTGATGGCCATGGCAATGAGAGCGATGTAGCTGAAAGGGGGCTTCTGAGGGGGCTCTCTGTGCGCGGCCACGAGGCTGAGAGCGTCTCCCGTGCCGTACAAGCACAGCAGCGGAGACCCAGGGAGCGCCAGCGCAGAGGGCCCGCGGAATAGCGCCATGGCTCTCCTCGCTCTGAGTGCGCGAAGGATCTTAATAATTGTTGTAAGCTTGTGTTGTTGACTTAACGCCGGGAAATAAATGGTCCATCATAAACAGCTGTGTTCTCAGCCCACCCACATCCATTACACTTTCATTCCCCTCCGTGGCCAATGAGCGCTGCTGTTTACAGAATTAGCTCTTGATAAGTCGCCCACCCAGCGAGAATCAAGCTGTGTTTATTTGGAAACATTTCCGGGCACCCAATACATAAACGCACTGATGTGCTGTTTGAAATCTCACGTCCAGCGCTTACGCTCTCTCACAGCGCACACACCCATACGCACACATTCAAAACAAGCAAACACGCCGTGGTCCTCTCTGAGCTGGCGTGGCCTCCCTCAAATCAAAACAAAGTGTAGAAAAGGGAAAATGATACAAACTGGTTCTTTTGACTGCTGTCAGAAGAACCAGGCCCACAGGGAGGGAAAGGGGAAAAAGGACAATTAAATGAGTATATGCAGCCATGTGAAACTTTCTGTACATTTTTATAAAAGGCCAAATTGGCTAAAGGTACATTTTTCACCATATTTTCACCATGTACAACAGTTCATTTTGAATTACTCCCACATGAAACATTCACAGAGATGCAAGCTGTTTCAAACAGTTTGTTGCAAATTCTGCAGCAATATAGCATTAGAGCTAGAACAACACGCCACTTTCCTGATCTCATTTAAAGCAGTTATGTTTAGATATTTTTTAGTTGCCGCGTCTTGTCTTATACAGTCTCAATCATGTCCACCCCTAAAAGCTCGACTGTGAAAACCTTCACTTCAAATGTCCCAGTTCCTGGTGCTCAGACAGTATTGCCTTACAAGGACAACATGGACAGACATATTATTTGTAGATGTGGGCTTGATGCTTTATGTTATGTATTTTCCTGTTTATAGGTCAGAGGAGGATTATAACAACTTTACAAGTGCACACAGCTGGGCCATGCTTACATTAGGACTTGGGCCTTTTTGTGGATAAACTGTCCTGTTTCTTTTTCTCAGACAGTGATTCATTGGACAATCAAAGTTTGCCAACATGTCAGTATGTGCTCATGGAACAGTACAGTATTTTGCAGATGAACATTCCTGAATGATCAAATTTGAGATAACATTTTTGACGAGACTGACTGTGGTTAATTAACTAAATTAGAGTACATATTTTCTTAAGTTTCATGGACATCAACTTTCATCAATAAACCTCCTCTGAAACTGTCAGTATGAATAATTCAGTCATAAGAGCACAGTGACTTGAGATGGCAGAGGCTTAGTTTGGCATATTCAGAGTTTGAGTAATGTATCTTCTCATTTTTAATAATTGGGGAAAAGTCACAGAGAAACATTTTCTTTTTCACTTTGTACATTTTGAAAAAGGAGGAGCAACTAAGCACTTAATATCCAAGTAAGACCTCAAGTGGTTTTGGATTCTACAGGTTTGAATTCTGGCTTTCTGAACAATTACTGTTTTGTTTTTGTTTTTATTACACTTATACACTTACAACAAAGCTTATGCTCCATACCAGCCTCCACTTACTCCCAATGTTTAAAGGGTCTATATTGCCCTATTTTCTGATCTTTGCAGTCTATGTGTTCTTATCAAAACATACCTGGAGTAGTGTTTTGTTTCATTTACACGTTTAACACACAAACCCTGTATATTTAGGCTTAGCAGTTCTTCTCTCAAACGGAAGGCACTCTGTTCCACCACGTGATATCATGTGGTAATATAAGAAGTGCTCCATTGTTTGTTTGTTTTTTGTTTTTGTTTTTTTAACTTTTCATCTCTACTGAACTAAAGGTAAAAGGTAGCTGTTAACTTGAGAAACCTTCATGACATCACAAGGTGGCACAGAGCATTTTGCGACATAGGCAAAATAATGATAAAGGGCAACTTAAACATGTGAGAATAAAACAAAACACAGCTCCAGGTCTGTTTTTGATGAGGTAACAACATTATAACTTGGCTTATAGCTCATAAGAGTCAGTTTTGTGCAAATAGGACTTTTAATTGGTTTTAGTTAGTCACCCCTTCACTAACAAAGTTTTATATTTCAATAATGTGTACACAATTTAGCCAAATAATAATAAGTTTCTTGCATGACGTGAGCTGCTCATTCTGTTCCATGCTAAGCGACACCAGTGTGAAATCAATGGTGACAGCAGTGTTACATACTCTGGTTCTGAAACAGCACTCTGCAAATGAGGAATGTTTGTTGAAATAAATAAACTGACCAGATTCAACTGAGAAGCGTTTCCTGTGTTTCAGAGTCTGTAAACAAGATGGAGAAGACATGTTCACAAATTCCAAATGATAATTACAGTGTTATAGGATTCATTTAGAATAATAATTTCAACAATCATGTCTTTACTGGATAATATATAGACATGCGAGTGAGACAGACTTCCAGCTTCCATAACATAACAAGGACAATTTAAAATTACATAACATCCTAACTCATTTAGGGGAGGACAAAGTTGGGGTATCGGTTTTTAGGTCTATATTTATATTGATACTTTGCAGCTGATGTCATTGATATTGTTTGTACTATTCAGTCTGAAGATCTTTTACTCAACTTTAAGCTTTGTTTTAACATAATTTGACCAGAGATAACTGAGCTGATTTGTGCTGTTTAAACAAGTCTCTCACACATAAAATTACAGTCACAAGCTATCTAGCATTTTTCAACAGTTTTTCAGGTAGTCACTCTCACATTTTTGTTGAAAATCAAACATCTAAACAGGACCGTGAACGCTCATATTGATCACAGGCTCCTGAAAATGTGCTTTTTAAATCCATGATGTATTTTTCCCTTTTTCTTAAAATTTATTTTGGCAGTGTTTGGTAATGTGTGCATTGTGTCACATGTTGAACACCCCCAGCATGATGTCCCTAAATCAATATTTATTTATGGCTTCAAAGACACATATCCTGGGCCTAAAGTCATGTGGGATTTTCCATACCCCCACTCCCTGCAAACGTGACTGCAAAAATGTTTCTCGATTAGTGTTATAACAACAACTGCATGTGTGCATGTCTGATTCCTATTTCCATGAGAGTGTTTAAGTGTCCCCTCTGAGTTCTGGCTGCTCTGCTCTGTCCATCACTCAAACAACACACAAATGAACCAGGGAGCTTTTTGAGCTATACTCAGGGTCCAGACGTTCTTTGAAATGGACCGATCAGTCATACCAGGTCCTAAAAGAGGTGCATTAGTTGAACAGTTATATATGAGATTATAATAACATACAAATAGATTTTTGTTTTGTTTTGTATTTGTTTGTATTCATGCTTTATCACTCCCTGGCAAGGTTCACACAAGTTTTATTGTGTTGAAATATGCAGTTTAGCAGTAATTTTCTGAACATTATGAATAACCTATTTATAGAAACAACTAGGCTTAATTTTAAGTTACAATTAAAGAATACAAAGCATAAAATAAATAGTCAATGTTGTGACAAATAAAGTGTGGTATTAATGAATGATTGTGGTAGCAGTAGTCCCCTTTGCTATTCCAGTGTATCAGTACTCTCTATTTCTATTAAGTGCTTTACATATTTCAAGTACTACATACAGTACACTTTGACACTTTGCAATGACATCATGCAGGGGTGTTCTACATCTATGTCTATGCATGAATAGTGCTCAGCAGTTACCATGGTGACACATTGCACAAATTAACACGTTTTCAGGAGAAATACACACGTTCATGGTCCTGTTTGGGTGTTTAATTTTAAAAATAAAAAGGTGAGAGTGACTAACTGAAAAACTGTTGGATCATGCTTGCTAGCTTGTGACTGTCATTTTATGTGTGAGAGACACAAATCATCTCACCTGTTGTAGTTCCAACTAAGTAAGTTTGTTGCATTAAAACAAAAGATCAGATTTATGTCTAACTTGAGTAACAGAACTTCAGATAGAGCAGTGTCATTAAAAAAGAATCAATATCAATAAAAAAGTATCATTAAAGTATCAATAAAAAGCATTTACTAATCATACGTATAGATCAGATTGTTCAAATAGCATAACCCCAGTTGTCCCTATCATCTGCAGAGTTTTGTAGGGCTGTAAAATGAAAGCCTGAGTGATTACATTTAAACTACTCTTCTCGTGATTCATACGGGATCACGGTTACATGGTTGGTCCTGGACAATCTCTCACTGAGTACTGCCAGGGCTGTGCTGCCTGCCTGCTTCAAACGCACTCCTAATCCAAGTGTTTGTTATATTTTTTCACTCCCTACATAAACGGGCTGCACTTGTCAAAATACACACTCAGCACTGGGCCAGGCCAGAGCAGTGATGAAGACGAATGGGCCTCTCTCAGGACTCACGAGCTACTAATCAACCCAACTTCACTGGCACTAACCTCCACACATAAGCCTCATTACAGGCTTCAGAAGGCACACGCGCAACACACAAAGGGGTACTGCTCATTGGTACAGAGGCCAGAGGAAGATGGCTGCTTGATTTGTTATGTTGTTAGTGATATTAATAGTATTTAGTAGAGGTTTGTAAGTAGAGGAGACATTGGATAAATAGAGATTGTAATCCAAGGGTTGAAAGTAATGAAGTACTAGTTAACATCACTTCAATATTTCAGTAAAAAGTAGTTTCCACTCTTCGTCATTTTAGATCCATTAGAGCTAAACATAGATAAAATGCAGTGGTAAATAGTGCTGATCAGATTTAATGGAGTTGTTTTGAGGATCAGCATAATAATAATAAACATATTGTACATGTAACTCTTTTACTGGAAGTGCATGGACACTTTCATGTGATACTTAAGTGAATGTTTTGCTTTTACTTTCACTTAAGTAATTCAGTATACTTGCTCCACTACAGCTGTTATCTAGGATTTCTATAAAGTCAACACTATAGGCTTACATATTTTATACATTTTCAACCTATCACATATAAAGAGAAGTAGATGTGGTTATAGAGTAAACAGTTATAGCTGTTAGTACATTCAATTGGCCAATAGTGACTGATACAATAGTATTGTGTCCTTGGGCAAGGCACTCCAGGCACTCTGGTTTTCTCCATCAACTCAAAAACATTTACAATAAGTCCAAGTCTAAAAACAAATTTCCCAAGGATATAATGAATTGTATTGTAAAATCCTACTCAAGATAGGTCCCTCCACTGATCCTGACAGGTTGCCCCAGCAGCACTGAATAATGGATCAAATGCACAAGACAAATTTCCGTACAGGGCCAATAAAGTGTATCTTAAGCTCCCTATCCACCATAAATATCTAACGCATCTGGAAAATGATTACGAAAGAAGAAAAACTGGTAGCTGTAGTGCTGTAGTAAGCACTTTAGTTTGTGATGTTAGAAAGATAAGTACTGTCTAAGAAAACATACAACATTTCTTTTAAATTTGTCCCAGTTACATTACTGTTTAAGAGTTTACAATATTTCTAAAATACGTTTAAAAGATAGTTGCACTGTTGAAGTAGTAAAAGACAATGTACTATGACTCAGTAATGCAATATCAATGAGACAAAATAGTGACTTAAAATATTTGAACAGAGCTTGTACTATATTATATTGCACTGTATATATCAAACACATCAAATACACAGAGAAAAAAGACTATCCTCACAAAACTCTATAGTCTAGTGCGAGTTTGCTGACACTGATGTATATTGTTGGATGTTTTACCCAAACACTGAGATCCTTTCTGCATTGTCAATACACAAACTGGTGATTGCTGTATAAAAGAGAGAAACAAATATTTATTTAACCTATCGTGACATGCGTTTCCCCGCATGCAGACAGATCTCCCTAAAAGTCCAGTCTGAAGATGGTGTCATGGCGGGCGCAGACCTCAGGCCCTCTCAGCGCGTCCGCAGCTTTGCTTTGTCCAAGTCTAAATAAACAGCTCCACCTCATAGCAGCAGGACCACCCAGCCTTCAACACCATCACAGGGAAAGAGTGAAATGACGGCTCTCAGTACTAAAGACATGTACTACGTATACTACATATATGTACTGCATATATATGTACTTATAGATGTCTCTTAAGCCAAGTACTCTGGCTGGCACAAATGTGTTCTGTAACTGTCTGTGCAGATTTTAGTACTATTATAGGAGCCAAGCAAAAAAAACAAACATAAGATAACATTTTTGGTCACTTAGGTCTTCCCAGCTTCTGAAAAAAAATCTGAATGGATTGTTATTTGGAGCCAGTCTATTTGCTTTACACAAACTGAAAGAATCAAATCAAGATGAAAAAAAAAAATTGTGTTGTGGGGTTGGCTCTCCAAAGATCTGGCCTGTAACTCCACAAAGCCATACTGCGGAACATTCCAGGCAAAGCTATAAAATCTCCTTGGATTCTGAGACAAGTTGCATACTGCACCTTTAATAACTCAACGGATGATAAAACTTATTGAGGCAGTTATGTTTACAGACCTTCAATATTGGCACTTTATAAAAAAAATAAAAAATAAAAATAAAAAAAGGAATGAAAGAAAGAAAGAATGAATCTTTTGTCTACCCTCACAGCCCTGCGCATGCAAATATGGTCATCAGTCTCGGTGTTTGACTGAACGACATACACATTTTGTAATTGCTCAAACAGTCAAAAAATGATACTGTACACTTCTCCAAAGACCTCGGGGACATCTGGACACACTTGAGCCCGACAGCGCGAGCCCTGTTTGGTTCTGGTCTTCATTAAAGTCGGTGCGACGCTGCTGACGGCCCTTTCACAGCTCATTACGCGCTGTCCAATCAGAGGCCTGCAGTGTGCGCCTGTTATTTACATTCAGAAGTGGAAATAGCAAAAGCCCAAACACTGGAACACTTTGCCACATTGTACAGTCACAAACGAGGCCAATCAGCACCGCCATATGTGCACTTCACCGAGTCATTATATGGTACTCTTCAAGGTATTAAAATAGCCCAAGCCCTCAACAGTGCTTAATTAAAAACGGTAATAGGCTAAACTATAGTAAGTTTGGATTACAAAAGCAGGATACCTTATACTCAAAGCATAGACTGTATATATACATCGAGATAGCTATCCCGCTAGCAGCAGTGTTCCAAATAAGGTGGCGCTTCCGGCTCCACTGATTCTGGCTACGATTGCCTTTTGGGGGCTGTAACTACTGCAGTGAGCCTGGTCTTAACTTTCAGTTTTTCTACATGATTCTGGTGTTTTTGTTTCGAAAGGTTAAGAAATGAAGAAGCCACCAAGACATCAACGTCAAAAATAAATTTATTTCAGAGTAATTATCAATATGATTACATTGATTCCATGCAAACTGGAAGTATGTAACAATTAGATATGTCAGTTGATAATACAGGCACTGTCCAGCAGGGGGCCTCAGTCACTTACAGTCGATATTTGTTTATTAATGGCGTTTTGAGACGAGAATCAGTCTAACCTCAGACCTGTGTATTAGTGGCAGCATTGTATCGTGTAAGGAATGTTTATGAGAGCTTTTGTTTGGTTGGTGAGATATTTAGGTTTTGTAATTTTCAAACGTTTTGAAATAGACAATTTAACACTACACACCACCACAAATCTGCTACAGAGCATGCACCGGCCATGCACAGGCAACAGAATTTTAATGGTGGTTAAAATTAAATAGTGCAAAATATTTAGAGATCAAAATCAGATAGTATCTCCTCAAAAACTAAATTGACCTTTTTTATTCAATTGAATATTTTATGAAACTTGTATGGATAGTTACTTCAATGATAACTTACTAGCACTTTTGATGGACACATAATGAGTTGCATTACAAGAATTATTGCACAGCACTATATATGCATTTAACACTGATCATGTCAAACACACAAGTAGGTAAACTACTGAATAGACATTTAACACCTAAGACAAACATCAATCACAGCACACACTACTGTACCACAGAATCAGAGAAGGACAGAACAATGACACACTACACACTCATGTGTATAAGAATATGAGATCAAAACAGGGATTTGATTCATGTTTGGTCCTAATTCCTGCTGCCTACACACTTTTCAGTCTTTGGCTTTCATTGAGCTTTTTTCATTTTTGTTTCATTTTATGGTTGTATGTGTGTTCTCTATTTGAAGCATAGTATAATATATATTTGGCTTTTAAGATATTATTAACTTAACTCGTGGGTTTGCACTGGTTCAGCCCACACACATGAGCTAATCTCTGTAGAGTGACAGGTAAAGCAGGAAGAATTCTACAGGCTGAAAGGATAAATATTGAGTTTACATGTTAAATGATTAGGCAATTCAAAAATAAAGGTGCTTTGAAAGAGAAGTTGTTCTCCAAATCACACATTTTCAAGGGATTTTAGTTATAAATCATAATTTCATAACAATGTATAACATTTTTACAATGATTTTGCTTCATCATTAATAAATATATAAACAAAACTGGACCAGGAATACATGGCGAGCTGCAAGGATCCCAACACCACAACTATATGGACTTCTGTTGATATCATAAACCCGCAAACACAACTTTACTATGCACACTACAATACACTGCTACCCCCTAGTGGCAGCATATAGAAGTGCAGTGCAGCCACACTACACAGTAAGATGTATGAAATGATGCTAGATAATTGGGCGAACCTCACAGATGTACAGCAAAGTGCAACATAAAACAGACGTAAACAGCAAGAAATACTTAGCTTCAGGGAAGTGCAGTAGTATTGCGCAGTTGACTTCCACTGAAGGCACTTTTATGGCACTAATAGTAATGCAAACTGGAAGATATCTTCTGCCCAATTATGAAGTAAAAAGAGATTGAGTATTTTGGGAAGTCTGTGTCCACAGCAGCCATATTCATGATACAGCAGTAAAGTGATTCAGCAAAAGTCAGTATTAGGTAAAAAGCTGCCTTTTCTAAGAGAACAATACCACCTCATGTGGCCAAAACACTGTGTCATTAATAATTATTACAATAACATTTTGTACAATAACGCATTCTAAGAATATGGTGTCAGATAATTTTGATTAATACATCAATGCAAATTGTGGATGTACCAATGCTTCAATGGAGGTTCCATTTAGTGTAGACACTTTAATAATTACCCTTTTGCAATAATGATTAAAATGCGTTCTATAATAGTCATTAAGAACACAGTGAGTAAGCAAGATGATGTTATTGCTTTAGCACAATATAATGCACTGGTAAAACTGATGCACAGCAACATTTAACTGATATCAGAAACACAGAGTAGCCTACACACAGGAGATGCATGTTACAGTAGAATACACTACATGACTTTGTGAGTGTTGTACTTATATATTGAGGCAGGTATAGATTATTATTATTAACCAGCTGATGGTGTGGTCTTATTGCTGATATGCAGAGCAGTTGCTACACAATGGCACAGCAGTTCAGTACAGCTCACAGAAACCTGACTGTGATCCAAAAGCTCCAGTCGGTCACTCCACCGCCATTTTCTCTATGTGCTCCGTCAGCAACTTGTACTGCTCTGCACACAGGATACATCACAGTGGTTTTAGTTTTAGATTTACAATATAGATGTATGTAATAAACTTAGTACTTAGAGAAAACACTGTACTTTTCATAGACACAAAACATATATATTTTGCTTAGGAAATTTTTTAAAGTAGAACAGAATTTTTTTTTCTCTAGAAGCAGTAGTAATAGTAGGTAGTCACAATATGATTTGTAGGAGAATAGTGAATAGTATGTAGTATTATTCATTATTAATACTTTAGCATTAGTAGTAAGTAAAAATAGTATCAGTAGTCTTTACTAATGCTTAATTATACTGTGTTTTTTTTTTTTTTACCTTCATTGAGATTTCCTATCACTGCCTGCTTCTTAAGGAAATCATTGCAGAGCTTCTTGCTTAGTCCAAATGCCAACATATTATGAGTGAATGTCCTAAGAGAATACAATTTTAAAATGCATAAAATTTGACAGAATATAAAGACAATAGTTATTGGTAATGTGGTAGTGCAGTTTGCAGGTGCTTACCCTAGCTGACCAAAAGCAATGTTCTCATCGATCTTGGAATTGTCGTCTCTCTCCTGCTGGCTCATGTGACACCACTTCTCTCTAAAGTACAAATGGGGCATGCATTATAACACAGGTCTGTACCTGACCTTCACTGGCCCATAGACACAGTGAACAAGCGTCAAGACCAAAAAAAGTTCTAAATATATCTCCAGCAATACACTGTGTTGCATCAGTGACACCAGTCCCTCAAGAGGATGAAGTCTGCGAATGGATGCAACTTGACCCACATGGAAAAAGACAGGCACAAAACACAACAACTAAATAATAACAACACCCACCACCAGAAATATTTTTAATTGGATGGGGAAAAAAAACTTTTCCAAAAATCTTTGGTCCATATGTAACCACTGACACGAGCAATGCATGACTGGTTTGAGAAAAAGAAAAAATAGCACATAGTGGACTTTATTCCTGACTAAATACACTTTAAGTGTTATAGTTGGACCCAGAATCCGTGCAGAGCCAACAGTAGGTGAGGTGTGAAGACCGCTGAGGTTAGGATCATGCTGCTGCAGCAGATGGAGAGATGAACATGCTGTGAGCCCAAAGACTTGGCTTCAAACTAACCAAAATTGTAAAGATTTATGGAAATCAAAGCTTTACAAGGTGCAGGAAATAAATAAAAGGAAGCAGCCTTGCAGTGAATCATATGACCGTAGAGACGACAACAACAACAAGAACATGCAAAGTCAGAGGACGCGACATCCCAACAGAAACACTGGTCTGGTATCCTGGCTCTCTGTAAATGGTGTGTGCACCCATTAAGGCTGGTAATTCAATTCTAGTCTGTCTCTTTGTAGGCAATCTCAAACTGTTGTGCAGCAGGAAGTTCGCCTGGGGAGTTATCCGAGCCCTATTCACTGAAGCACACACTGTGTTCTGGCTAAACCTGGAGCTAGGCCTGGTTTAACAGCACTGCTCTTCTCTCACACATGCAGTGCCCTGTTTGGAACATTAAGTCTCTCTGAGAGTTTCTTTTTGAGGGCAGCAGACATTTTGGACAGACCTCTCATTTTGATCCTGTGGTCCACTGCCCCGCAGCAAGGCACAAAAAACAAAGGGTTAAATCAGCATGCTCATAGAACAGAAGAGGCTAAGGAGAGAAGATTAGAGGAAGACATTTCCATTTCCTATAAATTAAGTTAAAAGTACTACATCATGTTCCGAGTGACGTGTGTGAAAAGGATTGAGCAATATTGACAAAAATTTATATCTCAGTTTTTTGTAGTATCCTGAGAAACAATATTCAGACCATTATGCCAATCTAATCGACATGTGTTAACACATGTTTTAAACATATGAGCTCAGATTTAAGACAAATGTGAAATGACTTAAAATTATTCCACTAAAGAGCAGACATACCCATTTATACCCTTATTTGGTTTACAACAATCTATTTTGTTCATGTTTATTTTTGATCATTATGGAGCATGTTGTATTATAAATTCTATTCTCAAAATTCACATTTTGCACATAATTAAAACAACACCAACATTACTATTGTTATTTTGATGATATGCCCACCTCTTGGTATGAATTTACAGTAGGGCTGCTCTTTGAATTTCATTAACCATATGTTATTAGCTTAAGTCAGGAAGCGTTGCCAAGGGATACTTAAAATTACATAAAAATACATTACATAACTATATTCTAATTTTGACAACAAATCAGTAGCTGATCTAACATAAATACTAATATTATGTACTCATTTAAAAGACAGCAATCACAAATATCTTTACAGTGTCTAAATGACAAATAATGTGCCCTATGTGGAGCCTCACCTGGTGGTTGGAGACCTCTTCTTCCTCTCACAGTGAACCGCATCAAAGAAGGCTGCATTCCAAAACCTTAGTGTGTGCCTGAGAAAAAAAATTAAAATAAATGAAAAAATAAAAAAATCTTTTATTTCAGTTTTTTAAAAATGCACCAGCTGTAAATACTGACAGCATCATTAGCTGGTTGTTTTGCTTTGGACCTTTGTGACTCACCAAATGGGCTGCTGCTTAAGATGGGTGTAAAGGTACACTTTATCCCCTTTCTTTTCTTCAGGAGCATCTGATACTGTGGGAAGCAATAACAATAATTATCAAGGTAATAACAGACATTGAAGAAAAAGGCAGACAAGTGTGGATCTGAAGTGAGTTGGACAAACTATACCTGGGGTTGTGGGCTTTTCCACTGGGCTTCCTCCATCCCTGAAGAGCAGCAGGAAAAAACACATTTTATAATCTTACTTTTGTAATGCAATGACTCCAACACCACGACTCTATTCATTACTCTTGTCTTGCACAAAATATGTTTCCACCCTGATGCACCCATAGACTGTAAAAAGAGTGGAAAGTGATTGTAATGTTACCCATAGCATTCAGCTCCAGTCAAATGAAGCTCATCAAGACTGGTAGCTATGGGGCGAATTTGGAGCAGAGTTACATATTAGGAATAGGAAATGATTTACGGACAAAATAGGGAAATAAAAGCACCAGGATCATGTAGAGAGGGTTAATACGAACATTTTAAGACCAAAATGAGGAGCCTGACAGCAGCAGCTACAAAGAGAGGGATAAAGTTCTAAACAACGTGAATTGGAACTAGAGCTGATGGACCCAGAAGTGTATATGCTTACTTCCTGTTTGGTGGGTTAGCTATACCCATTTATATATACAGCCCATGGATGCACCCTGTAAGTCTGGATTTAGGAAATCAATATTAAATGTTTCTATTTTATCTTAAAGAGTTGTTGCCATGGCCTTACTCAGGCTTGTTTGCCATGGAGCTCCTCAGTTTGCTCTCCAACCCTCCAAAAAAGCCTTTCACATCGGTCTTGGAGGTGGTCTTGAGCAGTCGCTCCGCTGCATCCTTTTTCCCGGTGAGCCACGAGTTTGCCTTGTTCAGATATGTGTCCAGGCCCACCGGAGGAGTCCCCCGTTCCAGCAGCTCTGATGGAGGCGGCTGGGCTTTTCCTGTTCAACCACAAGAAGCAGTGACAGATATTTCTTGATAAAAGGTAAATGGTCACATTTTTCTATAGTGCTTTTCCACATTCAAGGTGCTGAAAGCGCTTTACAACAAGGAACCACTCACCCATTTACACACATATTCATACACCAGAGTACGCAGACACTGGGGACAAGGTGGGTTAAGTGTCTTGCCCAAGGACACAATGACAGCAGGGAACTGGAATCACACTAACCAACCTGTGGGTCAGTGGATCTGACCACTCGACCCATGATGTTTATGCCAACCTTCAGATGAGTGGACGAACACTCTACCAACTGAGCTACTGCCGCCCATTCTTTATATATAATTAGATCAGACTGAAAAATAATAAGGTTTTTCAACTTGCCTCTTCCAAACCCATATCCTATATAAATATGCTCATGTTCCATAAAGTAAAATGTCTATATAAAAAAATGATCAAAAAGCTGGAAAAAGAGCTGATTAAAAACAAAAAACAAATGCATTTACATCACATTTAGTAGAAGATTACAGTGTTCATTGTTTATTGTGATTTTCTAAATCAATATACTGTACATCAAAGTTTGTTTATGTGACTTGCCTAATTACCATGACGACAGGGAGTTTCCTGCACAGACTAATATTATACAAACATAAGTCTCTGAACACCACAGGCATTGCATCTGAGTGTGAAATGAGGCTGCAAGAGTGACCACATGCCTGCTCAGTAAATCTAGGTCTGTATCAACTAAACACAGTCACTGGCTACATTTACATAGCCAGCAAAATTCAGATAACTACAATAATCATAATTAGATCAGGTTTTTGATTTGTGTTTACATGTGTCACTTAACTTTTCTACTTGGAAGACAAAGTACAATGCATTTTAAAATAACTGCAATCCATTATTCTCTTTTGTCATTAGTTTGGCCATTTTTACACAATTTTCCTTGTCAAAATATGTAGCGGATGTGAGAAACCAGAAAGAAATGACATTACTCCCATCAGAAGTAACTGTTTACATGACATTTCAATAATCAAATGAATCCCAAAATCCAATAAGGATCAGACTTTTAGTGTACTTGTAAACACAGCCATTCTATGCCACTGTATTCTAATACTGAAGGCAACTTGTGTTATTCAGGGTCAGAAAGTGCAAGTGAACTCACCAATGTAATAGAAGGTGAAACACATGGTCATGAGGTTTTTAGCTGGTGTGTAGTCATCCATCTGGTAACATCTACAAAACAAGACACAGTTAAGATCATTACATTTAAGACATTTACAACTTAACACACAATAAAATGTATTTGCCCAGGCTGTAAGTTTTTAGGTTTAAAATTGTACTTCCTGGATTAAAATCACAACAGCATGATAGGAAATTCCTTAACTGTTACCTGCAACCATGTAGTACACAGGGCCATGTACACAGAAATTTTTATCAAATAAAAATACAAGAAAACACCTAGATCTTGATTTACAACAACTATTATCCCACCAAATGAAATGAAGCCAAAATTTCAGAATCATAAAAACGCGCTATGAAATGAGCATTGAGCAGAGACTTACTCAAAAAGCACAACAGCAAAGGACTGCACCAGGCGGTAGAAGGTGGGTTCACTCACACATTTAGAGTGGCAGCGCTGAAAACACACAACAACACTTTTTATTTATGGAACAGGGAGCTTCACATTCATTTCCAGTACAAACTTGTTTATTTTGTGCACAATATAAAGTAGGTATAAAGCAGGTATTGGCAGACCTGTGCGCTGACGTATTTGGCAAACCACTCTCTCCCTTTGCCGTTCTCTCCAGTGCACAGCTCTCCAAAACGGGCCTTCTCCTCTTGGTCAAACTCCTCACTGCGAAAATACCATGTTTATGTGTGACTAAACATACAAAGAGCAAATGTATATACATGGCACACTATGTAATGGACTGAAGGATGTCAGTTTCTGTTATGTTGTGGTGTCCTAGAAAACATTGCCACAGGTGCTCTAGGGGAAATATCTTTGATCACAGCAGTCAGAACTCTATTTTTGTTGTATTTATTTATTTTTTTTAACCTAGAAATTTACAACAGACTTTAACCCTTTTGTCAGATCCATGCAATTCTGGCAATTTTTACACATACATGTTTATATACAAACAATGCATGAGAAAAATCCTATAAATTTTTTCTTACATTTAAATAACTATAGAGGCTCAAACTGATTTTTCTATTCTTTTTCCTGTTCATCTGCTCTGTCTCACATGTTTACATTCTTTTAATTATCTGAGGAGTTCAGTTGTATCATTATACCTTTTTAACTTACAAAACATATTCAAGTAAGAATTGAAAAATACTTGATTAAAAGAGCTTGCACTTACTTTCCATGGAAGATCTTGTCTACATAGGCCTTCATAAAGGTCCTCCTCTCCAGTGCATCAGGGTCAGCATCTTCTGCACTGTGATTGGACGATGAAGATGAGCGCCGTTCGTCCCACATGTGAGAAGGGGGGTCCATATCATTCTCACTGTCGGCAGACTCTGTAGCATCACTGTCCTCATTGTCATGGTGACGATGGTGGTGGGAGGATGCTTTTGTGGGGGCTAGGGGCTCAGGCAGACTGTCCTGGTGCAGCACCCTGGAGGAGGCTGGCTCTGGGGAAAAGATATCGCTGTGACCTTGGTTTTGTCCCCCATCCACAGTGAGAGAGTTGGACTCAGACGGTAAATCAAAGTCTATGAGGTTATCCACTGCCACTCCCTCCATAATGGACCAGAACGAGCTCTAGATCCTGGGAATGCTTCAGAAGATGTAACAGCGCCACAGCGTTGGGTGCAATGTTTACTTTGTCCCACTAGGAGGGATTGTGACTGCACAAATTTAGAGCCTCTGTAGCACCTGTAGACAGACAGCAACAAATGTTTGTTAGAAATGATGTTCATGTGATGGAGAATTATATGTGATATTAAATGTGATGATGTCCACACCATTACATACAACTGTATAATCCTTTATTTTGGAAGTTCTTGGATGCTATTGTGAGTTTTTTGTTTACTTTTATAAATCAGTAATCTAGTCATTCCCTTCCTATCATCTTCATTTGGCTGAACACATACAGCTGTCTCTTTTTGAGTCTAGTTGGAAACAGAGAAGGGTTTGTCTGCTTAGTTTAAAAGTAAAATATATAATATAGTTTTCTGAAGTGTTTTGGTGAGGGACACTTCCTGGCTTGATTTCCTTCTGTTCATATTTAGACAGAGTTGGGCCATTCTGCTTGCAAAAATGGTGACTGTTCCTTCTGTCAACTGTGATGCTTTTTTCATGCACTTCCTCTACAGTCTCAGATAGTTATTCATACTGTGCTGGATTAAATTGTCATTATTTTCTTCTATTCATTCTTCATCCACACATAAAAGTGCAAAAGTGTTGAAAAAATATGTTTTCCCTACAAACAAAATTTAATAGGGTGTTTTTTCTGCTGCTTATCCGGAGTAAAAGAATGTGAACAGACCAGGGGCTGGTCCTGGACTCATTGATAAGTGCTTCCTGAAAGGATGTTCTGTTTTTCCTCCAACTTCAAGGGGCAACTTTATTTGTTCTATAACTGCAAATGTCTTTCATTGTGCACTGGACAAAATGTCTTACTAATACTTTATCACTGAACTAATAAGTTCAGTGATTATAACTTGTTCCTCTGTGGAACACTTCCGGTTAACAGACTGAGAACAACACACAGGGCATGCAGCGTTTCTTTTTGCTCATATAGCATGTCCCAGTAATTTAACCAATACAATTTGGGCCATCTTGAATCTTACATTTGCCCTGTTCATTCTATTGCATGGACTGAAATACAAAAATATGGTAAGTACAAACATTTATGTTACAATCGATCAGATTCAATAGTTTACAATTTGATATCAACATTTGATTTTAAGAAACATACTATAACAAAAGTCCTACATTTTAAATACTCGTCAGCTTTTCTATATGCAATCATCATTGCTAAAAAGTCACATTTCCTTCACACCAAACCCTTTCTCGTGTTTCAATCACCACATTAAAATGACATCATGGCACGTTGTCCGGGGCTCATTATTGTACTCTGGCTTTCATCTCAGAATAAACAGGAAGTCCAAGTCATTGATTAAACACTACAAAAGGGGGAGATTCCAGTCACAAACCTCTGATGCAGCTCCCAGAGGTAGATGAGATGTGCTCTTCCATAGACACTCCTCTGTCAGAGTGTTGCTAAATAAAACCTGGGTCTATCACCCTGCGGTACTGCTACCTCCCACACACTCCTGAGTGAATCCACACTCTAAATATTACCTTAACTGTGATAACGATGAGTTTTAAATTCAGTCAGTTGTTGCACATACAGTACTTTTGGGCCTGAGTTTCACACCAAAATAATACAACAAGGACTACATTGAAAAATCTCCAAGATGCTGGTCAGCCCCGAATTGTATTCACGACATTCTTGATGCGAGGTGTGCTAAACACTCTTGCACTGAGTAGCTAGGCTTCAGATGACACCACAACATACTATAGGCCAATAATATTTAAAAGGTGCATTGTGTAACTTTTCTGTTGGAGGGTCTGTCAAATACTTTTCTCCATGGAGATGTTATTGCTTTGTCTAGGATGTTTCACAGGATGGTATTAAATCTTTTCCAATCCAGTCCAAACCAGACCACATTACAGGTCAGATCTGTGGAGAGGCAATCCCTCTCACAGTCAGAATTCTTGTTTTTCTAGGTATTTTTGAGCTGCATGAACATGTGTAATTTAATAAATGTAAAGTAGAGCTATTTAATGTCATATTGGGGAACATTCTAGGCAGAGCAATGACATATCCATAAAAACAAGCAGGTGATGGACCTCCAGAAGAGTTACCCAATGCACCTTTAATATAGATGATAGCAGCTAAAATATTGTTCAAATGTGGGATTGTGTTGTAGAACAGTGAGTTCTTGGGTCTAGACACTAATAGAAATGATCAACGTTCAACATTTGTGAATTTACCTGACTTGAATTTACCTTTTGCACATTTCATGGCAAAGTAAAATGGAATCACTAGAAAAATCTGTCTCTTTCCACCCATCTGAAAGTATGACATTATCATAGTCGAGAATCTGAAAAACTAAAATATGCTCTAGAAAGGAAAAGCCAAATGGAAAGAGGATACAGAGAGAGAATTTGCATTTGGTGATAAGTCAACAAAAGAACTTCATTTGTTCTTAGCTAAAGCATTCACATAATAAGACATATTTTCTCATAAATGACAGTACAAGGCCAAGCTTTTCTCAAACTGACGCGTGCTAATAAGCTAAAACCCTACCATGACAGAGCAGACCACCAGCTCCCGAGGCACAGCTCTGCAGATTATGTAACACACTTCTGGGTATGACTGCAGCTGACACTTTCACAAACACATTACATAAGGTTCGAAAAAGTCAAGTCAACCACAAATTCTCTAAACTATAAAGATGTTTAAGATGAGATGAGGTACACATGTTGTATGATTGAAAGCCTAAAGAACATACACAAAGTAGAAACTGCAGTTCAATAGAGCTTAGAGTTTAGTGCAAGGGGGAATAAAGTATACATCCTGATAGGTGTCTCTGAAAAATGTGAAATTACCCACAAAAGAAATATCATCTTATAGCTTTATTTGGGCATTTATGTTTTTATCCATGTTTCTTTTACTATAAATGATGTATCCAATATTCAAATTTAGTGTTACTTCAAAGCAACTTTCACAATATTATCCCTATTACATTATATTGCCCAGCTCTAGTTTAGACTATTAGGTGCATGAGTGATAGCAGTAGTGGTACAGTCACCTCTGGAGATTGATGCCATTAGCTCTGATTAATGTCCCCTGTCCACTTAGTCGGACTGCAGCATCACAGAAACACACAGATTTCAATATCCATAGTCAGGACTTTGTAACTCACCTTATGCCTGCAAATCCATACTGATTCCATACATCACTAATTATCTCTTCCCTTAAAACCATATATTTTTTATGTAATATCAATTTAGGTGGGATCATGTATTACAACAAAATATACAATGATAAAATAACAAAAATCTCCCCACTCTTGCATGAATAAATAAATATTGAGTTCCAAAATATATTGTTCCTATATACTAAACGATAAGTCAATAAAGTAAATACTGTGACAGGCCTATTTAAAGGGTTTAGATCAGAAACATTACAACATTGATTGCTCTCAGTCAACAAATTAAAAATGACTAGCTATCAGAGGACACACAAATCAGATTAAATGAAAGACAAAAAAACCAACTGTATACGGCTATAAATCCGCTATTTAAAAAAGACCACTCTTCAATATGTAATCCACACAGCAGCAGCAGAGGTTCAATAAATCAGTGTGTCAGTCAAAAAGCTGTGGCTGCAGTATTTCTGCTTCCCTGAGCAGCACAGAGGGAGCACACACCTCTACCAAGCACACCATCCTACATTGTTAATGTCCTCTTACAACATTGGCAGTGAGAATTCAAATTTTTCACTACACTGTGAGCATCACCATAGCAGCAGATAAACAAATGAACTACTATTAGGAAGGACTAGCTTTAACTAAAATAGAAATAACTCATGCTTTGAACATTAGTGGATATAAAAGTGAAGTATTTTCAGTTTGTGGGACCATAATAAAAGTGGAGTAAACAACTTGGAGCACTGCAGGTTTAACACGCACAGCGCAGAGTAACAGCAGAGTGTTACGGATATAGCTACTGCCTTAAAAAAGTATAACAGCTCTTCTTTGTTTAATCCTTACTTAACTGAAAACAATAAAGAGACACTGTTCTTCTCCTTTTCTATCACAAGGACCATATAACTCTAAGTTGTATTAGATAACATTCAGGTCAATGTTATGATAATCCTTTTCTTTATTTATCAACTCTTATTATGGCCTTTTCAAAGGTTTAATATTGTAGACGATAAACTATTTTGATGTTATCCATTTTACACATGTGCCACTTCTTGCAAAATCACAATTTTTCATAACAATAGTAAAATGAATTATTTAATTATTTACTTAATGAATGGCATATGTATCATCTACAGGGCTTGCTTTTGCTGCTCTGTCTGCTGCATCGCAGAACCCGCCCTCTCTCTGTGATTCACATATTATACAATATGCCCCCAGCCTCCCACCTCCGGCAGAATTATTCGTCCCAGTTCAGTCAGTCAAATAAATAATGCTGCATCACATCTGTGTCAGTCGACTATGTATTACCAGAGTCACATCAATCTGGCCACTGCAGATGGATCAAAGGTACCAAAGGTAAATCAACCCCCAACCCCACTTCCCAAAAAATACCATCTTAACAAAAGCACTAGTGTCCAAGTAAGCTGATACAAGTATTTTATCTCACAATGCAAGCAGCAGCAAGTTGATAATATTACCGTGCATGCTAAATAGGTCCAGTTGAATTACAATATATTATAGAAACTTGAGATGAGGCAGATATCCTTTAAGGTAAAATGTAAAGTGAAACAAAAGTCCAAGATGTGTTGATTTATAACTCATATCTGACACGACAAGATTTACACAGTGCAAGTAATTCTGAACAATAATCTAATCTGTTTGATACAGTAAAAAGTTTAGAGAGGTTGTAAAAATGAATTATTATGCTGCAGTTCTTTGTATTAAAAGAAAAAAAAATTGCACCTTGTCCCATAATTTCTAGGAACATATACACTTTTTAATATGGAAAATAAAGTTCTCACTCAAATACTGAGCAAACCTGCTTTTGTCTTAAGACCTGAAGACAAGTAAAACAATACAGGCAGAACTACATGATGCCACAGTTACAGTGTGTGGCCAAGTGGCTGATGGGAGATAAGAGTCCTTGTTGGAAAAGGCCACTGGCTGAGTGTGTGATAGTGGTCATAGTGCACCTGCTATTCACAGAAACACTAACCACACCACACCTCATTATCACTGAACATGTTTATAATGGAGCCCTGGGGAACACATTTGCGTCCAATCAGTTTCACATACAACTGGGCTGCAAAGGTCACACAAAGGTCACCGAGGATAGGATCAATACTGATATCTTACTCCCTCTAATGTTAGCAAAACTGAAAAATCTGTTAAAATAAATTATGTGATTTTATTGGACATGAGCTGGAAGATGACCACCCTCCCAACTGGTGGAGGTGAAGGCCTGGAGAATTAAATGAAATTTTATAAAACTCCTCTATAATAAACATGTTGTAAAAGCCCTGTTGACAAGTGAACCTAATCTCAACTGTCTCCTAAAAACAATCCAACGGAGGACAGTGCAATAAACATTGTCACTGTGGCAACAGAGGAGCCAAAAGTCAAATGAGAAACGACTGCTATAAAGTCAGGAACACTTCCATCCCTGTGCACTTAGAGATAGCGCTATAACCACACACAGTAGTTCGGCCAAAACAAATGACAAAAGTACAATACCCTGCAACACACACGGAATGAGTGATAATTATACGCTTAGTCAAGATGACATACATACTATACTATAAGGGCCTTTCTGTTTCTAATAGTAGGCTAAGTAATCAACATAACAATATTCAGTGCTGATATTTAATTAGTTTTGGAACAGACTTGGTCAGTGGCTCTCAAACTGCGCTTGTCCGGTGGCGCAGGTTAGAGCACGCAGCAGCCGTGTGCACTTGACAGCTGAGAGGAAACAGTGCTGAGTAAACACGGCATGCGCTGACGTTTCCTGAATGCATTATGACGCGAGGAACGTGACCGTGAAAACATTTTCAGGTTAGGAATACCCCTGAACAGGCATGTAGGCTGTTTACATTGGAGCAGCAGTGAATAGTCTGGCATCTACGTGTACAGTGGCTTCTTAGTACATGAACATTACCTGAGATGGCGCTCACACCCTCTCCATTCAAATGATCAGTCATGTAGTCATTTAAAGTACCTGCATGGAGTCCAAATGCGCAGCGCGCGGTGAAGCAGGAGCAAGCGTGCGTACCCGAGCGTCCTGTGATGCGAGAAGAAGGGGACAGTGGCACCTCCGGACTGAAAACCGTGCGTCGTCGTAGGTCTTCTCTGGGCTTCACACTGGACCGAACAGAAGCTACGCATGCGCCGCTACAGGAAAACACGACGTGGGGGGGAACCCAATGACGCAGAGGGCAGCACAACCAATCAGCTTGACAGAGACTACGTCGTTGCGAACTGCCCGCTGTAGCACTGCCCCAGGGATGTCTACAAAGTGAAGATTCGAAGAAAATATCCTCCAGCTCAAAGATGCGTAGGGGTAAGTTTTTTTCTGACAAGGATCCTCTCTTTTTGCAGGATTTGATCTCATGTTTAAAGATGCACTGTCATTTTTCAGGTGGAGGGTACGTTCCCAAAGCCCCCTTCGGACACAATAGGGATAGAGCAGGAACACGTATACTTCAGCAATTACAAAGTTGCTACAACATCATTGTTCTTTATTGGGTGTTGAAATCACACACGTGTGTGATTTTGCTGTGGTAGTGGTTTTGCAAATACATTTTATTGTACATTGCGTAGAAAAATAAACTTCAAACCTGTCGCAAAACAGAAATACAGTACTGATTGTAAAATCAGTGGACCCAGTAATCAATCAGTAGTTTTTTCTGCTGCAGCTGCCAGCTCCTGTAGTTTCTGGGGGAGCGTGTTGGTGATGAAATGCACGCGATGGCTCCTCAGTTTGTGTTTGACAGTGTGCGTGAGGCTCAGCTCCATGTAGGCCTGCTGCTGCTGGTCGTATTGAGGCCAGCTGGGCAGATCTGGCCCATTTGGAGACCTAAGGACACAAATGTCAAGTCAGTTTGTGGTGTTTTGAGAGAGAGAGAGAGAGAGAGAGAGAGAGAGAGAGAGAGAGAGAGAGAGAGAGAGAGAGAGAGAGAGAGAGAGAGAGAGAGAAGGCCTGGCTCTCAGTTTCTGCTCTAATTCATCTCAAAGGTGTTCTATCGGGTATGAGGTCAGGATTCTGTGCAGGACAGTCAAGTTCATCCACACTAAACTCTCTCATCCCTGCCTTTATGCACCTTACTTTTGTGCACAGGTGCAGGAAAGTGTGAAAAAGAAGATCACCAAACATCTCCCACAAAGTTGGGAGCATGGAATTATCCAAAATCATTCAAAATCATCAAGCATTCAGAGTTCCTTTCATTGGACCTAAGGGGCCAGGCCCACCTCCTGAAAAGCAACCCCACATGATAATCCCCTCTCTACCAAACTTTACACTTGGGACAATACAGTCAAACGGTTCTCCTGGCAACCACCACATCTAGACTTGACCATCAGATTGCCAGATGGAGAAGTGTGATTCATCACTCCACACAACTCACTTGGTGACTCACTACACTTGGTGATGTATGGCTTGGATGCAGCTGCTCGGGCATGGAAACCCATTCCATGAAGCTCTGTATACACTGTTCTTGAGCTGAAGTCCACATGAAGTTTGGAGGTCTGTAACAATTGACTTTGTCATTCCCAATCGCTTCCACTTTGTTATAATACCACTGACAGTTGACTGTGGAATATTTAGGAGCGAAGAAACTTCACGATTGGATTTGATGCACATCTGGCATCCTATCACAGTACCACACTGGAATTCACTGAGCTCCTGACAGCAACCCATTCTTTCACAAACGTTTGTAGAAACAGTCTGCATGCCGAGGGGCTAGATTTTATACACCTGTGGTCATGGAAGTGACTGGAACACCTGATTTTGATTATTATTATATTATTATTATTATATATTGAGCGATATTGAGCTTTGGGCAACTCACCCAGTTCGTGCAAAATTGGCCCAATAGGACATTATGTTTCTACAAAGAGTCTCCTCTTCTTCAGTAAAATTACCTGTATTTTGAATGAAAAGCAAAAATCTATTAATTCAATTGTTAATCACAGTATTCGAGGGGCAAACAAATGTACATTTACCAATGACTTTAATGTTTGCATTCCAGAAACATGCCCCAAAGACAAAACCCACATCGTCTGCATGATCTGCCTTCACAAAACTTGGTCTGGAGTCTTTGAAAAGCTCGGCACGATATGCAAACTCATACAAATACACTGGAACTGCAGCATCTGAAGAAGCAGACAGGCAGTCATATGACCCAGACAAGCAATAACAGGATGGGTCTACTCACATATGGTAGGCGAAATAGGTCCTTACCTGAGAGGTACCCAGCCATCCCCACCACAGGCACAGTCATGAGCAGGTCACCAATCACCTCAGTGAACCTGTCCCGCACAAGCTCAGGAGTGTTGGCATCTCTCAAGTACTCATCTGCAATCAGGCTGTTAGCAAAGGATGCCTACAACATATGAGATACTCTTTATCGTACTATTTGGGTCAGTTTTGTTGATTATGTATTGTGCTAATTGTCACTATATGCAAAGTGAAGTCTGATTGATGAGGCTCACCCCAGCAGGATTGAACATGTTTATGACTGACATAACAGCCTCCCTGCTCATGCCCTGCTCCCAGCCAGGAGGACCAAATGCCTTCAAGAGATCATATACAGTTTTACAGTTTTAAAGAATCAGTTTTTACTTATGGTTCTATCTGTATTGGCATGTGTTACCTGAGGCAGGATCCATCCAAACTCGTGATTAGTAATGCCCAATATCACAGGGATTTTCATCACCTCCTTTTTTTTCAGCAGCTCCTCAGCTGTGTTAGTGAGAAACTCACCATCTACTACAGCCCCCAGGTAAATCTGCATCTGTACACAAGTATCATAGCAAGACTGTGTGGCACTATAGTGCCACTGTGTGGCTGAGGCATGGCACTGCACTCACTATATATATATATATATATATATATATATATATATATATATATATATATATATATATATACATACCATTTTTGCTGTAGCCACTAACTGTTCTTTGGTCATCGCTTTGATACAACCCACCATCTCCTCTGTGGTACTCCGGGAGCATCCCGTTAGGTTGGCAATAATCTGGAGCAGATAAGTTAAAACAGGTTTTATAATATGCTAGTTGGTTTTGAAAACACATCTAATGTCACTTAAGGTCTTACTTATTAAGTTATTGTAAAACGGTGTCCATAAATGTTCAGTACCTTAGCATGGCTCAAAGGATTGTTTGTGGTGTAGCTACCCAGTGTTGCCACCCCACTCTGAAAAATGGCTTTCTGGAAGAGGCCTTTGGCGAGTGGAGATAGAGTCTGTTAAACACAAGCACAAATTCAGTGTAAATAACTGCAGTGTAATTACTGTTTGAGTGCTGCACTTTACCAGTATAGAAGCACTAATGCCTCCTGCAGACTCCCCAGCAATAGTCACACTCTGAGGGTCTCCACCAAAAACCTCGATGTTGTCCTGCACCCAGCGCAGTGCCATGAGCTGGTCCAGGAAGCCCCAGTTCCCCTGTGCATGCTTGTCTCCAGTGCTCCATAATTACAGTAGTTTACATTAGAATCATTGGATTTGACTAAATTTTTTAACTGCAACTGTTAATCCTTACCTAAAGTATCCCAGAAGGCCAAGGCGGTATTGGATAATGACTACCACCACATTTTCATAAGCAGCCAATGAGGAGCCATCGTACTGGGATGCCGCCCCTACAGTGAGACCACCTCCATGGATCCACAGCAGCACCTGAAAGACACACAGGGTTAGAATGAAACATGCATCACCCACACTGAGGAAGAATTTATTTATTACAACTGCTTGTTTGATCATTAAACAAAGAGAATACATGAACTCTATACAGACGCACTGGCAGCTTGTCCCCTTGTGCTGCTCCTTCTGGAGTGAACACATTCAGATACAGGCAGTCTTCAGAGATATCCGGGGTGTCGAAGTGAATGGCCATGGTCTTTGAAACATTGACCATTATCTGTGGATCCTGGATGCACCTGCCAACATAGACAATAGGATAATTGTTGTAACATAAACCACTGCAGGCTTGAAAACACTGTTCTACATAGGTGGCTGTGTGGTGCAGTCCTTCTCTCCATCCCAGGGCTGTGCTTCCTGCGGAGCCTCCAGGCGCAAGGGTCCCACTGGTGGCTGGGCAAAAGGGATCCCCAGGTACTGCCGCACTCTCCTGTATGTTCCTTTCACTGTCAGTACTTCTCCTCGAATACGCCCATTCTTCAGGGACAGCACAGGGTCAGTGCTCCTGGCTGCAGATTATATGGTCATACACACAATACCACAGGGAGTCAGTGTTTTCAGGCTAAGGTAATATCAGCAAACCAGCACAGATACATGAAATTAGCTACCACAAGGCCAGTAAGTTAAGTGCAGTAAATTCTGTGCTGTGAGGCAAACAGGCATTCCAACATATCAATCATATCATATCGTACTTCTCAATATGCTCTCCCAGTTCCCAGTACCTTAATATTAGTATGAAATCTTTCTTACTTGGTCCTCCTTGAGCTAGACTCCATACAGACAGCAAAGAAAGCAGGACCAGTGCAGCTCTCATCCTGGCTGTCCTGAGCATGCAGTGTATTATGCTCTTTCAGAGAATATGGCTGTTTCCCTCCCACTCCAGTGTCATGTACTTTCAACTCTCCATGAGACCTTACACTGTTATGTGAAGTCCCTATTTAAATATGACCTATTGATTCCCTCTTCACTGAACTCTGACCACTGTTACAAAACTGTTTTCTATCACCCCTTCTTCTACATTAGTTATATGTCACACTATATTGATTTTATCCACCTAAGATGTCATCTATGTTTCTGGCATCAGTTAATATATTGTAGAAGAATAATCAGTAGGGTAATTGTGATTCAGCAGTATGTTGAATGAACAATGGATATTTTACACTTTGCAAGATAATTTCAAAAATGACAAGACACAGCCACAAATGTGTCCTCCCACACAGATCAGGTTTGCCAACACTGTTTACTTTTCAATAATCAGTAAAAAATGTGTGTTTGTCAAGTGTGTTCTGCTCAACATTTACTTCAATGCTAAGCGGTAGCCTAAATAAATAATAACTACAGCTACAAAAAAAACTGTCTCCATGTGCTGCAAAATAGCCAGTGATTTTTATTGTCAAATGACAGGTGAACTGAAGTAAGAACTGACATTCTGCAAATCACAAAAGAAAATTGCAGTCTACATAGAAGTATTAATTTTTCTGGAAAGGTTCACAGAATGGTATTAAAATATCTCCATGATAAGCATGTTTTTCAAGGCATAATTTTGTTCAACAATATATACACCTGTAATGAATTAATGTACAATGGGTAAGTGTGCCATACTGTGGAACATTCAAGGCAAAAACAGGTCTGACAGATACTGATACAGGCTGACAGAATGGTGATGGAGAACCAACCAGCCATAGTGGTGGTGGATAAGCAAGAGAACAAAGCCGTGGTAGTGGACATTGCGAAACCAAGCGATGGTAATATTAGGAAAAAGAAAAATGAGAAACTAGAGAAATACTAGGCGCTCAAGGAAGAGCTGGAGAAGGCCTGGAAGGTGGTGCCCATGGTGATTGAAGCACTCTGGACTGCAACACCCAAACTGGAGGAGTGGCTACAGCCAATACCAGGAGAGACAACAGACATCTCAGTCCAGAAAAGTGCAGTACTAGGAACAGTTATTATATATTATTATATATTTATATATGTGTGTGTGTATTGCTCTGTGGTTTTAATTTATTAATGTGAAAAGAAAAAGCAAACTCTATTTTCTACTATAAATGTAATATTTTTTATTACTGTGCATCAGGTATGAATAAAACAAAATAACAATTTTGTGTAATTATACAGTTATATAGTATATATGTATATGAACCGGTTACACTAGTGCACCTTTAGTTTTGATGAGAGCTTAAAAGATCACTCCTTTTGTCTGCAGCCCAAAGAACTGCATAGCTCTGATCTGCAACAATGTGAGCTGCTATGAATCATATCAGCATTTCAGGAGGTTAGATCTACTGTTGGGAAACAGTATGGCCCTAAAAGATTTTCTATTGGATGTCGATATACTGTTATATCACTAGATGGTGCCATTGAGCTGATTTTGATGAGATACACACTTGAGGAGAGGCAGTTGCTTTGCATGAATGTGTGAGGCATTTTGTCTTTTTAGTAATACACTTTAATGAATCCACTTATAGGTTTCAGCTTTACGGAAACCACCTATCACAGTATATATAGTACTATAATCATTACAACCAGAGAAAAAGAAGGAACTATCAATAAATGAAGAATACGCTCTTTTCACGTGGCTTTATATAAAAACCTAGTAGGCTAAATTAAAACAATATCGATTTAGAATAGGATTAAGCATGCCATCGTAACCTAAATGAAGTGTATCAAAACCAGCGCAAACAAAAATACATGACAGCTGGAGAGGGCAAAACATTTATTTACCTGCTGATTTGTACTTTTTTTTTTTTTTTTTTGATAACCACGAGCTACTTGTTGTTTCTGTACTGTATTTGCCAGCTTGTTTCAAGGTTCAGTGCGAGCCAATGGGAGGTAAGTGCGCTGCCTTGAGTCATACGTAAGGGGCGTGGTGGAGGCGCGCGTGCTGCTGTGTAGTAAACGGAGGACAGTGTAGCGCTCGAACTCCACCGAGACTGTGCCCGGTTCATCCGCGGAGCAGGCAGACAAGGGGGCGGAACGGACACGGGAAACTTGACAGAGAACACCGCTAGGACCCCGCTGACACTCGGATTGCTCGGACTTTTACGGCGATTCTGTTGATCCAAGACAACGACTAATTGACCGACGAGCTAGCACTGGTCTGAGGCGAGTCCAGCGAAAGAATATCGTGAATAGAGTGGCACGAATGCTTTTTTCTAAGTGAAGTGGCCAGAGCAAAGTAAGTGGACTCTGAAGTAGGACCTAGACTGAACCAGGACAGCGCGGAGGCTTGTCACGCAGAGAGAGAGCCTGGTTCGAGGCAGAAATTCCCAGAGTGCAGCGGCGGGTCATGCGGCTTGCTCTGATCGGTGGACGGAGCGCCGCGACGCGTCAGTGAACGGTGAAGAAGAAGACGAAAGGACTGTCCTCTACCGTGCTGTCCCGTCAGTCCACATCGGGCTTGGAAAGAAGCTACAGACCCTGCCATGTCTCGCAGGAAGCAAAGCAAACCCCGGCAGATTAAGAGTAAGAACCCAAAGTTTTGGCTCAGTTTGGTTTGATGATTCCAGTCTTCGTGCGTTTCCCCCTTGTGCGCTCTGGGAGATCCGCGTGCTTTGAGCGTCCATGCTGTCACTTAAGGGCCTGTTTAGTTCACGAGTTCAAACTGATGTTGGAGTGGAATCAGCTGGACTTGATATAGACCTATTGATGTGTGTCTCCATCTTTAAACACGGTCTTAGGGCTGAAACTAGGCTACTTTTAGTTTTGTGCCGTTTTTTCACATACAGGTTACTTACATCCCATCCCCACTTTAAAGCCATTAAATAGACCTAGACCTATTTACACTAAACACTGAATCCCACATTCATAATTATATTGTGTAGGCTAAACATTCTTAAGCTTATCAAAAGTTTCCATATTGGCGTTGTGTCCATTGGCGCAACAGCAGCTGTGACTGTGGCTTCCTGTTTAATTCTGTTGTGGAAACGTCAGTGTTCTCTGAAAAAGGCGATGTGAACACAGATAAGCAGCGATCCGATGTAGGCACTGATAAAGATGAAAATTGGATGTGTTTTATTTGTTTTGTGTGAGGCAGCGGCGTCGTGGCGTTCCTTCCCCCGTGGCTTTTCACTTCTCTTTTCCACTGATGGGGCGTCAGATAAGACCTGGCCGATCACTCCCGCTGATAGCCGCTCACAATTGGATCTTTTTTCATCTATCCTTTTAACTCAATAATGCATCTTATAGGCCGCCTTGAAAGGCCCTTTTCTTGCTTAGGCGTTTGGCTGACTCTGTGCCGGCTGCTTCCTGTTTATAAAACGTGTGAAGGTTTATCGCGGGTGACTGATGTTCAAGTTTTGCTGAAGCATATTAATGATGTGATGCACCGAATTCCCGGGTCTGTTCAGGTCTGTGGTTCTGAATGTTGGTCCCAATGGGCTTGCTTAAACGGCGCTGTGCTGCCTGTTCCCTCAGTTAATAATAATAACATGTTATCTGTGATTGCTCAACTGCGTGTTCTCAAACCTCAAGTTTAAGCCACATAGACTTGAATAATGTGATTTCTTTTATCACATGCAATTCATATTCTAGTGTCTCTAGTCAAGCCTGACTCCATTTGAGACTGAGATGCAGGTAGAGATAAAAAAAAAAAAAAAAGACTGTAGATTATGCCGTTGTGAAATATTTGATTGCCAAATGAAAGAGTGAATAAATAGGCCTAGTTAAAGTTAAAAAAAAAAAAAAAAAAAAAAAGGAATGTGTCATTGGTTGATCATCACTGCAACCACCATTTGACCCCAACTGTGTTTATTAACTTTGAGACAGTCATTCAGATATAGATAATATGGCCAAACATATTCAGTAAATGTGTAAAGACATAGCCTACATTGTCAATTTCAGTGATTTTTGTAAAGGACAGCCTATTATTATGGGTCCCTAAGCAATAAGTTACAGAGTTTATGTTATTAGTATATATTTTTTTATTTATTTTTTTTTTTTTGTGATTTATTGTTTGGATTTTAGTTGTATACATTATCAGATAACTGGCATAATGTGTCGTCTTTAGAAATTATTATACTGACAGTAGCTTCTACCTATGACCTATGTCTACATAGCTTACATGATTCATTTACAACTTCCAGTAACAGTTCCTTGAAGGACAATGAAAGGGAAATGGCAGAGCTGAATACAAACTATAAAGTGTTGTGTTCTTTTATATATTTTTTATTAACAGTAATGGTTCATAAAATGGTAAGGTTTAATAATAACCCTATAAGTACCCTGTAAGTAGTTGGCTGTTGGTTAGAAATTAGTTTAGATTGATAGATGTCTTAGTGTAGTGCGTTCCTATCTATTTCCACAGAGAGGCCTATCAGCTGTGAAGTCCCTTCAGACAGCTCTGGTGCAGGCAGCAGCAGATCCAGACCTGGGCTTGATAAACTGACTGTGTCCGTCCATGTGGGGGTCTCAGGGGTGTCATGGTGCCTTTATCTGCTCTCCTGGTCCACCTTCACATTCAGCCTGGCACCAGGACCCACTGTAGACCGGACCAGACTTCAGCCCTGTGACTCTCTCGTGATTTGGCAGACATTTTGATAGAAGAGAGTAAAGAGTGATAAGAGGCTAGGGGTATGTAGGTCTGGCACCACCACCGTCAGGACTAATAAGCCCACCATCTTTCGGCACAATGGGTATTTTTTCTCTTGTGCTGTTGCTTTCATACAGTATAAACAAACTAGTCTCCCAGAAGAAAAAAAAACATTTACTTTTTTTTTCTTTCTTTACAGCCGCCATAAAGTACAAACTAAACTGCTACCTCCTTTATTAATCTTGATGAGTAATGCATCGCAATAAAATCAACACAATAAAATAGACTTATCTAATGATACACTAGCAAGCCAGTATTGTTCTCTCATAATCATTAATAACAACTCTATTAATACTACAAAAAGTAATATAAAGCGTAAACAAACTCTGGGGCTTGACCTGAAAGAACTTCTTGAACTACACAGTGGACAGAGTATGAGGAGCAGTCTTACAACAATGGCTGAAGTCCAGAGCTTTTTGGTGGCCTGCATGGAGGAGCATAAGGTTTATTTGTGCAGCACATAGATATTTGTCTGTGTCTTTGTGCGTCATCCTTCCAACAGTTGGAGATCTCCCAGCCTGATAAGAGCACTCTCCTTGATGGTGAGATAGCAGCAGGCGGCCCACGAGGCTGCTTCCCGGGCTTATATTTTGGCGGTTGAGATGGGAGACTTGATAAAACGTGGCGGCGATCGGTAAGGCTGATAAGGAGGGAGGGAGGGGGGCTAGATGGAGCAAGAGATGGAGCGTGGAGGGCACTTTAATTACACTGTGTTGTTGTTAGCGGTTGGTGACTGACAGATGATTACAATTATGGTGGATACAGAGTAAAAACAAGCGTCTCGATTACCTATTCAAGGGATAGCATTAGCTTTGTTTGGTATTGCTTTGAGCTAACTTACCTTCAGCCTGGAGTTTCTTGTCTCTGCGGCAGTTTTGTTGTCCTAAAGTTGGGCGAGGCTCTTTAGATCTCAAATAGATTTGTCATGTGATTTTTTTAGGTGATTATCTGATTGGGGCAGTTTCCAGACACTTGAAGAGTTATATGGGGTCACTAACAAAAATGCAGTAATTTGAACTTTCTTACTGCTTTGTTGATTTTATACATGAAAGTATTTCTGCTATGCAATTTAGTTGTGCGGAAAATACAATAAGCTCTTAGGTAAACAGCAGCAGGCATAGCAGTGTGCAATGTGATGTGTTTAAATGGCAGCCGAGGAGCCCCACCCCTCACAGAGAGATGTGGGCCGATAGTGAGGCCTGCTGATGGGAGAGAGATAAGCTCGCTGCAGATGCACAGGGCTGATAGGGCCTCTGTGTGTGTGTGTGTGTGTGTGTGTATATGTCTGAGTGTGTGTCTGTGTGTGTTGGTCCTATGACTTCAGAAGTGCAGCTCAGAGGTCAGCATGAATAATGAGCTGCCTCCCACGACTTAAAGCAAACCAGGACGCCTGCAGAGGCCAGACAAGGAAGTCCCATTGACCTCTTCAGACACTCCTCCTCCTCCTGCTGCTTTCAGACATGCTTTATCACATACATACAATAGTCCAACTTAGTGAACAATGCAGGTGTGGTTTTATGCACATATAACAGTCAAATATACTATACTTGTTTGTTTTAGATTTATCAAAGGCACAGTGTGAAACTATGAAAGCCTTAGCTTATGTCAGAGGTAATTGTTGTAGCACAAACTTTTACGGAAGAATTGTGGAACAGGAGAAAGTCCATTTTTCTCTACTTGAACTATTAGCTATAGGTTTATGGTAGTGGTCTAGTCTGGTCTGGTCACAGTGTTCCAGTGAAGCTCTTTATCAGTGTGAGACAAGGCCCGGGTCACGTGATGGTTTTATGGTCACACTATTGTGGGATGAATTCATTGTTTGTGCGAGGTGCGTGCTCTTTCTCTGCCTCTCTCCTGTGTGCGGCTCTGTGTGTGCTGCTGTGCTCTCTTTGTTCTGCTTTTAGCTCGATGTGAACTTGGGATAAGCCGCGGGGCCGATCTCCGGCGCAGATCCAGATCACAGGTCTGATTGGAGTTGTTATCAGGCCGGAGCAGGCAGGGGCCCAGGCTGCACAGCAATAACAACAGCAGCGTGGGGCCGCACCCTGGCAATCAGTTCCAGGCCTAATGGGATTAATGTTGTTGTATAATTAGATGATAGGTGTGAATGCATTTCTTTTCTCCCTCTCACACTCTCTCTGCAGCCCCTCCCTCCACTCTGGGCTCTCTCCTCCCTAACAAGCATTGTCATTGATAAATTTTAATTAAAATTAATACCACGTATTACTCATTGCAGATGCAGCAAGAGATACGGCAGACATGTAGGGGAAATTTGAGTGTTCATCGATGATTATCAGTTGGATTTTTTCTTTTGCTTTTTCAAATCTTGGTTTTCTATTAGAGTAGAGCAGGAGGAAAGAGCCACATCAGCGGAATGACTTGCACTGGGCAGATTCCACTGACAGATATCAGGAGAAACAGATGGTGAAAGATTGGATATCAAATGCATATCAGAGAACTTCATATGTGAGAAGAGCTGCATAAAACTGCAGTTTTCTCACACATTTATAGTCAAGAGTTGGTTGGTGTGAAGTCAAGACATGCACAAGCTGAACACCTGCCCTATAGCTGTTAAAGGAAAGCTGAGCAGCTAAATGTATTGGAGCAACATTCCCTGTCATGCTGCAACAATGGCAGTTTCTGAATATCATATAGTAACACAATATTACTATAGCAAGTAACAGTATATAGGCACTTCAAGGAAAATACTGGCTTGATATGGTCAGCACTTGGCCTCTTCAGTTTTATTGTTGGTTTCTTTTTACAAACACAGTTAGCACATTAACATCTTTGCCACATGTTACAGCAGTTAGCAATACAGCTTGTCATTGGGGACTACAGCTACATGCCACTTTCCGTATGTGGACATGCTTACTTATCTTGGATCACTTTATATCTAGTACAATCTAAAAAATGTAGTAAAGTTTGAATCGGCTAATCTTTGAACTTTATTTAAACCCTAAACATATTGAGCGAATAAACATTTGCATCCACCCTGTATCTCTATCAATATCAACCATATTATTACCATGGTCCAGCTTTGTTACATATTTAACCTTAGCTCGACTCCGGAAACCCACACAGGGAATACTTGTGAACCCTTATGGCTTGATTAGTTACTGTACATCAGATAAAATGATACTTCTTACATTGTTGTTGTTGAACGATAACAGCAGTTCCTTTGTGGCATTGCTTTCTTCAGTATCAGTGTGGCTGTGTGTATAAATCCATATTGTATTGTGCATGTGGCGATGCGGGCGCCGTGTGTTGTGTTAAGCTGGAGAACAGGGGAAGTTGTCAGGTTTACAAAGGAAGCTGCATTTGAGCTCCGTGTGTAAATGACTTATTACCCCTTCCTGCTATTTACCCAAGGGACCGCAGTGTGTGTGAGTTATGGTACTGCGACGCGGTGCCGTTGTAAGCGCTTTGACCTTTGCCCTTTTGTGATGAGAGAGCAGAGAAAACATTAGCTGGTCTGGAGAGTAGCATTGTGTTTGCTCTGGTGGTAATTATGATGATGGAGGCTGTTTAACCTGAGCAACTGCACCATCTCCTCTGTGTCCTTATGTACCATCTGTGACCTGCTCTCTGGCCCAGCAGCAGTTAGTCACCCTTTAAATGCAATACGCTCTAAGGACTTCTGTTAGGGTCCGCTTTTTAAAACTGACAGTTCTGTATTTTAGAATACTTAATCTCTGTGTAAAATGGCAATTCTATTTTTATATTAAAGGTCTTATATTACACAAAGTGTACTCTTTAGATCAGACATGTCAAACTCAGGCCCAGGGGCCAAATTTGGCCCACGATATAATTATAATTGGCCCACGAGATCATATCAAGTATGTATTATAACTGGCCCGCTGGCTACAGATATGCTATAAAGACATTATTTATTTAAAATGTTGTTATTATTTTATATTTTGCTTGTTCTGGATTTATTGTTTAAGCAAAACTATTATTAAACATTTATTTTAATAAGAAAAGGTTTAACATTACTTATCTCGAAAGAAGAGAAATGTTTTTATTTTATTTTGGCCCTCTGTGAATTTGAGTTTGACACCCCTGCTTTAGATCATGGTATAATATTTTTACCTCCTCAAAAATATACCTGGAGTTGTGTGTCATTCACACATGTTTGAGTAATCCCAGTTTATTAGTTTATTGTCTACATCTCCAAAGCTCAAAATACTTTGTTCCACCTTATGATTTCATGAAGCGATAGTTTTCAAGTGAACAGTTACCTTTTATCTTTAGTTCAGTTGAGATAGGCTGAAATTATCCAGATGACTCTAGAGAAGGTGTGTGAAGTTTAAAAACGCAGTGAAGCACTTCCTCTATTACCACATGACATCACAAGGGGTACAGAGTGTTTTCTGTTTGAGAGAAGAACTCCCTATGTGCAGGGTTAGTGTGTTACACATGTGTAAATGAAACAAAACTCAGCTATAGGTATGATTATGATGAGGAAGAAACATTATAACAGAGATCATAAAATAGTGTATTATGGGCCCTTTAACTTGACATCTGCCAAAAATATAGGTTCATACCAAATTAATAATTACTAGTTCATTAAAACTTTCATGATTTTTGCACTTTATCCTGTCCTTATACTAGCTGTTTTAACAAGAGAATGTCCTCATTGTTGCATCTATAAAGTCCATCTTATCTTATCTTGAAGCACAGTGTTGCTGAAGTTCTCTGAAACATTTGCACACATGCCTTGCAAATATCTTATCTCTGTACATGTCACTGAGTCATGAGTACAGTATACTTTTTGGCTTGACCTTGCATAGTACACAGTATCCACAGTCATCCTATTCATATCAATGTATATTAAATGAATAGTATTTTTGTAGAATAATTTTCTGTAAATATTTCTTATACATTCTGGTATCTTAAATTTTATAGCTTTGTATTGGAACAGTTTGTTTGAAAAGATAACAAACTCATGAGCAAACATTTTACAATGCTAAATGAAGATTGGCATATTGAAAACATAACAGGAAGTAAATAATTAGTTTTTTGCTATTTTATTGCTTTTTATTGTCCTATAAAAGTATAACATACTTATAATGTTTGGGTGTAAAGCTGGTGCATGTCCATCACTAAACCTTTAAAATGTAACAGTGGTCTAAATATAACCATGTAATAAAACAGTCAGCTAATCTGATAGAACACATCTAGCCTGTTTTGCAGTTGTCTTGATGTGATCATGTGAATTCCAAAGAGATACGATGTGCAATTTAATTTAATGTTTTGAATTGATGCTGGTGTAGTAGTGTTGTCACTATACTACATGTTCAAACTTGATTTTTATAAGTAATAAGCACAATATACACCATATGATAATATTCTTTTTGAACAATATAACATAATTGTCAACACTAGATCAAGAACCCTGTTTGGAAAAGGTCAAATTATGTCCTGTGATTTTTGTCAGTATCGATACTAGCATAAATTAATATCTAGTTTTGATACTATTTTTCCTGTTTATTAGTATCTGATTTTCAATTCTTTCAACTTTCAGTATTTTTGACAACCCCTCTTTATAGTATTCCAGGGCTGAAAAATTTGGGGAAAATATATAACTGTGACTTTTATGACAAGCATTGCAACTGTGATTTAGATCTGCGATTTATGTTTTAATAATAGAACTTTTTTCAGATGTCACATTTTAAACACGTCCAGAAGAATTGACAAGAACTGACTGAATTATGAACTGACAAACTGATACAAGAATCACATTTCAGAACGTGTTTCTACAAGGTTAGCAGTTTATGCAGAATAGGACAGGAAATTTTGTTGTTTTCCTTTCCAGCGTTGTGCTCTATGGTCAGTACTGCACTCACACTAGACATGTCCCTCTTGTGTGTGCTATAGAAGTTATAGTGTTATGGTGGCCCCCCCTCTATCATGAGCAGTGATAAGACTTCCATTTGCTCCTACTGTGCGAGCGCCCTGTTCCGGGGTGTTAAGCTAACCTGAGCAAACAAGGCAGCCTGACCTGCTTTTACAACAGCCGCACAGACACACTACCAGCAGTGCAACTGTTGCTCAAAGCCCATTGTTCAGTTCCTACATGGAGCATATTATGAAAGTGTGGCTGCAGAGGTCAGAGTTCAGAGGTGGCTTTGTCTCTGTAAGGATAAAGGATGCATATGTTTAACACTTTGACCTCTAACCCTGCTACTCCTTCTGTTAGCGTGTAAAGTGGACAAATTCAAATCTATAGTCTACAAGTTTACACTCCTCACCAAATATTACAGCTTCAGGGATTCACAGTCTTTGATTGTGTTTGTTAGTTTTTAGTATAATTCTGCAAGGTTTTCTGTGATGTACTTGTAGACATGTCTCAATAACACTTTTTGACATGCCATATATTATATAAATATAATAAATAATGTATAATAAATACTGAAAACCATTTTATAACATAACCCTATGACAGAAAATTCCAGTATACCCTTTTCTAAAACAACCATTAATTAATTAATATATATTAATTAATATATATCTTAATTAAAAAAAAGATATATAGCTATAGATTGATTCAAAGTAAAACAGACATGAAATTGTACTTTAGAGTATCTTCTAGTACATTTTATATTCATGATACTAATGCCAGCTCTGGTTTTACTGCGGGCTGACCAGGAAGAAAAGAGATAGAACAGCAGGAGGAGGAAATGGACGATAAGAAGCATTCTGAAGCCAAAACAATAGAAGAAGAAAGAGGAGACGTTGGATTGTCCTCCAGGGATTCACCTCCATGCAGTAGGTCCAGACCATTGGCTCCTGCCCCAGTCTGCACTTTCATACAGAGCAGGGACACTGGTGCTGTGGGGCTGCTGTTGTCATGCAGTTCTCAATGTGACCAACAGAGGCCGGTAGTGGGCACAATGGGTTCCAGTGTGATTTTGTGTAAGGTGAGTTTGTGAGGGTTTGTGTGTTGCTCGGATGCACTGCTGTGGCTGGCTTTGTGCTTGTGTAAACTCTCTGGCTCTAGCACTGATAAGTGAGCTGCCAATCATCCCTCCATACTGTGCTTGCATGTGGACACACAGGTGACCAATGCTCCTAATAAATCTACACCCAGGATTAGCTCTGTTGATTGCTCATTTTTCTTTCTTTAATATAGACACAGATCAGTCAATTAGTAAATGAATAATGGCAAACATGACATATTTGTGATTTATCATTTGGAAATTTCTAACTTCAATAATGACATGCAAGATTGCTGTCTACATCATATGATCAGGCCCATTTGAAGAGGATTGCATTTCACTTCTTCATTATCATATCATCACATACACATTCTGTGGCCCATGAACAAAGATAATGTGCAACTTTTGTTGACCAATTGCTGATACTTTGTTGATGTATTTATATTAAAGGTCCTATGTTACGCAAAATTGACTCTTATGAGCTTTAAGCCATGTTATAGTGCTGTTACTTCCTCAAAAACACAACTGGAGTCATGTTTTGTTTTATTCACACATGTGTGAGTAATCCTTTATTGTTAGTATGTCTACATCGCCAAAAATCAAAATCTTCTGTTCCATCTTGTGATGTCATGAAATGATAATTTTCCTTTTGTTCAGTATACTGAGTGGGAATTCCTGGGCTGAAATCATCCAAATTATTCGTGAAGCTGTATAGATTTTAAAAACAAAGTAAAGCACTCCCTGTATTACTACATGACATCACAAGGTGTTCTGTTTGGAAAAAGAAGTCAGCCTAAAAATGCAGGATGACATGTGTGAATGAAACAGAACACAACACCAAATATGTTTGTGATGAGGAAACAAGATCATAACATAGATCAGAAAACAATATAATACATAAAGGACAATAAAGGGCTATGTCCTTTAAGGTATCTCAACATTGGCATTTATTAGGATTGGAATAGGTAAAGTTGGATAGAAAATCCTGTAATGATGCTTGCTTGTGGTTCTGCTGGTCTCATACATGTTCACATGATGCAGAGTGAAACAGGAAGTGTGAGGAGTGAGAAGGTAAACAGAACTGAGGAGTGTAGACGCAACAAGGAGCAAGCCAATGTCATCGCGCTCCAGCCTTCAACAACAGTCTCACAAGTGGATTCAGATTCCTCCGTGGGCCGCTCTCACCTCCTCCACCTCCTCAGATGAATCCGAGCATCCATTTTAAACCTCTATCACCCCTCTTTCAGCCCACCCCACCACCCTCCACCCCTCTGTGTGTCTGAGCCAGACCCCTAGCCTTGGCGAAGCAGGTCTTGGCGCTATGATAATGTGGAAAGTTGAACTGGCCCCATTACAGCGAGCCTGATGCTGAGTGTGATAAGAGCCTTGATAATGGCTGCAGATAGAGCTGACACAGCGGTCCAATAGCCGAAGCCCTGCCCCCCCACCTCCCTCTCTCACCCCCACCCCCCCATTATCATTCCTGCCCACCGATGGGCTCCCACAACGCTATCTCCTCTCCATTTCCACTCCTGCCGCTGATAAGAATGGAAATACTGACTTCATAGCTGAGTGATTAAAGTGTCTGCCTTTCTTGATAATACACAGATAAATTATGTTTTTTTTCTTCCTCTCCTTCTTTCTATCGAGAAAAGGGTGGGGTGCGGCAGAAAAGCAGAAAAAACGTTCCTCTTTTCATTTCTCTAAAGCAGGCCTGAAGTGGGGAGGCCATTGTGCCGGACTAGATGTGAGTCTGAGGAGTTTAGTGTACAGTGATGTGGAGCGGAAACAGCTCCTGTTTAGGAAGAGTTTGAACGGTAAATTGAGATGAAGGATTTAAAGGCCTGAGGTCATAAGGCAGTATACTGGACTCAGCTCCAACTTTGAAAAGATCAAAATCTTATATTCATCATAAAACATCTACTGATGCCTATCTTACCTTATATGTGCCTTGACCTCCTCAACCTTCACCAAGATACAGACCAAGCATGTAGGCAATGAGTAACTGTTCAGGCAATACATACTTTTGTTCAGACTTGTTTCTATCTGTCCTGCTATCAGCATTTCATAAATGCCATCACCAAACTGCATTAGAGGTGGCCAATCTATCAAAATATGGATAATATCAAGATTGTGAATGCTGTTTAGAAGATATGCTGCATTTACATATTGAGTATATTGTTTAAAGTACAAAATCCTACAAATAGAACTGGTAAAATTTACAATGGAAACAAAATGATATTGTAATTTTTATATTTGTCAAATACATAATGAATCAACAAATATATTTAAGACATTTTAGAGGTTTCCTGTTTTCGTCATGGTGATACTCCAAAAAAATATTGGTTCATTTTTTCAAGTGCACCCTTGAACTGAATGGACATTTTCTTTTTGATTTTGAGATGTGGCTTATAACACATTTGAATTACCCTGATATATTCAACTCTTATGTAAATGTTTAGTAGTGTGTGACTTGTTGCTGATGGGAGCTGCTGGATGCTGCTGCCGTAGAATAACATGTTGTTGTCCAGGCTACACTCACTGACCTTGGTAGATTAGACCACACAGGCGTTCTGTCTGACACACTCTCGATAAGTCTGTGTGAAATAGTTTTCCACTTCTCACGAATATCTACCACTCTGTGAATATAAATCAGATTACTGCTGATGGCCACTGTCTGCTACAATACAGACCAGGTAGCACTGATGCACTCAGCTGTATAAGAGCTGTAGTGTGGAGCCAAGCCAATAGGTGGCGCCATCAATAGCAAAAATGCTATATATCTTTGATTCTAGTTTTTCTTTGAGCTATCATTGGATTGCACTTTTTTGTATTCCAGTATAACTAACATCTGCTTCAAAAACACTGATGGTTAATAGTGAATGGAAATGGTGTGTACATATTTCAATCTGGACAAACTCAAAAGGAGAGAAATGTATTTATTCGGAAGCAGGGTATGGCAAGTGAGGCATTGGAGGGTCAGAACCAGAGAGAAGAGTTTAAGACATGTTGATGATGGTGATGGGCACACACAAGGCAGGTGCATGGGTAAGAGGTCAGTGAGCTTTGATAGGTTGGTGCTCAGTAGTGATGATGATGAGCGATGAAAGAGGATGGGCTGAGCAGGGAGTTTAGGCCCAGAGATGGGCCTAGTATGTAGGAGTCTACTGCTCCATTTAATGGACTATACAAAAAGTGCATCATATGTACACCTGGAGAGTATAATCTTTTAAATGTATAATTTGGGTCAAGAAGAGGTCAGAGAGTCTATTTGGGGTCACTGAGGTCAGCCTATTTCCAGGCATATCTAACAGCAACCTCAGATCTGCTGCAGTCTCCTCCCCTGAGTAAAGATAACTGCTGTATAACAGTGAATAAACAGCATTGTAAAGAAATGTACATGTTTAGTTGTTGCAGTATGCATGCTCTATTGACATGTGCAGAGTATATTGTGAAGCCCATCAGGCAGGTAACATGAGCTCAGAGTTGTGCAGGGGGCAGCAGTAGACCTACGGTTAAACAGAGGGTCAAGTGTGAAACATAAGGACCCCTCCTTCTCTGCCTCACATTTTCACTCACCCCCTGTCGAACTTCTGACAAAACCTGACAAAAATAAAACGACTTGTTTCTCACGCCAACAGTGTCATCATATCTAATCCCCACAAAAGAAGGGACATATAAGTGTTGTTTTTGGTAAAACAAATAGATTTTGATTTTATTTTAGAAACAATCAATGTGTATAATATCGATGTATTCAGCAACTGTTACTAATACATAGCATGTTTTGAACATGAAATACTTTGGCATTGAGTGGAACAAACTGCCTTATTATAATTTGCCTAATCTATAGGCCTATTTTTATCCATATGTAAAGTACAAAACTTGAATTGTGATTCTTCTTTTGTGACAAAACCCAAAAGTTGCCAGTTGAATGGCTTTGAAGCCTGTGCCCTATAAGGTAACGTTGGGTCATGTCTCTAGTCTTATCTGGGCCTAGCAGAGCCTGTGTATGAAGTCACTGGTTTCAGAAAGGGCACAAGAGCTATACACCACCTTTACTCTGCTATTATCATCTAACTGTAAAAATCAGCCACACAATGCATTCTGGGAAAGACTGAATGAGGCCTCATTCGTGGTCTTGATTTCAGCATCACCATTTTATCGGCTGGCCCCATGAATAATCCACACAGGGCCATTTCTTCTCTGTCTTTTTGTTCCTGGCATTTTGGTTCTGTTAGATAAGGGCTAAAACAACACAGGCTCCCAGTGAAAAAGACTGATAGATAAGACTGATACCAACTCCTCCACACACACACTCCTGTCTTATCGGACCTTTTTATCAGAGGCAGCTTTTTTTCTGCTGTTTTCTCTCCTTTTTCTGAGCTGTCCACTCCCTGCTCTCTGTGGACGCACAACAAAGAGCAACACCTCCGGCTGCGCTCACATCAGCCCTATATTCTCTTTGTAGGCATCACACTGCTGACGTGCACACTACAGGTCAGGCTCTGAACAGTTTTACACGCTAACAAGGGCAAGGGCTGCATCACCAACTAGTAAACAAAAATGTTATGTCGTTAAAAATGGAAAAAATTAAAAAGATAAAAGTTTGTTGACACTTTTCAAACTGAAAGATGTACTAGTAATTCTTATCTAATCTTACAAGCAGATACATGTCATAAGTCAGTGTTTATTTTATCCACCAAAAAATGTTACTTTTTGTTATGTTAGGAAATGTTGTTAAGTTATTGTGCATGGGAAAACTATTTTATGAGCTTATTTATAATTGTTGAAACAGTAGTGATGGTTGTATTAGTAGTTCTAGTTAAACCACTGCTTTTCTTGTTTTTATCTTTCCTGTAATATTTGTTTATTCCTCTTTTGTCTGGTTTAATATGTGTTCTGTAAAGCGCTATATAAATAAAATGCAGTAGTACTACTACTTTCGTTACTACTACTACTACTACTACTACTACTACTACTACTACTACTACTACCACCACTACCACTACCACTACCACTACTACTACTACTATTACTATTACTACTACTACTACTACTACTACTACTACTACTACTGTTATTACTACCACTACCACTATTATCACTACTCCTCCTCCTCCTACTACTTCTACTACTACCACTTTTACTACTACTACTACTAGTACTACCACTACTACTACTGCTGCTACTACTACTACTACTACTACTATTAAAAAAGATTTTGTTTACACACATATGTAGTCCAATGTGCTTCCCATTATTAACTGTGGATCTTGATTTGCAATGACAGCTCTATAGTAGAGTTCTCTCATAATGTGTGTAATCTTTATGTGATAGCAGTAGTTGTTCTGACTGTACGTGTCCATACCCCTCTAACCTCTCTCCTCCTCTGTGTCTCTCTGTGTATTAGTATGAGCAGCAGCAGTGTCCCCCGGAGTAAAACAATCGGCTGTAATCTATCAGAGTCTTATCGCTCCTATCAGAGAGCTGAGAAAGCCGGGGCCGGGGCTGTGGCGCCGCTCTCCGCTGCTGATAAAGTTTCAGAGTTCAGCCATGATGAATGTTAAGAAACTACACCCTCGTTAGCCGTTAGCCACCACACGCTACCAAACTGGACTGACGTGAAGGAGGGGCTGAGAAGTTGGTGCAGGCCAGGGGTCAAAATGTGGTGATTTGGGGCTCCAGTGCTTTATCTACCAAAGGGTTTAGCAGCGAAATCAGATTTGTCCTTTTACTGACCTCTTGTGGCTGGTGTGAGAATAGAAATCTTGGATCCATTTGGAACTGTTACTGCCATTAACAGAAAATTCAACAAACAAAATGAATAAACCAGGCCAACCAACCAATATTTAGCCCCCTTACAGTTTGAAGCTGCCTTTTTCCAGGTCATCTCCAGGCCATACTTCAGACTGGCTGTGTCATGTTGGTATCAAAGTTCTCATTGGCAACTTTGCAGCGTCTTCGTCCCCGTGAACACATCGACAGCTCGTATCTTGCTGCCATCGCTCCCATCAGGCCTCAAAGTCCCCCGATTAGGATAAAGCTGATAAGACAGGCCTTTTACAAAGAGTACACCTGATAACACATTAGTTCTTAGTCAACTAATGATTGGGTTGTTCTCACCAGGTTCCTCATAACTGTACACCCACAATGTCTTGAAAACATGATACAGTGGTTGCTACACAAATTAGTTTAGTCCTCGTGATGAATAAGCCATTGTCTTGTCACCATACTTCATTTCAAGTGTTTTTTTGTTTTTTGCTGTGGTAACAAAAACAATCCATCAAATATACAGTCCTATAGTAAACTTCAAACTATTTTATTGTCATAGTTATGTCGGCCCAGATTTCATAGGCCTGTCACAATGACGAATTTTGAAATTTAATATATTCCTGAAGTAAATATAGACAATAAAAGACAATATTGAAAGTAATTTATGCCACTGACATAAAAACCCTAAAGTAGAATTAAACCTCAAAAACTATTCTAATTGTACAATATTGTTAAAACAAATCATACGCTTTAATAAATAAATAGTAGAAGGAAACATTTTAGTCCTTAGTTTGCATCTGTAAAGAGTGATAGAACCTTTTGTGCCTTAAATCTTCATATACCTAAAAAATAACCAAAAATGTCCCAGTAGTGCAAACAACACGATAAATATTGACCCAAAACATAATATTATATAAACACAATCGAATATTTATTGTGAAAGGCCTAATTTCATGCAGATATTCTAGTAGTTGCCATGTGGTTATAAGACCTTTCTATCATGTTATGACCATGATATGACCATGATACCTACTCGTATCTATTTTTAGATACTTGTATTAGCATTGATTAGTGTCTGGGTATTAATTATTTGCTAACCCTAGTCTAACAGTACACCCTCATTGACGCACAACTGAAAGATCTAATTTTTAAGTTCACAAAAGCAGAATCAGAGTATGCAGAAAGAGAGAATGAGCAGCACCATTGTGATTGTGACAAAGTTCATGAGCGTATAATGGCAGCTAATGCGTAGCGGGGCGCGAGGGGCTTTGTTCACCCAAGTACCAAGCTCTTAATAGAATCAGATAGACACTCGACCATCTCCTCAGGCCTGCTGGGGGTGTGTGCCCGTTTAGGGGGCTTCCACACACGCCCGTCCCATCTCTGTCGTTCTATGAAGGAATCATTTGTCAATAATCAGGCGTGTCGCTGTGGCTTTGATAAAGTTGCAGCGCGTCGGGGTGCCGGGCCAGAGAATATCTTGACAAAAAAGAAGAAAAAATGGAAAAGCGGAGAGAAGGCAGCATGTGGCAGCAGATCTGAGCTGGAGATAGGGTCATTAAGCACTTTAGAAGTATTTTAGCTGAATTCACACAAAGCAGAAATAGATAAATAAATAATGAAAGAGGCAAAAGTGGAGCTGTCAGAGATACAGACTCACAGAATCATTTGGGAGGAGGAAAGATAAAAGATTATCCTCTTTTCTGCCGACTTCTCGCCTCCTCAGCCGTCAGCCCAGCCTAATTCGCTTACTCTAGCATCACCATATACAGCATATGTGCCTTTAAACCCCGCTCTAGTCTCAACCTGAATCTGATCCGGATCCCATCACTCACTGTATGTGGACGACACTATCTCCTCTGGAGCTGGAACTCAAGCAGAATGCATTATCTCACATATTACATTCCCCCACTGACCCTCCTCATGTGGACCTGTTTAACTCTATTTGAATTAAATATATAAGGGCTTTTGATGATAATTTTGTTCAGAACAGTTTAATATTAACAAATCATACTATTAACATTTTTTAGTCTTGTAAAAATTTACAAAAGAAAGAAAACATTTGGGAAACATTTGTATCTTTCAGATTGATGAGCCACAGCCCAATTAAGCAAAATCCAGGTATCCTCTGATGTTACTGTGTTTCCTGTCCCGGTTTGGGAAGGTGTGCCCCCTGCTGTCCAGATGGGCTTATCGCTTTCCACATCTGACAGGCAGGAGCCCACGCTGACCTTTGAGTCAACTGCTCCCACTTTGCATAGACACTTACTGTTTCCCTGTACTGATACAGCCAGTCCTATCACAGGGAGACCATGAGCAGGAGAGGCTGGGATTAAACATTGGTGTGGGAATACTGTTATTATAATAATATCTAATGCTGATAATTCCACTGTTGTTCAGGCATCTGACCAAGCAGGCCCCATGGCCTTACTAACAAATCAAAATTGGCACAAGGATATAAGTTAGTGTAAATGAAAGTAAATGCTCCTACTTATAATATAGGCCCCATGCATTTGTTTTAAATCAGAAGCACTAAACCATTACTATTTATAATTGGATCTGTAAGCAGTTTATCCACATTTGTTATTGTGTATGCCAAACGGCTAATTATCATGACTGAGATCAGCTATTTACTTATAAATAAAGTACACATCCTGTACTGTCACACATAGTGGGAGTAGGCTCTATCTTGTGAGCGTGTGAATTTCAGGGGAAGTTTAGTTCAGTGATGCAATCAGCAGTTCACTTTATATGAGGTGAGTCCACTTCCAAACCACAGCTTAAACGTAACCTTGAGACCTGCCATTCATTATTCATCCAGCCAAGCAGCCGCAGCACTTAGCACTTATATGTGGCCCCTTATAGTGTGGCCCTGTCCCCTCACACTCTCATCATGCCTCCGCTTTTATTTCGCTCCGTCTTAAATTTCCATTATTCACCACAAAGGCCCATTTGACGCTGACCCCTCCCCCCCCCAGGACCGCGTAGAGCACTATTATTAATCAGCCCTCTTATCACTGCCTCACATCTCATCCACTATTTGCTGTTTAATCACTAAAATAATACAGGGGGGGGGGGGGTCCAGGGATTGGGGGTGTGGGGTTTCCATGGCGACCAAATGGAAAAGGTCAGGCGTGGTTTATCTTATCAGTGATAGGGAACGGTTACTAATTACAGATAGGTACTAGCAGCTCTCAGTCCAGCGGGCCCTGCCTTTAAACATTATCAGCAATCCACACCGGCCTGATATTAAAATAATCTCGGGAGTCATCCGTGCACACTCAGACGTGCACAAACAGGAGGCTAAGAGCTAAGAGGCCCAGGCCTATAGGTACAGACTACAGCTGCTAACTGAGGCTAGGTCAGGACATGGCCCAGAGCTACCACACTTCATTGCCGGCTCCTCTCAGGTTTATATCTATGAGGTAGGAGACACATGAAGTGCTGATAAGATGTAAGAAGTATGGCAGCACTGTTTGATTACTAATAAAATGGATACAGATGTGTCTTCTCTTTCTGTTCTGTTTCAAAAATTGGCATGTTCTAGATTGGATAGGAATTTTAAACTGAAGATAATATGAGTTCAATGACCACACAACCAGCAAAAAAGTAACCTTCACAAATTTGTCAGTTATGTTGTTGTAATTAAATCATATCAGTTTTATTTCCACATACCACGAGATACAGCCTTTTCATTTATGATAGATATGTTGGCTTAAAGTACCCGCCGATATCAACTGATACAAGTGTGGAAGACTGTCAGTAGTTTTTCTTTGACAAAGAGAATCATCTACATGTGTTTTGATAATTACGCTTCTACACAACAGCTATGTAAAACTAAAAGTAGGGATGGGCATGATTAGTCGATTAATCGATAATTGATCATTAAGAATTTCATCGATTACGTTCATTTTAATCGACAAACCGAATGTAGGTTGCTGTGCGTAGCGTGACCAAACAGGGGTCCGTACATGTGTCTCTCTGCACTCAGAAGGAGCGAGCAAACACAAACAGTCGGTCAGTCTGCAACGTGCCGAAGCACAAATATGTATTTAACGATGATTTGTACAAGAAATTCCACGCTTTCCGTTGCGTTCAGGACAAGTGTGAGTCCATGTGCACAGTGTACAAAGCAGCACATATGTTTCGGTGTCCAGTGGGAAAAAGCTTTACCAGGTGAGAGTCGCGCAATGTCGATGACGAGTCCCCACCTCCCTCCCCCCGTACGGTGTCCTGGTTTGACAAACGCAAATCTGGTCACACTAACCTGTATTTCACTGAGTCATGTCTTTTAATCCGACAGAAATTGACCGCATCAGCGACACAAGAGCTGTAGTTTTATCTTCGCTGAGTTTATGCAAATTAGCGATGCGGTTTTAAGTTTCGTTTCTGTGAGAGTTGCGCAAAACTGAATTAAACACATTATAATCTAAAACGGGCTGATGTGGCTCTTGAGTCGTTACGGTTTATATTTCGTAAAGTTGAATTTATTTATGCAGATTAGTAGTGCAGATAGTAATAATAATGATGATCATTTTAATATAAAAACGTTAATGATTAATCGATAATCGATCGTTAATTCTTCCGACGATCGATTAAGAAAATTTCATCGAATGCCCATCCCTAACTAAAAGTGTAAACATTATGAGGTTATATATGAGTTATATAGTCTTATTAATACTGGTCCCTAAAAGATATCGAGAACGGCGGTGGTTCGTGGTTTTCAATTTCTAGAATGAATGTAAGATGATTTCATAAGCGTACTGTCAGTTGGAAAGCAAGAGACAGTTTTATCTATTGATTACGTTGTACTTTTCCATGACATATCCAAAGGTGCTTTCACAAATTTTGCTACAGAATGTTGTGATTAGGGGTGTGCAAAAATATTGAAATAACAATATATTGTATTGTTTAATGTGATGAAATGGTATTGATATTGTTAGGTGCTGTATCGATATATCTCCAAGAGTATTTTTTGGTATACTTTACTGATTTTTACGGTTTTGTTGCTTGTTCAGAGGAAGGAAACTTGTTCATGCAGCACATTTGAGATATTCACCATTTAATGAGTAAAATAGGTGTTTTTCATATGAACTTTGCACAAGCAGTGGTTTAATAAAGGCTTTTAGTATCACAGCCATGATTTAGCCATTATTTTATATTGAACCATATCAGATCAATTTGAAATATATTGTATCGAATCGAAAGTGCACTGTATCGAGATATGAATTGTATCGTGGCCTATGTAGGGAGGTATGTGTCGTATCGGCAACTTCTTAATGATCCCCGGCCCTAGTTGTGATGTCATCTGAAACACAGCAGCATTTGAAAACTGTGATTCTGTGGGAATGTAACAATAACAGAAATATGGTGAAGTTCTCACAATAATGTCGTGGACCCTCATAATATATCGAATTACAAATCTCTTTGCTTAAATAAAGAGTTATGGTGCAGCTATACCTAAAAAAAAAAAAAAAAAAAAGACTGAAGGAACTACATAGACCATGATCCTTTGCTCTACTTTCAGTGTAGACTACAAAAAGAAATAACAGTTGTAAGCACTTTTAAGTCTTAATTCTTTGGATTAAGTCTTGTCAAGGCATTTTAAGAGGAAAAGTATATTAACAGTTTTGTTAGCCTCCACAAAATATCGCAATAAATATCGTACTGTGAGATGTATATTGTGAAAATATTGTACAGAGAGATTTGGATATTGTTACATCTCTAACTGTGAGCCTCCCCACCATATCGTGAGCTTTCCCACAATATTGCAGTAAATATCGTACCGTGAGGTTCATACTGTGACGATACTGTATCGTGAGACTTGGATATCGTTACACCCCTATGATTCTGTAATTGTATTGTGTCTTGGTCTTCAAACTCTCTCAGACTATAACACCTGTTGTCTCTAAATTATGAATGAAGTTGTGTCTGGGCCATCATTTATACTAACCCTTAAGCATATTACTAGAATTCTCAACACTACAATACACACACTAAGCTTCTTTTACTACTAGTTCCATTCACACTGCTGGATCAGATCTGACCCAGGCTAGGTGTTTGCTAGCATGTTTGTAGCCTCAGTGCTGATTTGAATGCCAAAGCTAAAGTTGGATAGATTCTTCAAACGCAGTGGTGACAGCTGTTGGCCCTCTCCTGTTCTATGCCTTTACAGTGTCAGTATTTTCACTCGGTGTGACTGTGATCTTGTCTCAGCACCCTTCCATTTATCATCGCTGACATTTGGGCTGTACTCTCGCTCTATCTGACCATCATCTGAGGAAGGCACATTTTTCCCATCACAAATCCCGTTGTGACTTTTGGAGTGAGGGGAGGGGCCTTGGCGCTTTCTTTTTGGCGATGCGCAGAGATGAGATGTGGTCTTGGCTTCGCTGGCCTGTGTGTGCGTGTGTAGTAATTATGAACACACACACATATTGCTACATGATGTTATCGGTCCAGCGGGGGGCTCCACTGATGCCCCGCTCTTGAACGCATCCCCTTTCTGTAGCGTTGCCAGCCATGGAGCGCGTTTATATCTCCTTTACATCCGCTCTGTTCGCTCCGAGGCCTATCGCCGCGACACACTGCTGCCACCACTATTTTTATTTGGACTTGGAGCTTTGTGACAGAGGCGCAGATAACACATGCAAAGCCCCAAGTTGTGAGCGCGCCCCCCACTTTCTGTGCGAGCGGAGCAGCCCACCCCCCGTTGTTTCTTGTTTTTTCTTTAGCTCGACTTGTCTGTGTCTTTATCTCTATCAGTGTGTGCCCTTTATCTCCCCCAGCACCCCCTCCGCTGTCCGCCTCCCTCTCTCTCTCACTCTCTCTTTCTCTCCCTCTCCCTCCCACCCTCCCTCTCTCTGCTCTCGTGGTATTTGTGCCTGGTACAGCCTGCACACCACCTGCTGGTCACAAACTACTTTTACTAGCAATGTTTATAGTAAATCACTATGTACAGTGTTAAGGGGCTATTACACCAACGACAGTGTTTCTCAAATTATGGTACGTGCTGTCAATTGAATACACATTTTTGTCTGTGTTATTATAGCAAAGGTCCAATTTGAACCTTGGTTTAGCCGTAATATAGACCTAGTGTAATCCTGTTTTAGACTTGGTTTGGATCTGGCGCTCTTAAGTGTTGTCAAAAGTTTGAGAACCACTGGTCTATAGTATTGTGATTAACTGGTTTATAATGTCTTATTCATTATTGCTGTGCTCTGCTAACTTAACTTTTACAAATAACGATACAGCGCAGGTAATTTTATATCTAATATTATTTTAACCAGCGCTGTGGATATATGACGATAGCCTATGTAATCCCAAAGCAACAATAAAATGTTCTGTACTAGCATGAATGAATGGTCCATCTGAAGTGTCCCTGTCCCAGGACTGTATTGGCTTCTAACAGAGTGTTATGTTTAGTCTTCAGTTTGGTATAGACACATAAACAAGGCTGTGTATGAGAGGGTGGAGAGCAGGTGTAAAGGATAAACACTGGAACAGAGCAAAATGATTGATTGTATATCCCTTATTCATCTTTATGTGTTTTGTCAGGTTTGAAGTCCCCAGAACATTTCACCATCTCTGCATTTGTAGGATGGTGTTCATCCTGTCAGCAGCCACTTAATTAGTTTCAATATTTTATTCATTGATGATGCAATACATTAAATACATTAAACCGGTAGGAAATAATTATCTGACTGATTGTGTCATACATTTACATTTACATGATACATTTTATTTTGACAGGTTTTTTTATTTTCTTTTATTTAAAAAATATATAATGAGCTTTCTTAATTTCCTTACTAAAAATAGACTTTTAATCATTGCCTTTTTAACAATTGTTATGTCTTCCTCTAAAGTCTGAACTACATGTTTACTGACTAAGGATTGGCTCTTGATTAAAAAAAGATCCAATCTGATCATTGAAGATTAGAAATGACTGAATCTCAGTTAAAATCTGATCACTTTCCCAGCCCCTCAAGTTATCAACAACAAGTGGATCATCTGAAGTTTAACCCCCTCCTGCTGCGTTCTGATCCTTGTGAATGAATGTGATCTGTCCATTTCACACGCGCTCTATCGTACTTCCCCAAACTGTGAGAATCTTCCCACATTCTACTCAAGGCCGCTCCATTATCAGCAGCACAGACGAGCAGCGCGATATGGCTGGAAACACTGTTGATAGGACGAGAGGATGGAACGATGCTAGCACTCCGCACATTTTGACCTTGTGTGCGTTTTTAAAAGGAAAGACGAGCTCACCGCGACCTCTCCTTGACCCCTTACTCCTTTATTCAGCTCTTCATTTCTCTCTTCACTTGGTGATAAAACTATGTGATGACTCCCACTTTTGTTTTTGTATCAACCGTGTATCCCGCTGCGGCCTTGCTTTTTTGGATTCAGGAGGGGTGTGCATTGGGGTGGATGGCTGGAGATAGGATAGGATTCAATAAGCTCTTGAACGGCCCCTCCTCCCCCTCTTTGCGGATCTTAGGACGGTGGGAAAGTTCAAATCTGCAGCTATTTTCTATCTTTTATCAGTGGGCCTTATCGGGCTGCCTTTCTCGTCTGCATGCCTGACTTCAATAGTCCGAGGTCTGGGCTCAGCTGTATGCTAACGTCCCTCTCTCTTTCTCTCTCTAGTTCTCTCTCTCTCTGTCTCTCACTCTCTGTCTCTCTGTCTGTCTCTCTCTCTGTCGGTCGCTCTCGGTCTTTCTCTGTCTCTCTTTTTCTCTCTCTTTCTGTCTCTCTGTCTGTCTGTCACTCTTCTCTCTCTCTCTCTCTCAGTCGCTCGCTTTCTGTCTTTCTCTCTCCCTCTCTGTTGCTCACTCTCTGTCTCTCTTTCTGTCTGTCTCTCTCTCTGTCGGTCTCTCTCTCTCTGTCGCTCTCTCTTTCTTTCTCTCTCAGTTTATCTGTCTCTCTCTGTCGCTTGCGCTCTGTCTTGTCTCTCCATCTGTCTCTCTTTGTCTCTGTCTGTCTCTCTCTCTCTCTCTGTCTCCCTCTCTCTTTGTCTCCCTCTCTCAGTCTTTCTCTGTCTCTCTGTTTCTCTCTCTTTGTCTGTCTCTCTCTATCTCTGTCTGTCTGTCTCTCTCTTTCTGTCGCTCTCTGTCTGTCTGTCTCTCTCTCTCTCTCTATGTCTCTCTCTCGCTCTCTTTCTCTCTCTGTCACTCTCTCTCTGTCTTTCTCTGTCTCTTCTTTCTCTCGCTCTCTGTCTCTCTCCCTGTATGTGAAACTCTACCTGTGTGCACCTGCCCTCATCGTTTGTCTCCAGAGCAGCTCACAAAGACAACTCAGAGATGGACATTGTGCATAGTTTTCCACTAATAACTAGGCCAAGTGGAATATATTGAAGTGAAGTAAATGTGGTGGCACAGTGGCTGAGAGACTACTCATGCTTCACAGCAAGAAGGTTCTGGATTTAATCCCCAGTTCGTCCAGACCTTAAGGTGTGGAGTTTGCATGTTCTCCCCATGTCTGGGTGGCTTTCCTTCGGGCACTCTGGTTTCCCCCATCAAACCTAAAAAGCATGCACCAGGGATTACAGGTGGAAATTAGGTCTAGTGCTACAACCTGGCACAATGCATCTCTCCTTTTAAGATTAATGTATGTTGTGCACTGTCCCTGTCTCAACTAAATAAAAATAATAAATAAATATGTTCTTACAATATTGTTATAACAATAAATAAATAACAGAGTTGGCCACAACACTTACTTTGTGTGTATAATGTGTCATAAAAGTTTATAATTAAACCTTCTACAGCTCAGATCTCATACTGAACAGAAAATTGTCAGAAAACTAACCAAAATATTCCCAATAGTGCTTTCATTTTTTTTTTCTTTAAAGTAAAGTAAAATGTTGCATTGCTATGTGAAGCACTTTGGAAACTGTTTTGTTTGTAAAATGTGCTATAAAATAAAAGTTGGATTGGATTGGATTGGAAGAAAAATGTACACACAATAAATATTGACCCCCCAAAATATTGTTCTATCATGTATTGAACATGAAGTTGATATAAGTAATTATCATGACAAGTCTACTAATAACTTCATGTAGTCATTTTGCAAAACTAGGTCACTGATTTTAACCAAATTGCTGAAACATATTTTTGTTACAGCTGTCTACAGTATATCAGTGAAAGTTGAGTGATTTGAGTCGGTCTAATATTTCCATTGCATGTTCATCTACCTCACCAGATTTCTTAATGGCTCTTGTCTGTCTTTGCAATTTAACACTCATGTTTCAATATGCATCCCATGATTACAATTGCAACACAATACATGATCTCATTATTGGGTTTGATCCCACTTATAAAAACAGGAGTGACGTGAGATCTTGTGCTGCAGACGGAGAACACCTGCTCTGATGCTTGTGTGTTGGGAGGGTTGGCCTTGAGCGTGAGGAAAGACACTTCTGATGCTGCCAAAGCATACTTCAAAAGAAATGCAGACTGGATTTCTTAGTAATTAATGCACGAATGAGCCGAATAAATCATGTAAATAGTAGTCAGTGCAGATGGTATTTTTAGCCTTTATTGTAGTTCAGTGAGTTTGTGTGACAGAGCTTTCTCCGCCTGTCACATGACGAACTTCTGGCTCATGTGACAGCTGCACATGCTTTATGATCAGAACATCTGTATTGTGAAGGATGAGATGTTACATGATACCAAATATTACCATAGTAAATAATAACTTATATTGTTTTCTGTTGACCTGACTTTAAAAGGCCCATATTACGGTATTTTCAGATCTTTGTTATAATGTTGTCACCTTATCAAAAACATACCTAGAGTTGTTTTGTTTCATTCACACATGTTAAACACATAAATCCTGCATATTTAGTGTTCTTCTCTCAAGCAGAATACACTCTGTTCCACCTTGTGATGTCATGTGGTAATACAGGAAGTGCTCCACTCTGTTTTTAAATGCCATACACCTTCACTAGAATCATATGGATAATTTGACTCCTAGAACTACTGAACAAAAGATAAAGATAACTATTACCTTGAAAATTAAAGGCATTACAAGGTGGAACAGAGCATTTTGAGCTTTGGACATAGACAGATTTAAAAAAAAAAAAAAAAGGGTTACTCGAACATGTGTGAATGAAACAAAACGCAACTCCAGGTATGTTTTTGAGGAAGTAATAACATTATAAAATAGCTTAAAGCTCGTGAGTATATTTTGTGTAATATAGGGCCTTTAAATTTCAACCAGCTCATTTGATTTACTCTTAGCTCTGACATCAGCCTCTCACTGGCCATGGTTAAATACATATACCCTGAGAGGTCAGCTATCACTGTCTACTGCCCTCTAGTGGGGCCCTAAGTGCCCCTTCAGGACTGACCACTAATATCTCTATCTGCTGTCTGTGCCCCTCTCCGCCTCTCCGCTGTCTCCCCAGGACCCTTATCGCCGCCACCGCTCTGCTCATTAAGGAGTTAATTTTCTCCTTCCTATCTCTGATTAGTATAGCCAACCTAAAGCACTGGCAATTCTTTAAATTTGTTCGTTGTTATCAAAAAAGCCGAGAATAGGGGGATATTTAATCGTTTAAGTAGTCTTCCTGGGGAACTAGATTTCACCCTTTCTCTCTCTCTCGTCTTCCCAGCAATGTAAGGAAATGCGAGTGAGGCGGCCCAGCTCGGCTCAGTAATTCAGTTTTTAAAAAGGGACGGCGCGGGGGGGAGGGGGGAGGCGGTAGGAGAAGAAGAGGGGAAAAAAAACGACTTGATGAAATTCCGCTATCAGCTCCGAACCAATATGCAAAATATCTCTGTGGAAATCAAATAGCTATTATGTTTTCATTTCCACGTCGGCGTATTTGCTTAATGAAGAGGAGACAGATCAGACCGGCACAGAGAGTCTGCAGGAGGCGATAACCGCCAACGGCTCGCAGCTATCCGCACACTGACGCTCCCAGTCACTCCACAGCCCCGCACTCGCTCCCCCCAAAAAACAGGCTCTGACAGGGAGAGAGGGAGGGAGAGAGAGGGAGAGGGGGAGTGGACGGAGAAGAGGATGGATGATAGTGTGAATGTGCCACAGTACAAGTCAGGTGGTATGCAGTGGTCTCAGATGTTTCTAGTGCTGTAGACTAGAAGTGGTACGAGTATGAGAAATTTCTCTGTCCCGACATTTACAAACACAAAATGTAATTCATTGATGCTACCTGTAAACTTTATGAATCAAAGCACAATATTACATTATAGAGTAATAAAGTTACAAAGTCATCAGTAGTTATCACAATATCAATTTTCAGTGTTATGCTTATTGTAAAAAGAAACATGAGTTTCCTCACACCATACAAAGATGCTCTCATGAAATCCTTATTTTTCTTTCATTCCCACTGTAAATCCATTACCAGCTTTATGAAAGCAAACCTTCTGAATTAATATGAGATAAACGGCAAGAGAAAGAAAAACACTTTATATTTAGGTTTACTTAACAAGGTTCACTTTTTTGGTCAACAGATTGCAGTGAAATACTGAATTAATTTTGCTTCAAAAATGTTTCTTGACATATTTATAAGGTGCTCTTGTTCCAGCAGTAGCTGTTTAATTGTATCCACAAATCTTTTACTAAACTTTATAATGGTAAAGAACATAAGTAACAAATGATTTCCTTTTAGTAGGTTTGTATTTGATGTTTTGATGAAGATTTTTCAAACGTTTGCCATGCACTCAGTCTGTTTACTCTGAGCTCTTTGATGTGGCATCCTGCTGCGTTCACACATTTTCACCAGAAATCTGCTCACAACCAACTTATTTTTCAACTTCATCCCATTTTAATTTGCGGAAGGTTCCTCATTCCTTTTTAGTGTCGAAAACATAGACACACTGCACTCCAATCAGCAATTACAGTTAAAATTTGTATTTTTTATTTATTAAATAATTTACATTTACATAAAATAATATAGAAATTTGTTGACAAATTGTTGACTTCTTTCCTTAAACGGCAGCCTCAGATGTGTCCTCCATTTTAGTAATTCTATTGACACTTAAGGAAGTATTATGGCTTAAAAGTTTCACATATCATCTGCATGTTATTGCTTTACCTGGAATGCTCCACAGTTTTTTATTAAATTTCTAACTTGCATTTATTCAATTACAGGTGTTTTGATTGATTAAAAGTATGTAAACGTGTTCTTGGTTTAGTGGCATCACCTGCTTGTCTCCATGGAAATGGACAAGTTTAACGCCATAGTGTGGATAATTCCAGGCAATAAGATCCTCAGTAGACACAGGCCTGTGATTCAGCCTTCATCAGGAACGTTACATAGTACCCCTTTAATGTTAAAGCTTTGTCTGTACAACCTAGCTGTTTGACTCTGCTTCACGATTCAAGAATGTAGGATACAGTTTAAACCCACACAGCTGATATTCTTGGTACTTTTCAGATGTGATGTGGAGATGAGCAGGAAGTCAATACATTCCTGGGATTTCAGATCAGTGGAATAAATCTATGGTGGACTTGAGTTTGTCGCCCGCAGTAATCAATGGGCCGTGCTCACATCACACGCTCAGGCTGATATTAGATTAATCAACTGACTGATGTGGGCACTATATTTCAGCAGTGTACGCAGCAAAGAAGTCAGGGAACTAATTCAGAATTCTATGTTATTTTAAGATCTGGTGACCTTAATGTTTACACTTGAGCCTAAAGAGGTATAAAAGTACTTGACTGTAGTACATCTGGTGTGGTGTTTTGTTATGTAAGTAACAACAATAATAGTAAATAAGTAACGACACAACATATTAGGAGGTGATTTATTTATTATTATATATATATATATATATATATATATATATATATATATATATATATATATATATATATATATATATATATATATATATATATATATATATATATATATATATATCTTTTCACATTTTGGTTATTTTATTTTTATTTAAATCAACCAAGGTTTTGTCAGTTTCAGCAGCAAGTGATAAAATGTCTATTGGTTTTCCATTAATTGCAAAAGTGATTATTTGGTATATGTAAGATTATAATATAAATAAATTATAATCTAAATCTATTCAGAGCCGAACATTTTGTTATTTGTGATCATTTTCAGTATCAACACCTGCAGAAGTTTAGTTTGAAGTATTGAGTATCTGATATTTTTATAGCTTGTCCTTTATAGTAAACGCGAGTAAGTTGCTGATGGGTGGAGAGCGTGTGTGATGGTGAGGGCCGCTGTCAGGTAGCTGGAGAACCCGTTAGCTCGTTGTGAGTTTAATAATGGCTCTTGTACGTCTGAGTTTGATGTGTGTTATAGTGCGTTTCATGGCTCTAGTGTTTTTCAGTTTGATGTGTGTTATAGTGCGTTTCATGGCTCTAGTGTTTTTCAGTTTGATGTGTGTTTTTTCATGTGAGGAGCGTGGATGTGGTGTGATGTGGACTCTCTGTTAATGAAGCCGTATCTGTGCTGCCTTCATCACTGCTCCACACTTTGTTCTGCAGGCTCTCTCTCTCACACATACAGTCCTACAGATCTGTGCTGGGAAAAAAGGAGAATATATCACCACGACAATGAGAAAAGACAATATAAACAATAACTTTATATAATTAGGTGACAAACTGTGGAATCACTAAACTGTAGAATGTATGTGAATCTGACAATAATACTCCAGGTCTTAGTTCAGTAAAATTAGTTTAAAATGTTCATGTTTATTGTGTTATAAATGCACAATATAACTTTTCCAGTCTAGTCAAGTGTATTCAGAATATATAGTAAACATGCATTCTTACAGTGAGCAGAGTCACATTTCTACATATTTGTCTTTTAACTTTGTCCAGTGACGTCACCTACTTGTCCCCATGGAGATGGATACATTTAATACCATACTGTGGAGCTTCCCAGGCAATGCAACCAGAAAAGTTGCAAAAATACATTACGTTGCATAATCTTCATTCTTAGATACAGTTTTTGGAGGGGCTTTATTTTTTCTGAATTCCATCAATGCTGATCTATTTGGCTATACATTTTTGCTTACTAGTTGAACTTCAGTACATATCTAGCACAACCAAAAAGCATAATAACTTGATTTTAAAACTGGAAAAGTATAGTTCCTTTCCTTTCACCGTGGAAGTCTCACTATAACACTATACATTGGCCTTTCGTTTAGATTAGACCAAGTGCAGCTTTGGGCTTTGTTCTTGGACTGTTCCCCTTTTAACAAATGTCCCTGGTTCACAGATACACATGTCTTTCTATGATTGCACCACAGTTGAGTTCATTTTACTGTGGATATCGGTCTGTTACAATTAAAACAGGCTAAATGAAGTCTAACGCCTCTCACTTATCACTACAGGCCTGCTATCCATATACCCAGCCTGTACTACTTCTCCTTGGATAAAACTTTTCCACTCCATTTGATGTCTGAAAGCAGTGATGCAGCGATTGATTCATTAAAACCACGGCCAGTAATGAAGAAAAAACTCATAACTTCCATTTTAACGAACCGGAGAATTTAATTGGAATTTCCGACTCTGAACTGGCTTTGTACAATTTTGATTAAAGCAAAATTAATTGTCTGAAAATGCCCTTATAGATACTGAAAATTAGATGGACCTCGTTCTAAAAATATTGTGTACCGGATCGATCTTTTTTTCTTTTTTTCCGGGTCCAAATCTCGCAGTGTTAATTTTTATCTGAAATGAGAGAGCGGAGCATGCAGGCGTGGAAGTTGAAATTAGCCTAAAGATGTTTCCTTTACAAAGACAGAAACACGTTGTCAGCGGCGATTGTTTCCAAGCATTATCTCCTCGCCTGCTTTTTAATTGCTTTGGAAGTGAAATTAACAGAATTAGAAAAATTGCCTCTCTCTTTCTCCGCACCCGTCTTTATTCACGCCTATTGTTGTGTGCTTTGTATAGATTATAGAGGCCTTTTGTTCCAATGGTGTAAATATATACGCCCCCAGTCACGGCTTTAGACCAGGAACAATCCCCACACTGGTTACAACACAGGATCAGAAATTAATTTACAACCTGTCTCAGCTCGGGCAAGTACATGGGTCCATAATACTGTGTGTAATACTTCTAAAAATATCCTTTTGTTTGTGTGGTTTAACTCATTCACTGCAGGTTATGTGTTTTTATTCTGTACTCTTCTTTTAATTTGAATTTTATCATGATTATTTATACAATTAGACTTAAATTTTATTGATCCAGAAAGGAAATTATTTGGACACAGTAGCTCACATATCACAATATATTATAATAGCAAAGAGCAGCAGTTTAAATGGTAATAATAAATGCAAAATAAGTAGCAAAAATAACAAGAGACTGGTGTGAAATATTGTATAATAAATGTAATAAATCTCTCAGCTTTAAACAAGAGCTCGTAAGGAGAAAACAGTGCAAAGATGAAATAGTGATTGACATGTTTCGATTTGTTTTGATTTGTATTGTGGTTTTAATGTCTTTCTTATTTCGTAAAGCACTTTCAATTACTTTGTGTACGAATTGTGCTAAATAGATAAACTTGTGCTGCTTTGCCTCTGCCTCTTTGCTCCTCAAACTGTGATGCTATTAAAGACAGTGTGCTAAAATGTTACATGAGTTGATAGAGCTAACATTTAAGATGTTGTGGATATTGATGTTAGTGATGTCAAGTTCATGCAACAAATATTGGGTGAATATTTTCTAAGGCGTATATAAAAAATATAAAATAAAATATATGAAGCTAAGGAGTCATCTGTCATTTACCCAATCATCATAAAAAAGTACAAGTTATATCTGTGAAACTTATTAATGAATTTTAAAATAACTTGACTTTAATTTCTGGGCCTTGCAAGTTGCATAAAGGCACTCTGTCAGTCACAACTTTTTTTAAAATTTCATTTCGAATACTTTTCTGTAAATATTTTTCATTCTTTGGCCTTCTGGATTTAAAAAATTTACTCTCAAACTAATTCAAAAATGCTTTTTAAAATGTATTAGTAGTACCATATAATTAACAACAGACAAATCCAATGAAATGTACTGACTTTATGAACATAGCTGTATACAAAATTGTCAAAGAAACGTTCGAAAAGATAAGAAAGAATATATGTGTATACCTGTGAGACATCATTCACACCACTAAATCATTTTCTATATCACAAGTTAATTCAGCGTTTAGCTCTGTCTGGCATAATCACCCAATCGAAAACCTATTATTAATAAAGCAATTTAAGAAAGTCCCATTAATTCCATATTAGCCGTCTCCATATTTTGGATGTAATCTTCAAAGGGGCTAAAATAGATGAGAAGTAGTGTCTTAATTACTGTGGTCAGCGGGGACTATAGCAGTGTAAGTGATAGGGATCAGGCTAGGAGGTGTCCTGGCACTCTGCTATTAATCTGCTGGATTAGAGCGTTCACTGTGTCCAATCCGTCTCATATGTGTTTTTATTCTCAAGAGGACACTTATAAAACAGGCGCGCGGCGTTCAGGCGATTTCAAAAGTATTAGCATAAGTAGCTTTCTATTATTATTTTTTTTTGTTTGGACTTAAGGCTCCAGGAACATAATTAAACTGCTATTTGTGAGTGTAATTTGCTCACAGTTATTATGTCCTCAGATCCACAGCTCTGCCTATCACACACTGAGTGAAAAAGAACAAAAAACTTAAAAGCATGATCTATAAAAGAGTAGTCCCAGTGATTAATACATAGTCCAGGTTATGCAGCATTTGAAAATCAGGTACCACTTTATAATAACTGGACTTAATTAGCCTTAATAAAGCATGAGCAAAGACTTCAATTATAATTAACAAATTGTTTATTAAGAATGATTCAAGCTTATAACTACTTAATTAAGTTATGAGACAGGGAGAAGGGATGGAACAATAAACAATAATACAGTTAGATAATAAACATTTGTGGGACATTTTATATAATTGTGATACCTGCAGGAAAAAACAGCTCATCAAGATCATCATGGAAAAGATGTAGATAATAACAAAGTACAAAACATTTGTTTAAATATGAAAAGTATGCACATACATTAAAATTATACTTCATTTACATACTATTTTAAACTGTCAGCAACTTTAATAATTATTGTGACATATTTGTTAAGTTATATTGTCCATAATCGTGACACCAGATTTCAATATCGTCCCATGCCTAGCTGGGTTATGGTTAAGGCACTGATTAAGTAATTACTTTAATAATTGAACTTGAACCTTGAATAATTTTTAATGAACCAATTTCTTCTTAATGAATTTTTTGACCATTTATTCATGTCACTTAACTGTTTATTTTTATTTTAAGTGTTACCGAAAATCATCTTTCATCATCATCTTCTATTATTGTCTCTGTACTTGCTTGACATAAAATGATTGTATCAAACTTTGATTGCTTTGTGTTTTTAGGGTCCATGGGCGATCTGGACAGCGGGGAGGAGAATACTGCAGACAACATGAGTCTCTCCGGAGAAGAGGGAGGGGCTTCAGATCCAGAGGACTCCACAGAGGACAGAGACAGCGCCAGTCCACAGCCCTTCACACCCGGCTTCAGTGAAGGTAAAACTATGACAACAGTAAAGAGGGACCATTTGAAAAAGTTGTAAAACATATATCTTTGTATTCTTGATTTTCGATTTTATTACAGCTGGCATCTATAACTTGCATTGTTGTGATTTGGCATTAATTCTGTTTTGTGTACAATTTTAATATTCAAATGTTAATATTAATCTGTATCATATAATTATTTTCAATATAGAACAACCAAACTACTCTTATCACTAAAATCAAGTTCACTTGCATGTATTTTTTGTATTGGCCAATATACACTATACTGTAAACTCAATACAATAAGAACACAACAAAAAATATATATACTTTAAAACACGAGTCTGTAATAAAGATCTATCTATCTATCTATCTATCTATCTATGCAGCAGTTTACAAAAATAAAAACACATTTCAAAGATTAGGTGAGGAATTTCTTAATGGCTAAACAAACTTGTGAATGACTTTGTGCTATAAAAGGCAGATAGATTCTTATAGCATAATGGTTCATAAAATTACCAGCTCAAATGTCCCTGAACAGAAAAATGGTTTTGTCAGTAGCTTAGACAGCTCATGTTCACACGTTTTAAGAGAACTGCCACTGAGTCCTTGTGTTTTAGTGGGAACCTGATACAAATGATCTGACCAAGGTGTACTCTGAAAGGAAAAGCCATTGCACCTGCTTCCTCGCTCCTACACCAAACCACAAAGTCAAGTCAAGAACATCAGGCATTTTTGTCAAACTTGCAAAAATATTAATATTTTTTTAAAGGTCAACCTTTCTAGTGGAGGGCCGCCTACCTGCTTTTTCTACATGGGGATGTCATTGCATCATTTATGTTCCACCGTGTGGCATTAAATGTATTTGTCATCCATTTCTTTAATTTGCACAGATCAGAGCTATAACTTGGCCTTGTGGAAAATAAGTTAAATGACTGTTAGACATTTCAGATGAAGTGATAACATGAGGACAAGCAGGTGGCAAACCCTCCCTCATAAAGGTTTTAAACAGTGCATCTTTAAAGCTACAGTGTAACTTTTTAGCCAAAAATAAAATAAATAATACTAAAATCAAAGCAGATTTTAAGAAAATATTTTGGTTGTGTTCATTGCACTGAAAACTTTAGAAAAAATCTACTTTCATACTCCGAGCGGGTTTGCATCTCCACACCTGACTCTTATTTGGCCTGGAGAGTCTCCTCCGGCTTGTTTCCATAGAAATTTTGTTCCTTTGGTTATCACTCTCCACAGTATGCGATAAAACTCATTTGTCTCCATAGAGAATGTTCCAAAGTATGGTTTTAACTTTCTATTTCTATGGAATGATGCTGGTGATACACCACCTCCAGAAAGTTACGTACTGTACCTTTAAATATTGTTGCATCTAAAAATTCAAATAATGTAGTTTTTTATCTACAATATATGTCCCTGCTTGGAACATGACTACATTTGCTTTATCCATTCTTTTTGCTTTTTCAGTTACTTTTTAATATTTTTTCCAAGCACAAAGCAGATTGCCGCAGATATTGTCTCGAAAGAATAATCTCTTGAAAGAATGGGTACTTTTGAGTGAAGAGTGCTCTCCCTTTATCTCTAGTATCTCTATTAGCAACTGTTACAGCGACCGTTAACTGTGGTACAAAAAATACTTTGATCAACTGCTGTTAACCTGGTTTTATCCCATTCACATGCACAACCACACATACACGCACACACACACATACAGACACACACTTGCTTATCTACTTTGTGTCAAAACCAATAAAAAGAAACAGTGTAGGTTGAATCTTGGCCTGCCCTTCAGTTCATGCACCTCTTATCCAAAAGTCTCCGCTTGTACTGTGTGATGGCGATGGAGTTTTTCTTCTCATATTCTTTTGACTTATTCAAGATTTCACCAGCTGTGTTTTTTAATCTCTAAAATTCTTGCTCTTGTGAAATTTTGGGGCCCCGGTTTGATAAGCGTCTGGCTGGTTGGCTCGGTTTGATAAAGCCATGGAAATTCTGTCAGGTGCTAATCGAGACGAGATTAGAGATTACAGTTGGGTCGATGTGTATGTGTGTGTGTGTGTGTGTGTGTGCGCATGTGTGTGTGTGTGTGTGTTTGTGTGTGTGTGTGAGGGGAGGGCAGGTGTGGTGGGGGTGAGAGAGGATTGTGCCCAAAGAAGAACTCAGGGCAGACAAACAGGCACCATTTGATGATGTAAACTCCATAAGAAATAACTGTGCATTGGAAGATACAAAATACATACACTGGGAGTTTAAATCTATATTTACATGTAGGACAGTAAAATAGAACCAATTTTGACTCAGCTCCTTTATGAAGTTTTAGGTGTACCACAACAAATTTGTGAGCAATTATGACTAAACATGATCAGAACTAAACCAGGATCCGGATCAAACCAGAGCAGGATCTTAAGAGAGTGGAAAACTCCAACAATTATTGACAAGTCCAATGCTTATCAATTGTAATAATTGCTTCATTTTCGAGCAGCAGTCGCTGTCTATTTTTTGTTTTGGTTGGTGTCATAAAAAGATAATTTTGACTGCTGTAGTTCATGAAAAACTTTTTATAATCTCTGAAAAGATAGTTACCAAGTAACAAATGAATTTGAATTATATTTTTATTATTATAGAGATGAGTGATATATTGTCTTCAAGATAACATCAAACTTGTTGTTTGGATGACAGACATACAAACCCATGTTCTTAACTATGTGGTCTTTAACTATCAAAACATTGCATAAAATGATTAAAATTGAAAAATAATAATAAAATACATTTGCAGTAATATATATATATACACACACACACACAAAGTGATATTTCAGCACTGTTATGTTTTCCTTTCACATTTGTGCTATACATGAAGCTTAAATAATCCATGTACAGCCATTTGATGGATTGCAAAACATTTCTTTCTAATTTATTCAACATTATCTAATAAACATTATCTGTTTAAAAATGACTGACCATTTTTATTTGGCAAAGTTTGACAGTTCACTTGAAAGATGCCCAGACCATCTGAAGGCTTCCAGTTTTTAATTTTGTGCATGATAACCTAGATATTGTGAAAATGGTTGCTTTTGGGCCTCTGTGAAGTCCTTACAGTATGTAAACCTTGTATGTAAATGTGCAGCATATGAATCACAAGCCACTGTTAGTATGAGTTTGCAGCATGCCCGTTTTCATGGTTTCAAACTGTGCCAAAGGTGAGCTTGGCCAGTGCGCGGGGGTTAATTCAGCCACTCTCCTCTCAGCGGTGTCTCGTTGCCCGGCGCTGCCATTATCAGTTGTCTGTAAATCAGCCATGTTTGACGAAGCTGCTCTTTCAACCTGGGATCAATACCAGGTCTTTATCAGGCCAGCACTGGCTAATAAAGCCAAGGCCCCTTATCCGCCATCTGGACCTGAGACACACACATACACACAGACACACACATGCACAGAGATAACCAGGGCGATAAGACCAGAGAGAAAAACACATTCTGTACCACTAACAACAGCAGACATTTTGGGGTCTTAATCACTTTATTTTCTTCATTGGTGGAGGAGGCATTGTATATAGCATATATATTTATAGACTGTTGGAAATTTACAGAGCAAAACAGATGGAGTGAGGTTTTAGGGTTATGTACTGCATTTAATTCCAAACAGAGGTCAAATTGTAGGTCTGAGCCAAATCTTTATCACTGTGAGACAATGCCAGTAGGATCATAAGTAGATTCTTGGTTTCTTTGTATTGGATTTAGTATTTTTGGATCATTTTTTACCATGATTTAAGACAAATATTTTCAAACTGTTGTTTTGAGTCCTGTTGTTACTGCCAAAGCTTTGCTATTGCCAGTTGTGTGCACATCATAGTGTGAAAAATGACTGTGACTTCTCAGAAATGCAACAGAAACAAAGTTCCCTTTTCACACTATCTGTCTGGTAGATCACAGGAAGCCTGATATGATCCATTTGTGCTGATTAGTCAGTGTAACCTGCACTGGTCTCTCATTGTGCTCCTCTAAAGACCAGACACATAGATACTGAGCAAACACTTGTTTCTTTCTTTGGGTGATGATTCTGTACAATGATCTGTAAAATATTACCACAAAAACTACACAAACAGATTCCCATAACGTGGTGTTCTGTCTTCACTGAACTCTAAATACCAGTATGGGTGGCTGTAAAGATTAAAAAGCACATGCCAAATGCAGTGTTCAATATTGGTCTTTAATACTGGAGAAATGGCTTCACTTTTCTTTTTCATAGATTCTGCAGCCATCTATACATATCTAATTAAAACAATTATACACTTTGTTTTTAAAATAATACGTATGTTATAGCTTACAGGATAGAGCCTATAGTCTGCCTATACAGACTACTCCTGAACTGACCACAGCACAGAGCAGCACTCAGAGGCGAGATCTAAAGCGATGAGAAGAGTTCTGCTGGAGATGGAGGTGAGGGCTGTAGAAGTTGTGAGGTTGTTGGGTGACTTTGCCCGGCAGGTGTGACAGGGGAAGTTCATCTTATCAGATTGATGGAGACTGTCTCGCTGTCGGAGAGGGAGGGGTGAGCGAGGGAGGGGGTGAGAGAGGAGGAAGAGGAGGACAAGGAGGAGGGGGGTGTCCTGGTAGAAAAGTGTCTGTCGACTCCTCCTGATACCTGCCTCCCTGTCTCAGATGATATGGCTGATAATATTGATAATATTAAACGCAATAACTGTGTCTCCAGCTCCCCTCCCGCGCTCCAGCCGCTGCCGGATAAAATCTATGTGCCATTCAATGTGATTTATAGCTGAAAATAATGGCGGTGTTTAGGCGGGGGGAGGGGCCACATGTGTTAGTATGTAGCTGTATGAAAGGTGGACGTGACGTGAAGATGGATGCTGCTTGGGTACGCCTGCGTTGATTTATTCCAAGATGCAGAGGCAGATCCCAATCTCGGGCCAGAGCTGCTACATTAAAAATTGCAGAAAGTGGAGGCGTCACATGGTCACGGGGCATTTATGGCTGGTATCGATTGGGCGCTATCGGTGCGTTATCGGAGCGGGAATGTGAGGGTAAACAGGCCCTTTGTGCACACTGCCGAGGCCTTATCGAGGTGGAGAGAGGAGCAGGTTTGGGGAAGGGGAGAGCTCACCAGGAAGTGGAGAGTATCTGGAGTATTTGGGGCATTTTCAGATTGTGACATTTTTAGTCTGAACCAATAATCTCAAATAATCTCAATTTGTCAGGCATGTGTGGAATACATGTAGAATGTGTTATGAATATAGAGGCATTATATTAGCATAACGTCTTGTAGATTTGATTGTATATTTGAAATGTGTAATGTCATAAACCAGTTCCTACATTACTCTATTTTCTGATCGATGATATAAAGTTATTTCCTTATCAAAGACATGCCTGGAGTTGGGTTTTGTTTCATTCAGACATGTTTAACACATAAAGGCTTGAATTATTCTCTCAAACAGAAAACACTTTGACCTTATGATGTCATGTGGTGGTACAGGGAGTGCTCCACTGTCTTGTTAAACTTCATACACCTTCACTACTGTAGAATCGTTTGGATTATTTCAGACCTGGAATTGCCTATTTCTACTAAGCAAAAGGTAGAAGGTAGCTGTTAAAAACTTCATCACAAGGTTGAACAGAGCTTTTTGAGTTTTGGAGATGTAGATAGACTAACAAGAAAGGATTACTCAAATGTATGTGAATGAAACAAAACACAACTCCAGGTAACACAGCACTATAACATTGCTTAAAGCTCACAAGAATAAATTTTGTGTAATATAGGGCCTTTAAATAATGCAAGATTATTTAAGTCAGATTTATGATAGTTTGTGCCAGTCCTCTTTTACGTATAATTTATGCTAATCCAAACTGTGCAAAAATGTATTCAATATTTATTCATATGTGATTACTGTTTATAGGCGTCAGATGAAAAGTCATCTTGAAACCTCTGATGTATATTTAGTTTTGCTACTGATACAATTTGCACAAGATATTTATTGCTTTTAATGACATAATAAAAATACACTTCATGACTAAGCAATGAGTTCATATGGTAAATTGTGAATTTCCTTTAAGAGCAATCCTGAGTCACACTGGGGCAGGACCTGATCATGATGAAGACAAAGGAAAAGCAAGAGGTACAGGTAGATTCTGTACTCTGATAGGCCAAGGGGCTGTGATGTAACTATTAATCTAATCTCACTAATCACGATCCCGCTAATGGGACACTGTGATGAACTGTCCGATTGCAGCCAAAGTTCAGCTCTTTCTTTCATACTTATCTATCTTAACTGTACATAAAAGCAAGTGCACTCACTCACTCACATAATTTTAAATTTATCTAGCTTTGTCTAACACTTCAGAATGTGTTTTTGTGACAGGCCTTTCTTCGTGCTTAATAGCAATTGTTCTAGCAGTGGTTAGTTCCAATGAAAGTACCAATGTAAACACATTAATAGCTCAGTGTCTGTAAGTGTGAGAATACTTGTCTTGCCACAACCCATGATACACCAAGATGCATTGCTGTTTGGTGATTGTGAGATTGAGATTGAGTCGGGTTAAATAATTATGCCTTATTTGCCACCTGTCTCTTGCTGTCTTTTTTGCTACTTATTTAGAATTTATCATTACCATTTATATTTTTTATTCTTTGTTATTATAATATATTCATGTGTGAGCTGCTGTGTCGAAGTAATTTCCCTTGTGGATCAGTAAAGTTTGTCTAAGTCTAAGGGACTTTATTATAATGATAACCTTATAGGAGTTTTCTGGGGAGCGTGTCCAGATGTGTAGAGGGCCGCACTGATGCAGTTGGACAAGCACATTGAAGTCTGTGATAACTGAACCAAATCAAAGAGTTTATGTGAGCGAGGGCAAGAGTAGAGTAACCGCAGAGGAGCTTTGATCAGCAGACAGGAACAGCGGCATAGGCCAAGTACAGGTCATATACATTCTGATATGCTTTTTTTCTCTTGATGAAATTTTATCATGATAGGAGGACTTGCGTGGTGTGAAAACATAATGTTATTAGGCCTGTAGTTGACAAAAGAAATTCTTGGTTGACTAAAGACTAACGACTGTATAAACAAGTGGACTAAGGAAATAACAACAGTAATAGTGTTCGGCCCGAGTCAAAATGAAGCTCACAGAGGCTAGCAGTTATGGGGTGAATTTGGAGACATATTAGGAATAGGAATTGACAAAATAGTGAAATAAAAACACCAGGATTATGTAGAGTGGGTTAATACGAACATTTTAAGACCAAAATTACAAGGCTCACTGCAGCAGAGAGAGGGGTGAAAATTTTTCAATGTAAAGTCAATTGGAGTCAATGGAGCCAGAAGCGCCCCCTTGCTCACTTCTTATTTGGAAAACGGCAACTAGCAGGTTAGCCATGTCCATTTATAAAGAAAGAATGTCCAGTCACACCCAAACCTCCAGATAACTCACTCCTTTCTGCAACTAAATGAATGCAACCCTAATTTCCCATGATTTCTTTTAGATAACTAACAAATTATTTTACCACAATCACCTAATAGATTTCTAAGGTAAACGCTATCTAGTCCTATGAGGTTCATTTGGTCTTTCGATAATTTATGTTGTGTTATGTGGTGTTTTCCGCATTCACTTTTATTGGACAATGTTCTTCCTGGTCTAATTGTGTAACAGGTGGATTTAACTCTCAGAAGCAGATGGCGTTTCTGTTCTTAGGTTCTTTTTTCAGTTTTGTTTGTTTGTTCAGAGTTTGTTTTTATACCTGGCAGTTTTGACTGCTGTCCTCCTCAAAGTGGTCACGTGATGTTGCTGTGTGTTGTGCGGTAGGAAGACAGCGCCAAAACCTGTATAAATCAGCTGACCGGACACGTCACAGCAACATCACGTGACCACTCTGAGGAAGATGCTAGTGAGCAATCAAAACTGTCAGGTATGGAAACAAACTCTTGGTCTGAAAAAATAACCTAATAATGGAAACGCCATCTGCTTCTGAGAGTTAAATCCACCTGTTACACAATTGGACCAGGAAGAACATTGTCCAATAAAAGTGAATGTGGAAAACAGACACCACAAACAAATATCAGAAAAATATAAAATACCACACCAATATCAGATCAGCATCATGAGCTGAAACGTTGCAATTCATGTTTTTATAATCAAATCCCTAATTACTATGCTATAAAGTATTTTATGTTTTGTCCCCAACCTTAAAATGTTGTGTTTTGTTTACAGAGCCCCACAGCCAGGACTCGCGGGGCGGTCCTGATGAGGAAGACCAGGCTGACGAACAAGCTCCTATCTCGAGTGACGATGAAGAGGAGGATGAAGGAGAGGAGGAGACAGACGGACAGCAGTGGAGCGGACCAGGTCAGTATTCTGACTTTTAAATTACAGTTGGTCTTCTCTGTACCCTTACACAAAAACTTAATCAGATCAGGCAAATACGGCATAACAGTACACATGGCGGAGCATTACTTTCAACAGTAAGAGTTCAAGCTGTCTATCAGTTTTTATTAACATATGTGTATTTTTCCATAAAGTATTTCATTAAAGAGATATCATTCAATATGGATCTCTGGTTTTCAGAACAGTTCGATTCTTTTCAATTTCAAGACAACTACATCCAAGCAGAAACAATGGTAGAAATGGATGCATAGTGCTGTAGGAGGGGTGTGATGGAGAGAGCAGAGGAGGAGAAGGTGGATGGATGGAGCTTGGGAAGTGGAGGAGGAGGAGAGGAGGAGGTGGGGGCTCGCCACGATAAGAGAAAAATTCAGACCGGTCAAAGTTTCCTTTTTGCCAATCGTGCTCCTGATAAAGACAGCGCCTGCTCCGGAGCTGATAGAGGGGCTATCTCTCTCCCTTACTCCCCCTCTCCCCTCCCCCGCACCGACGCTCAATCGCCTGTTAGTTTGTGAAGACCGGAGGAAGGGAAAAGACGAAGAAAAAAAAAACAATAAAAAGCAAGGTCCGTATCAGCTCGGCATCGCGGTGCTACCATCAACCAGCCACCACAACAGCAATTAATATAGCTCCAATTACTATTAAAGGGACAGGCCTGGACGGGACGATAATGAACACATCCCCTGGAATTAACACACACAAACACACACAAACAGGCATTCTCTCACATACACACTCATACGCACACACACACAAGGAGAGAGAGGGAGATGGACATGAAACGTGTGTCGCCTGAAAAACAAACAGCGCATTCCTAATCTCCAGGGATTGTTTAACTCATTGAAGACAGAAGGAAATAAATAACAAAACAAAGCTTGATAAGGCCAGAAATAAATTATAAAATTATAGCAATTCACTTATCTGCTTTTAGCTGCGTGCGCGTTTGTTAAGAGTTGAATACATTTCCATCCACTGTCATATTGACATCTACAAGGACAAAAGCCAAACAAGCATTCATGACTTATTTATTATTGTGAAATTCCAATACTTTGATTAGTTTGTCTTAAAGGTGCTGAGTTTTACCGTCTTAAAAACATAACAGAACTTTGCATTTAAAACAGTTTGCAGTGGTCCAGAGTTATTCCTCACTTGCCAAATGTATTCCTTGCATCCTAATTATTCTCCACAATTAGTTTATAAGCATGTTTCATAACTTCTAGAGGCTAGAATAGAGTTTTGCTGTGAACAACTAGCCTGAAAAAAGTGCTACTTCTTGGTTCACAACATATCAGTTCTGGGGGCAAAACAGGTTTCACTTTTATTACATGAAAAAAATGTAGTACATGACTTTAATCATCCCCATTGGCTTATTCATGGGACACAAAGTTCTTGTCTTTTTATAACATGGAACATAATCATGATAATCTCACTTACCACTTTCTGTTTATCTCCAGGGAGGAATTCAAAATAGTTCTCAGGTTTTTGGCCAGCTACAGTACTATGTTTTGGGATTCCATTCAAGAGGGGTACTGTCCAGTATCTGATTACAAACTGTGATATTTGAATAGATGGGCCTGTAACAATAGCAAATTTTGTAGTGTGATATGTTGCTGAAGCAAAATATAGATGATAAACAATAAAACTGAAACCAACCCATTAAGCAGAATAATCCTATCTAAATGTACAATATTTTTAAAAACCAAGAACTGCAGTTTTTATAGATACATTTACCTATATGAGTCACAAAAGTTCATAATTCAACCCTCTACAGCTCAAAACTCATCCGCTCAATTTAATTTCTCTCCCGCGACTAGGTCAGGGATCAGAATACTCTAGACGGTTTGCAAAAACCCCGGAAGTGTGAGTTCGAGCATCAGCCAATCAGCGAAGAGCCATATATTCTGTGCTGGCAACAATTCCCAAGTTTTATCAAGAGGAAAGACATTATTGCCCTTCTTTCTACAGGATTTGGGAAAAGCTTAATATACCAGTTATCCCCTTTTGCGGTGCATTACATACACCATGACCAAATAACACCGATTGATTAAATGAAAAAAAGTACCCGCTTATCGTCGAGTGAACAAATTCTAATGCTGCGAGGTCAGACGTTTTTTGCAAAGTGAAACCGGCTGATGAATTAGGCTAGTACTCACCATGATAAATACTGACCCCCAAATGTATTGTTCTGTCTGTCATGTACTGAGCGATAAGTAGTATTTATCGTGACAGTCCTAACTTTCATTGTACAGCATTCATTTTAACATTAGATTTCAGCCAGTCAGAATTCCTATCTCATCAATGACTTACTGACCTCACTTGCCCTTTAAATCCACGTGTATGCGTCAGTTGTTGTTTGTTTTTTACATTTAATCCCCCATAAATTGCTTGAAATGAAGTCACTCCATCATATGACACTTTTAATTTCCATTTCCATTAATGTTGTAACCTTATGATACAAATCTCTCCAATAATTTATTCAACTAAGTCTTTGTGACAGTTGCTATATTGTTCTGACAGACTACAACAACAGAACATTCAAATTCATTTCTGTTAAAGATAATACAATTCATTAGCGTCGGACATGTTTGACACTGGCTGTGAGTCTAATGAGCTGTTTGTCAATTGCAGTAAAGTCCTTAGTCACAGATAATAGTCAGGGTGGCTCTCTTTCTCTTCCTGCTTTTCCAACAGTGGCTCTGAGGCTTCCATTAACACTAGACAACATTCAAATTAAAGAGATAATAAACAGTGCAGGATTAGAGCAGTCTTCCATTGCCAGCCATGCGCGTGCAGTGGCAGAAGCCTATATAGGTGGGGCCCGCTCCTATCAGGGAATACGGTGATAGCTCCTGTTTTAATCTACTGTGTGTCCATAAATGGCTGATATGCAAAATAAATTATGAAAAAGGAGGAAAAATCTTTTGAATGACCTTGCCGGTTGCAGGGTTCAATATTTTCCCCTTCGCTGCTTAAAATTCTTGATATGCAAATGGCCGTCAGAGTAATCCCCTGTCATTGGCTACGCTGGTCCCATATTCTTTCTACTGAACTGAGGACTAATCCATTATCACCATGGGCCTATATGGTTTCTGTAGGAGGGAAGGCAACTGTTTCTGCAGGGGGCAAGAGTTCAGTGTCTTTGTCAGATGGAGAAGGTTAGAGAAAGGAGAAAACTAGCGGTATCCCAGAATACACCTGTTTTATGGCATATAGGCCTGTCACAATAACAAATTTTGAAGTCCCATATATTGATTCTGAAAATATCACATAGGACAATAATATTGAAATAAATGTATACCATTTTCACAGTAACCTTAAAGGTGCATTGTGTAACTTTTCTGGTGGAGGGTTGGGAGTCCATCAAATGCTTGTCTCCATGGAGATGTTATTGCTTTGTCTGGAATGTTTAACTGTATGGCATTAAACCTTTTGATCTTCATGGAAACCAAACCACGTTACAGGTCAGATCTGAGGAAACGCAACCCCGCTCACAGTTAGAATGCCTGTTTTTCTAAGGATTTTTAAGCAGTGTATCCACCTGTAATTGAATAAATGTAAGGGACAGAGCAATGACATGTTCTTAGAAAAAAAGCAGGTGACAGACCCCCAACCAGAAAGTTACATAGAAAGAATTTGTTCTGATTTAAAGATGCACTAAGTTATTCATATGAAACAGAATGTGGACAGCAATACATACATAGTACAAAGAAACACTAAAGTGGTTAGTTCAAGTATCTGTAATGTATCGTGTAAGTGAAATACTGGACGATCTACAACACAAATCTCATCATACAGGCCTCACACTACAAAAAAAGCAAATATACCCCAATAGTGTGAAAAAAGACACATGTGTTGAATACTGAGCTAGAAATATAACGTTCATCTGGCATATTGAACGATAAGTCTTTATAGTAATTATCGTGACGGGCCTAATGCCATACATTTTGTTATCTTTTTTCACATATTTCGTTTGAGTATCAACCAATTATATAAATATGCAGATATGTACTTATGACTGGATCTGGCAAATGAGTCGACCTAGCTTGGCCAGGAATGTGCAGAACTTGTCTAATTAGTTTACTGTTCCTCTGTCCAAAAATGTACTCCGATACAGAATCTGTATCGGACTGACTATGACTTTATGGTGCTATTTTGGATAATTAAAGGTCCTATATTATGTCAATTTTACTCTTGACAGATTTAAGGCATGTTATAATGCTGTTAACTTATCAAAAACATACCCAGAGTTTGTGTTTTGCTTGTGAATAAAGCCGATATATTTACTATATTCTATGTTTTATTGTACATATACAATATTTATTTGACATTAGTTCCTTGCTATTTTGGCTACTTATTTTGAATTTATTATTACCATTTATATTTTTTCTCTTTGTTATTATATTTACTGTAATGTGCGAGCTGCTGTCCATATATTTTCCCTTGTGGTTCCATAAAGTTTGTCTAAGTCTAAGTTATGTTATGGTAAAAGTCAGTTTTATCGGTCCAGAGTTTGACAGGTGACTCTTAGGCCAAGATGAAATATGAAAACCACCAAAGACCACATCAAAAGTGTGAGGTGTGTGTGTCAGACCGCAGCAATGATCCAAACTGTAAGCTTTTTCACAAACATCTTCCCCTCGAGTGCTCCGCTCAGCCAGCCATGACCAGATGCATCAGGCTGAAAAAAACAAAGCCTTATCATGTGGACAAAGTGATGAGGGCGCACCTTCACCACCCATTCCTCTGGATCTGTGTGTGGCTATGCTAATGTAACAGCGCCATCCTCTCCCTTTCCTTAGCCCAAATAAATGAGACACTCTCTGGTGATAATATGCATATAGTGTGTCTTCACGCTCCATTATAATTAACATTGTATGATAACCCAGCAGCCACCCCCATCCCCACACACACACACAGACACTGAAAGGGTAAATAATAATAAACGTTATTACGGCTGCCATTCTAATGCTTTATATGAGCTCATTTGAATAACTCTGGTGGGCAGGATAAGGAGCTGCTGGCCAAGCAGGAAAACCCTGCGCTCCACTGGCTCCCGGGGGTCCAATTGTTCGCCCTGTGTCAGAGGGTGTGGGGAGAAAATTGGGAAGTGATACAGCGTCAAAATCTTATCTCAGTTTATCAAGGAAATTATTCATGCCTATATTGAAATAAAATTCAACATTTTCTATCAGTAATGGCATCTTACATTTAGCAGGATTTATTAGTGTGAGTAAATTGGATTGAATATTTTACTGTATTCAGACTCCTGCCCCACTCTTTTAATGTAAATGGGGCACACTGAAGTAATATTAGCTGGCTAAAATCACATTGTATCTTTTTGGCTTCACCCCGCAGGGGCCTCCTTTCTTTTGTACCAGATGCCCTTTTGGAGCCCTCTCCCTTTATCCAGTCTAGTAGATTTTTAAACAGCATAAATCTACAACACATTGAAATTGACATTTTGCTTCACTACTTTTTAAGAAATTAGGGGTGTGTAGTGACAGTGACAGAAGTCAAGAAAATGTGAAGGAAAAGAGGTTTAACAGTATTTATAGTGAAAAACTTCATAGAATTTAAGTATGCTTGTTCTGAGGTTTCTTGCTTCTGTGCTTTATATTGTTGTTTAAACTCTTAGAATATTGCATTTAGTGAAATCTGACCTCTTAAAGGCCCTCCTAGTGACCGGTGTCGCAAATTAGCACTACATGTTAATCTATGTTATTGCGCCCTCATGTTATCAAATAAACAATAAAGAATTAAATAAACATTACTCATATGTACTCATCTTGGGAATTGCACCAAACTGTAATGTGCCTTTTCCTCTGCTGTGCTAATGTCTAATAAAAGAAACAGTAAGAAACAGTATTTCAAAGACAGTGTGTGGAGTGGCAGTGAAAGTGGCATTACTGACGAGCTGAGTTGGAGCAGAGATAATGATGCGGGTGAGGGGGTTTAAGGATCAATAAGAGCTGGAGATGAGGGCTGAGTGATAGTGAAATTACAGGTGAACCATGGGGGCACTGGGTCACTGATAGAAGGATGAACCAGATTATGTACAAGTGACAGCTGTGGGCCGCACCACTTCACAGAGAACCTCTCAACATGAGCTCTCCACTTAATTATAATGTGGTCTATTAGTGCAGCTCTGACCTCTTTCTGATCAGAGAGTTGTGTTTTAACTATATTATACCAAAATGACACTTGAGTTTTAAATCTTGTTAGAATGTTCCTCATCAAATCATTCCCAGGGTTGTGTTTTGTTTCATTCACAGGTTTGAGTAACCCTTTATTATTAGCCTGTCTACATCTCCAAAGCTCAAAATGCTCAGTTTCACCTTGAGGGCATGAAGTGGTAGTTTTCAACTCAACAGCTTTTTTGTTTGGTTCAGTAGAAATAAGCAATTCCAGGGCTGAAATTATCCAAACAACTCTAGTGAAGGTGTATAGTTTAAAAACACAGTGGAACACTTCCTGTTATACCACATGATATCACAAGGTGGAACAGAGTATGCATGGTCTGTGTGTTATACATGTGTGAATGAAACAAAACACAACCCCAGGTATGTTTGTGACGAGAAAACAACATTATAACAGAGATTAGAAAATAGAGTAATGTGGATGCTGAACAGTTTTGGTTGAGTGGTTGAGCTGCTCATTATGAGATAGATGTTTATTTCCCTCAACAAGGATCTGGAGTTGTTTTGACTAGCTTGCCACAAAGGTCCAAAGTGTCCCAGTCACCCAGAACCCCTGAATGAACATAAAGATATCCCTGATTATTAGACACAATAAAGATATTTGGTTTGAAACTATAACTGTAAGGTCATGGTCAAATGATTATGCTTGGTAGGGATCAAGATCTGTTGTTTTCAGTTCAGCTCTATATGAAATCTGAGATTGTGAAACTGATCAAATGATAAAAACCTATTATTATTGCAGCACATACTGTATAAAGTTACATTTCCGTGTCCGGACTGGGTCATCAATCACACATTTGAACAGAATTTCCATCTCCTGAATGCCTGAATGTAGTTCTTTTCATATCTGCAGCCAGCACACCCCATGTTTCTGAGCACGACCAGGACAGCCCTTTAAGCTCCTGTCACGACCAGCTGTCATTCAAATGCCCCTGTATCGTGATTGGTTGTTTTCAAGTAGCTATGAGTGTAGTTATCTGACAATGTAAAGTATGGAAAACATTGTGAGTTTTACTATACGTTCTCATATACAATGGCACTTTATTAGACTTAAAGGTCCTGTATTATACAAAATTTACTCTTGTGAGAATGCTGTTGCCTCATCATATCAAATAGATATCAAACATATCTGGAGTTGTGTTTTGTTTCATTCACAGATGTTTGAGGAACCCTTTATTATTAGTCTGTCTACATCTCCAAAACTCCAAATGCTCTGTACCGCTTTGTCATGTCATGAAGCAGTAGTTAACAAGTTACGTATAGTAGTGTATGGAGTTTAAAAATACTGTGGCAGTGTACATCACTTCCTGTATAACATGACATCGCAAGGTCAAACATGGTGTTTTCTGTTTGAGAGAAGATTTTCACCTAAATATGCAGAATTTGTGCGTTCTTCACATGAATGAAACAAAACACAACCCCAGGTATGTTTTTGATATGGAAACAGACTTAAAACATATCAGAAAATAGTGTAATATGGGCTCTTCCAGTCATTCTCAAATATTTCTAGTACTACAGAAAGTAATGCTTATAAATACTAATAATATATTGCAACACTAGCCGTTTATATGTATTTTTGGGTGCTATAAACCCAAGTTACTGTGTCTTTTGCCCATATTTACTGCTATAGTGAGTGACAGTGTCCTTCAGTGCTGACCATCCAACCCTCCCTCTGATGATTGATGGGGCTGTAGAAGTAATCTGCACAACATTACTGGTGCTGTGACATCTGTTATCAAACTACAGCGGACACCAGCCTGTACTTTGCTATTGACTGTCTCATCAAACGCCTCTAGAACTATAGACACAGAGTAGGCTTTTTAAACTTGAGTAACTTCAACAAGTATTTCTGGAAAATATTGTCATTGTAATTTTGTGCTAAGAGTTGGCATGATTAAAGGAACTATATCACACAAAATGCATTCTTGTGAGCTTTAAGTCATTTTATGTTGTTATCTCATCAAAATCATACCTGGAGTTGTGTTTCATTCACACATGTTTGAGGAAACTTTTATTATTAGTCTGTCAACGTCTCCAAAATCTCAAATGCTGTGTTCCACCTTTGTGTTGTCTTGAAAGAAAAGTTTTCTATTTACAGCTACCTTTTACTTTTTGTTCAGTAGAGACTGGAAATTCCAAGCTGAAATTGTCTATAAATGATTTGAGTGAAGGTGTATGGAGTTTAGAAAATCACAGTGGGGCACTTCCTGTATTACAAAACAACTCAAGGTTTGTTTGTGATGAGGAAACATTATAACAGCGATGGGCCGTTAGTATGCACCATATTAGCTTAATTCCCATTTTACTCTTATAATCTCCTTGTGTAGACACCAAATGCCCTCCATGTATTTCAGATATACCTCAGGCCTACTAGTAGATCTGTTAGGAACATGTGAAAATGTGTTGAAAGAAACCCAACTTTCTTCAACCAACCATGTGCATAAGATAATGTTTGTCCAATTTTGGTCTCCCATCCTTTGCACACATTTAGCCCATGCGTCCTAATATCAGTGCGTTATCATGGCATGTCCCTGCGTGTGTGTCCTCTGCTCTATCTGCTCCTCACAGTTTCCTTCCTGACACAGACAAAGATCCAACGGTGCAGCAGTTCACTGTAGCCCCGGCATCACTTTGTCAAATGGCTCAGTGCACATGGGCCTATAGGAACCACCCAACACACGCCGCTCCTCCATCAACTCTGTGATTAACTGTGTAGCCATGGATCAGTGCTTCAGACAGTTAGCTTAATTAATATCAACAACAGCGAATAGCGGCCAGATATGAAGGATCGTTTTTAATAGCAGGCGGATAGTGTTTAGCTTCATAGATAGAGATAGTCACTCTAACATATTAGTGTGTCGTGGTATGTGTTTTTTCAGTAGTACATTCAAAAACTTTATTGCCTTAGATTGATACAGCATATTTCAAAACAACCAAAGCGCATTACAAAGAATTATTCAGCTTCACAGAGGTAGACTGACTGAAACTGACTGAGGCTGTGTCATTGGCCTGTCCAACTGCACACACAACACATTCATACTAGGCAATGCAGGTGAAGAGTGATGGAACTGAATATATAAATAATTTGCTTGTAAATGTAGCTGTTACACATTCATTAAGTTGGAAGTGTTAATGTTTTTTTGTGCGTGTGAAAAGGGGGTGACATTACAAGTTTATCCTTCTTTCTGCTCCTTTTCATTCATTATTACTTCATGTCTGGTATTATCAGCGATCTTACATCTGGATTTATTGTCATAATTTAGATACAAAACATGTAACTTTTGAAATCTCACCAGGCAATAATTACACCATCCCATAAATGATTTGAGTGAAGGTGTATTGAGTTTAAAAAAGCACAGTGGAGCACTTCCTGTGTTACCACATGAAGTGTCTTGCTCATGGAATGGAGGATTCAAACTGCCAACTTTCCTGTCAGAATGACTGCTCTAACAGTTTTGCCCTGCTTAATTCTGATTGGACAATTATGAGATTAAGCAGAACCTCTGATTGACCCAAGCATATGAAGCAATGTTATCAGTGTGTAACTTTTGGCCACGTGTCTGAGTGCACGCGCCGCCGATACACGCCTGATTGAAACGTCCTGTTCTGCAGCAGCCAGAAGGAGTTGTTAAAGCAGACTTGAATTAATGATTGAATTAATTATCAGAGTCACATAGCGTACAATTAATTTAGTGGCTTTGCCTGAGTCTTTTTGCCGCTCCCAGTCTGTGCGCACAGAATGTCAAGAAACAGTTTCTAATTAATTTATGTGTGATTATCAGGGCAAGTTTCTGGAAGGTCTCCACTTTCAATTTGTGACAGCCGTACAGAGAGAGACCGAAGATGGAAGTCTGCCTGTCCAATCACTGCCCATATATCCAAGTGAACAGTGCTTGACGTCAGATATTCTTGAGTTTTGGTATCAAGTGATGTCAGAAACTAAACTAAATACTGCTAAAGGTTTCTGGTTCAATAGCCTTTAATTTACAATATATTCCACAGTGGTGGGACTTGTTTAATACCAGCCTAAATGTTTTATTTATATTCTACAGGGGTGGAGTTCAATACAACACATTAGGTCTAAAGCAGTGTAGGTTAACTTCAAGCCCCCAGTAATGGTTCAAGGCATACATTATTACTATTATTTTTATAAAGGTGAACTATGGATCCAAGCAGGTGGACCCCATGCTAGAAAAGTTAGAGAGAGACGAGCGTGGAGATGTTATTGCTTTGTCTGGAATGTTTCATAGTATAGTATGAAATCTTCCAGCCACGGAAAGCTACAGGTCAGATCTGTGAAGAGGCCACCGCGCTCACAGTCAGAATTCCAGCTTTTTTAGGTATTTCTAGGTTTTATCTAAGAACATTCCAGGCAGAGCAATGACATGCCTATAGAAAGAAGCAAGTGACGGATCCCCAACCAAAAAGTGCCCCTTTAATAAAATATTGTATATTGTTGTGAATCACTTCCTATAGATTCAAGAATGTTCTTCAAAAGTCATAAAAAAGCTCTTCTGATAATATTTTGGTGTATTTAATTTTTCTGGTGGAGGGTCTGCTACCTGCCTGGAAATCTTATTGGTTTGTCTAGAATGATTCATAGTATAGATTAAACCTATCTATCACAAGGGAGACAAGTAGGTCATAGTACCACACCACCTACATTACAGTTCAGATCTGTGGAGAGTCACCCCATTAACAGAAGGAATTGTCTTTCTGAGCAATAGAAACAACTGTAATGAAAAACTGCTAGATGTATATGTTAATGTTATATCATGGAACATTCCAGGGAACGTAGAAAGTGGACCCTCCACCAGAAAAGTCACGCAGTACACCTTTTAAATACAACCTGCCCTTTATTGAAGCAGGAGCTCTTCTAAATAAAGACTGTTGTGTGTGAATGGCACAGGGAGCAGGGTGGTCCGTTTGTAGTTAGCAGAGTGTGGCGTTCCTCTGTCACTTGTTTCGGCTTCACCCTGTCGTCAGAGGAGCCAAGCCAGTGCCTTTAGTTTCCCCCTCTTCAATTTATCTTCCTTCGCATATTTGTGAATTTGCATGTTTGCTTCTTGCTCTTTTCTGCTGCTGTATGTATTTTGCAGATAAAAGTTCAGCAGTGCAGTTAAGAGAAATTAGTTGGGTAAACAGTGGTAAATGTCAATGATAAAGTTCTGTTGAAGCTCATCTGATTAGACGGCTCCGCAGGTGTGTTATCTCTCCTGTGCAACAGAGGGTAAAATGGAAATGATTGTGTGGTCCTGAGCACGAGATGCGTATCCCACAAATGTCTATCTGTCGTGAGCTCGGAGCCAGCCGGACTCCCGGGACCCAGGGGTGCAGCTGGGAACATGAGGGAGAGCACAAAGACAACGCAGAGGCACAGGCAGAAGTGCACTTTTATCTGCAAGAATTTAAGAAAGCATAGGACTGGTCATCAATGAGAATAATGTATATTTGAATACGACATGACATTTGCTGCTATTTGTGTTTGGGAGATAAAAATGTGTGTATGCAGGACGCAAAAAGGAGCATATATAGATGTAACTAAGAAAATTGGATGTTTGCAGTGGTCTGCCTTAAAGGGGGACTGTGTAACTTTTCTAGTGTCTGCCACCTGCTTATCTCTGTTATGCCTTTGACTGGAGTGTTCCTTATTATGGCATTAAATGTGTATTGTTTATTGAGTTACAGATATGTATTGCAATAAATTAATAATAGTATGCATTTTTTCTGTGCGCAGGGTCGCCTCCTCCCACACGTAACACGGCCTACTTGTCCCTTTTGAGATAGATAAGCCTGAAGGCATACTGTGGAACATTTCAGACAAAACAATAACATCTCCATGGATACAAGCAGGAGAAAGACCTTCCACAAGAAAAGTTACAGAGATTTTAATATGTAAAATGAGGCTACAGCAGAGACAATAACAATATCAAATCAAAAATCTCAAGTAAAATGGTAAAGAGAAAATAAATTCTAAATACAATATCCAATGTATAATTCAGTCAAACATCTGAAATTAAAAATGTGGAAATATATTTAACTTAACTCCTGATAAACGGTTACCTGTGTCAGTGTAACTTTACACTTCCAAAAAAACACTTGTTAACAGGATCCTCATAAGAATAGAATTGGGTCAGTGTGAATTTTAGTTTTTGGTGGTTAATCTTACTCCTTTGAGTTTGGTTTGGGACTCTGGTCAGTTGGGACATGAGTGTGTGGAGGTGTTCCGGGGCCTTTGTGTGCCTGCATTGTTCCCTGTGTTCTCCATGTGGACCGCGATACAGAAGAGAACAGGGAGGTGTAGGATTTGTCATTCAGCAGAGGTTAAACCCCACCTATTAGCGCGGGGTCGGAGTTGGCGGCAGATAAAGATTTCCTGTTGTAGGGTGTCAAAAAATCAATGGGTGCGCTGTGATGTGCTCATTTGATTTCAACAATAGTCTTTTTAAAATCAATTAGGCCAGATAGAGCTGAGACAGTGTTGGATTACACCTGTGTGTCTTTTCTACCACTCCTCATTGATATCCAATCAGCAGCTGCTCTTCAGGCTGCTGTACACACTTAATTTATGCACTCGGCGCTCTGATTTACATTAACCTTAAGGGGAATGCCTCTGTGCTTGGAAAAGATCTACTATCAGGTAAGTTGTGGGGGAAATTATCACATAAATATAACCTGTATGCAGAGATACTGTTTTTGCTTTATTGATTGTCATCAGTAATGCCACAAAAGTAATTTTAAAATTGTGATAGAACTGTAATAAAATAGTTTTGTGAATAGTTTTCAGACATCCTACTTTTACTGCTACTTCATAGATTTTACAGTACAGTACTTCTTTCAAAGTAAAAGTTTGGGTTACTCTTCTCACTACATGTAAGTTTACAAAAGACAAAAACAATAATTTGAAACATTCTTTTGGTCTATCATATAGGCCTGTTATATATTATAATCACTATATCGACTTACCAGTCAATAAATGACAGTTGTACAGGGTCAACATTCATCATGGGGACTTTTTCTTTGTAATAGTGGGATTTTTTTTCTGCAGTATATAAGATTTGAATTGTAATATTGTACATTTAGTGTTTTTTGTGAATAATTCTGCTTTATGGTTTGGCTTCAGTTTTGTTGTTTATCATCTATATTTACTTCAGCAATATATCACTCTCCAAAATGTATTATCGTGACAGGCCTAATCATTCTCACAGTTACAGACTTTGTGCATTATGTATTGTTAAACTAACTTAAAATTATTACATTTCTTGCCCTGAGACAGGTCGCTCCAACACTTACTCTTGCATATTTTTGTTCTATATACCAGTTACCTGCACCACTACTTTAACTCTTGAGTAACATATTTTGAGGGAACTGTAGACTTACTTCTTTAGTTGTTTCCCCAATTTACTCTTAAATCAGTTACTTGTACCACTACTTAAACTCTGGAGTAACACATGTTGAGGTAATAGTACACTTAGTTACATGATTGTTTCCCCAATTAACTCTTACAGCAGTTACTTGGACCACTAGTTTACCTCTTCATTATTAATGTTCAGGTAACTGTACATTTACTTGAGTAGCTGTTTCCCCAATTTACTCTTACTACAGTTACTTATACCACTACTTCTTGAATGACTATTTTGAGGTAACAGTACCCCATACACTTGAGTACATTTTTGGCTATACCCACTGTTATACTGCTGTGATGTGCTCCCTCGAACTCATCAGCGGTGGTTAATTGCGTTAGTGCTTTCATTAATGATGGCTGATTGTTTTATTGTGTTGGCTCGTCAAAGAGGCCTGGACGGACCACTGGCTGCTGAAGCGTCTGTATCGATAAGCCTTTGTCTATGTGTTTCTATGTGTGTCCGAGAGCTACAGAAGTGAGCTGTGTGCATACAGTGAGCCCAGCCTGCTCCATATTGATAACAAGCCTATCCAAAAATACTGCTGTTTTTTGGAGAATGGGATGTCCGTCAGATCCATACGGAGCTCAGAGGGTGTATCTTCAACTGTGCGGCCATTTTGATAAGGTCTTTGCTGCGGTCCGTGCTGGGCAATAGGGTAATTAACAGGATTAGGCGTGTAGCATGTCTGTTATCCCACTGAACACTGTTAACCTGCTGGGATTACCACAAACACTCATTAGCTCAGCCGTAGTGATAGCTTCAATCTACCGGTGCTATGAGCAGAACTTAGCCCTGATAGTAAGTGATGCTGTCAGTCCAGTAATTACAGATCACTGCATCATTAGCTTCAGTGTGCTAAGGTTAAGCTCATGACTCGGACAGTACAGATGATAGTGTTAGTCATAAATATTCTGTGTGGAGAATTCATGGCTTCCTGTTTATAAGCATCATTTTAAGTACCGCCATTAACCATTGTTTTTAAAGGTGCACTATGTAACTTTTCAGCTGGGGGTCCATCACCTGCTTGTCTCTGTGGAGATGTCACTTCTCTGCCTGAAATGGTCCAGAGTATGACATTTAACAGCTCTGCCTTACATTTATTCAATTGCAGGTGGTTTAATAGCTCAGATATACCTAGACAGAATTACAGGTCAGATTTACCTCTCCACAAATCTGACCTGTAATTTTGTCTGGTTTGGTCTTCGTGATGATAAAGGTTTAATATCGTAACTTAAATCATTCTCGACAAAACAGTAACATCTCCATGGAGACAAGCATTTAATGGGAGCTTCACTGGAAAAGATGCACAGTGCATAAATATTAATCTCTATGGCAAATGAGCTAATGGTTCACTCTGAATCCTGAGCTACTAAATGGTAATCAGTACAAGTATTACTATAGAAATCCTCCAAGTTTGACAGCTGTTGTGTATAAACTGATTAAAGTAACAGACTTAATACATGTTGAATTTGTTCTAGTGGCCAACTGATGCTTGTTTATAGGTGATATCTTTGTTAGCTTACGGGGTCAAACACTAGCACAATTTCACAACGAGGGTCAGTGGAGCTGGTCAGTCAGATAAGACAGTCATGTGACCTGTAAGAGCCAATGGCAGTGCAGCAGACTGGACAGTGATGAAGTGAGAAGATAGGGAAGGTCATGATGGCCAAACTCAGGGCTCACGGGATCATAAGATGAGATTCTGGTCAAAACTATAGACTTAAAAATAAGGCTTCACAGGCCCTCATTTATCAAAGTGGCAATCTAAAATGTCCTTATATATGTAATGCCAAAAATGGTTTATTGTAGCCTACAGATTTTCTATTAAAGGTCCTATATCACTTTTATGAGCTTTAAGCCATGTTGCAGTGTTGTTACATCATCAAAAACATACCTGTAGTTTTGTTTTGTTTCATTCACACGTTTGAGAAACCCTTTATAATTAGTATGTCTCTCTTCCACCTTGTGATGTCATGAAGCTGTAGTTTTCATGTTTACAACTACCTTTTACCTTTTGTTCAGCAGAAATTATCCAAATGATTCTAGTGAAGGTATATGGAGTTTAAAAAACACAGTGGAGCACTTCCTGTATTACTACATGACATCACAAGGTGCAACAGAGTGTTTTCTTTTTGAGAGAAGAAGTCAGCCTCAGGGTTTGTGTGTTAAACGTGATGAGGAAAACAACATTATAACAGATTAGAAAATAGTGAAATATGGGTGAAATATGGATTACTTTTGATCCAGTTGATGCATGTGAGGAACTTTGTCATAGTACCAATTTATCATAATATAATCTTTTACTGTTAAACCGTGGAAATTTAAACATCTTACAATATTGGGTTTACACAAACAATACGTGTGTCCAAGGCTTGTGGCTGCCTCACCAGTGGTTCAAACGTAAAGGTGAAATAGAGACCCACCTTATGCCCGGGTCATTTGATCAAACCCTGATCTCCACTTGAGCTTGAGGCCCCGCTCAGCTCCTGTTGCGTCTGGCGCAGTGTCATGATCTCTGTGGACCGTGGACGGAGACTTTTACAGTAACTCAAACCGGACCAGTCCTGAGAGCCACGACTCCAGTGTCCAATGATACCTGTCATTTTACACTACTCACAATGTCATCATCTGGACATGTTTCTCATTCCTCTCGCACAACATTGAACAACCTTGAAGAATGTTTTGGTTAGGCCTGTCACGATAATTACTATATCAACTTATTGCTCAATACATGACAGATGGAACAATACTTGTGGTCAGTTTTTTTATGATGGGTCCTTTTTCCTTGCACTATTGGGAAATTTTGGTTAAACAAACTATGTAAATGTTATTTGCAGTTTGTGTTTTTAATACTACTGTACATTTTTCATTTTTTAAGGGAATAATTCTTCATGGTTTGGTTTCAGTATTATCCTTTATTATCTATTTACTTCAGCAATATATCACAAAATATATCATTATCAGGCCTAGTTTTGGTAATACTTTGGACATTCAATTTGTAAAAACAAATACATAATAATCTCATAATGTAGATCATTATATTTGGAGCAAAAGTAGAAGAGAAGGAATGCTACTTTTATATTTACTTGTCCCGAGTTGTGATAAATGTAGGTTGAGATAAACGGTAAAAAAAATTTGATTGGATTGGACAGCGCCTTTTACATTGTATTTTTCAGTCACTCCAAACTTGATGGTAAGATAGTAATGTACTCAGAGATCCCAGGGGTGGACTGAAGTTACCTCAAACACACAGACACACACCACATTCATACTAGCCAAGATGGTTGAAGTCTTGCCTAACGACACAACAGCAGTTTTCACTAGAGCCACTGCTGCCCCACTGTGGTATCTGGTAGTCCCCCATCCAAGTACTAACCAGGCCTGACCTTGCTTAGCCTCTGAGATCAGATGAGATTGGACATTGACAAGCATGTTTGGTCACATATGGTTGTTAGGGCATCTGGTATAAAGCCTATCTGGTATAAAGACTATCCCCCTGACAGAAAAGAAGTCAAAAGCTTACTGAAGTCTGTCTTTTTTAGCTTTTTTATTATTTCGCTTCAAGAAAAGTGATGCCCTAAGAGAAGTCAGCTTTGGATCCATAGCACTTTTTCAGTATTCGGTGACATTTCCCTCTTGTCACTGAGAGAAAATCTTGTTAGCTAAGGTGACTAAACCACAAAGACTTCTCACAGCAAACAGCAAAGAAACTTTCTAGCCTTACTATCAAAGCTACGTTTTATAAATCATCGTGGACTTGTCTGCACTGCGCGTCCTTTTCAAACTGCCCCCCACCCCATCCTGTTCATAACCCCAGCAGCAGCAGCGGTTGTGGGAAAGCCATTTTATCAGCGTCTGTCCGTTGTTCTCTGGTGGGGATAGATACAGAGAAGATAGATGAGTGTTTTGACATGGAGAGTGTTAGACAAACACTCTTATCAGGCCCGCCACTTTAGACCGACCCCCTGGAACAGCCGCCTCAGCCACGGACAGCAGGGGAGCGAGAGGAGGGAGGGGATGGAAGGGAGGGAGGAGCTGGGGTCTGTGCCCTGGTTTGATCAGACCTGTCATATGGAGGCATCAAGGAGAACCAGGACAATCTGCGAAAGCAACTCAGTAGTTTGTGGAACTGAACTTGTATGTGAAATTCAGGGGTTTAGGTTTTGATTTCGGCAGTACAAATACTTTAATGTAATGTGTTTCTGTTTATAAAGTATACATTTACGATTTTTCATATTTTGGCTCTAAAGGTCAAACTTCAGATTGAATTTTGATTACTGATTGTAAATTTCAAAACCACAGTGATACAACACGATATAATGTTTCTTTAATATTGCCATGTGGTTGCATACGAGTATTCATAAAGATCACTACAGTTCGCAAACTATTCAGAAAAGGTCAAATTTTGTTATGTCTATATGATTTTATAATTTTTTTTCAGGATCAATACTGACTTTAATTTCAATACTATCTTTTGTATTGATTAAGATCTGGAAATCAATACATGAAATCAAAGAATAAATTCCAAATACATTATGTTTTGGTGAAATACACCTCTAATAATACGAGTCATTTGATTTATAATCCTATACATGGTCTCTATTCAAACAAATCTATTCTCAGCATTGGAACTACTACAGTATGTTACAATGCACCACAGATTGAAGCACTCTACTAAAGGGTGTCTCTTTGGTCCCTTCTGGTCAGATGTGTTTGGACTTGTGTAGTTTTGTATAGATGGTCCCAGCTCTATCTGTCCTGCCACAGAGTCACACCACAGCCGTCACTGCCATCCGTCTGCACTTATCAATGAGAGGAAGTGGGAAAGTACACAAGCACAACTTTCCTGGGTAAAACTAAAGGCAGGATGGGAGAGCTCTGTGTGAGGTGCGCCCCCTGCTGTTTGTTCTGGGGGCCAGGTCAAATTCAGGCCATACAGAAAACCAAAATCAGCATTATTTATGATTTTGTGAGCTCAAAGCTTTCACTTATGCTTGTAGTTGAGAAAAAATGTTATGTCAAAATTTCTACAGTTTTGCATTAACACTGAATCAGTACATGCTAAGTGTAAGACTTTTTTGTACCTTGTTCTATAGATGAGCTGCAGATGACTGAAGAAGGCGGGGTTTGTACCATTCTGGCTCGCACTGACCTCCATCAGGACACAGTGTGGGGACCCTATCCTGGAACGGTCCAATCAGAGAGCAGCACAGAAAACCAGGAAGCACAGGTAAGAAAAACACTAGTACCCTCCTCTACCCCTCTGTGTATTCCGTATGTGTATGTTAATATATGCTGTGATATTGGTTTAGTGCTTACTGCTTATAGTTACAGCTCAGTGTGTTCCTCTAAGGCCAGCCAACATAGACCTACTTTTACTACTTTTTACTCTGCATATTTTTGTGGAATTGTAATCGCAAAGGTCAGATGTTGGTAGTTGAAATAACTGCTGGTATAGTGGTGTGTGAGGATGGGAGCGCTCCTTGAGAACAGTGTGTGGGAGCGGATAGTGCACTGTCATGTGTGCGTCCATCTAATCACATGATAGTGAGACTGGGAGAGGCTTCCTGGCACAAGCCTATGTGATTGTTTGGTAACTAATATTTTATTATCTCTTACAGTCTGTCCACTTTGCGAAATAATGTCTTTTCAGTCTACATTTGAATTACAGTACCATAAAAAAAATATATCTCTATTTTCTTGGTCAGATTATGATTTGATTTTGTCCAAATTCATGTAGAATCAGTAGTATGCTTATGCCTTAAGAGCTAACTCAAGCCATCTGCTCTTTAGTGTTCATTATTCACTGTGATTGGTTAAACCCACCTATCACTCACTCAGAGCATGACAGAGGCTGACCAATAGGTGATAAGGGAGTGAAAAAGAGCTCAGAGGTAGAAATTACCGAATGACATTACAACGGTGACGATGATCAAAATAACAGTTAAAAAGAATTAGGTCACGATGCAGTTTCTATTGCCATATCACTAAGCTCTACCATCATCCAGAGAAATCATTTGTCTTTTTTAAAAAGGTAGTATTATGCAAAATAGATTTTTCTACCATGTTATAACGTTGTTCCCTCGTCAAAAACATGACTGAAAAGGTTTTGGATGTCATCCATGCATGTTTGAGTATTTTAGCGATCTCTCTCGGGCCCTTTTCAAACCTCTCCTTATGGTTAGCTGTAAATTTTATCAACCATGCTCCCGCATGATAATTCTCCAGAAATATACAAAAACATGACTCAAAACTGTACACAGCAACAAATCTGATGCAATGTGCAGTAGTTTCATTAGTAGTGGAATGCATGCTGATTGTGTTGTGATAGTGCTTTGAAGGGGGAGTGACTTAACATGTGGAGCAAAGAGAGGAGAGGCTCAAAGCATTAGAAACAAAAGTGAAAAGTATAAAAATGTTTATATGTTGTTTTCAGCAAAGATAGCATCAACAAAACAATAAAAGGTAACATGGTGATCTAAATTTGTGTTAATACCCCATAGAAGTAAAATACCCCTTCTTTAACCACAAATCAGTGTACTATGGGTGAAGACTTTTTCATTTTAGTTTTATTTGATTGAAATTCTTAAAGGGCCCATATTACACTATTTTATTCACTAATAAAGGATGACTCAATGTATGAATGAAACAAACACAATTCCAGGTATGTTTTTGATGAGGTAACAACATTATAACATGGCTAAAAGCTCACATAATATAAGCCTTTAATATCTTTTTTGTTTTTGTTCTCCCATACCATTGGTACACAATAGGTCATAATTGGTATATAGCTTTGCTGAGCTAGCCCTGTTGACCCGGTCCACATCTGAACCTTGTGTATCCAGTTTCTCCCTGTCTCCCCTCCTCTCCCCCTTCTCCCTCTCTCCTCTCCCCCATCTCTCTCCTCCACCCTCTCTCTCTCATCTCTCCCCTCTCTCTCACCACCCCTCCTCTCTCCTCTCTCACCCCTCGACCTCTCTCTCTCTCCTCTCCCCCTTTCTCCTCTCCTTCTCTCCCCTCCCTCTCTCTCCTCTCCCCTGGCCCTCCCCAGACGTCCGCCTGTCTTTTATCTCCACATGGCGCCATCCTCCAGCACAGCAAACCCCAGTGATTGATTCCTGCTTGATAGGCTCTCATTTCGAAGATTCGCTTTATTATCAGTCAGGTTGGGGTGGACTGTGTAGATGTGTGTGTGCAGTGTGTACGATCACCTTTTGTCCCTTTGAGCTGCCCTTTTTGTCCCACTACTTTCTCTGTCCTTATATCCTTATGGAAAGCATCTCATCATGACCCATATAAAACCTATTTCTTCTTCCTTCATCCCGGACCCTCCCTGCTCCGTGATATCGGTTGATGGGGAGTGTGGAGACGGACCTTCACTATCTGGGACTGATAGAGCCTAATCACATTCCTCCTGTGTTTCTCTCCCTGTCACTACGAAAGAAAGACCCCCCCCCCTCCCCTCCTCCTCACCACCCCCTCTGTCTGCTGGACCCTCCCTCACTCCGGTCAGCACAGGTCAGGGTTGTCCACTGTATTCTGTCCTTGTATGTTCTAATGGAGTTTTCAGAGGCAACTAAGGGCTATAATTCAACATAAGTTAGAATGAAAGCAATGCTGTCATATTTACAATTATAAATGTTTGTTTATTTTTGGAAGCATTATATTTTACAGCCCAATAGTTTAAGTCTATGTGTGTTCTCATATAATTGTGTGCCATGGTAGTATGGGAGTGTTTTGGTCTTTTCACTTATCATTAGAGGTTCTATATTATGCCAAATAGACTCTTGTAAGCTCATCAAAAAATACCCAGAGTTGTGTTTTGTTTCATTCACACGTTTGAGTAACCCTTTATTATTAGTCTATCTACATCTCCAAACCCAAAAATGATGTCATGAAGCTGTAGTTTTCATGTTAACAGCTTCCTTTTACCTTTCGTTCATTAAATATTGGCAATTCCAGGGCTGAAATTATCCAAATGATTCTCGTGTAGGTATATGGAGTTTAAAAAACACAGTGGAGCACTTCCTGTATTACCACATGACATCACAAGGTGGAACAGTGTTTTCTGTTAGAAAGATTAACTCAGCCTAACTGTGTAGGCTCTGCATGTTAAATATATGTGAAGTAAACAAAACACAACTCCAGGTATGTTTGTGATGAGGAAACATTATAATATAGATCAGAAAATAGCCTAATATGGGTCTTTTAAATGTGTGAATTCATGCTTTTTGCATTTTACACAGATAACTTGACTTAAATAGGTCTGATAAGGTTTATTGACAAAAAACATGGTATGAGCAAACACATTTTTGCATACGCTTTTGCCTTTGTGTAAACTACTTTGTTAGACCAGACATTAGTTTCCCCAGTTTGTTCTCCTATTTTATTTCCACCTTCTTTTCCCTTTCCCTTCCATTTTAAATCCAGTTTGTGCTTCCTCTATCTGCCTCTCCGTCAGTGGTGATCCGTGCTGGGCTGTGCTGGCCTGAGGCGATGCCCCTGCCTCTGTGGGTGAGATTGGCATGGCCCTCTTAGTGCTCTGCCCCCTCCAGCATCGCCCGGCCTCTCTCAACTTCTCTCTCTGCAAATTTACTTCTTATTTGGCGTGCCCAGATAAGCTATCAGTTAAATACGAGGCCTACCCAGCAACAGGGGCAGGTGGAAATGGAGTCTGCATGTGCATAGGCTCACATGCTTGAGCTAATGCTACAGACTGGAGAAAGGTGCAGTGGGTTTATGGTATAAAGAGAAAAGTTAGTGTGTTTACATGGACTAGGTGTTTTTGTCATTTTTCATCATAAGCAAATGTTTTTTTTTATGTTTGTATTGGATCTAATTTCAACACAAAACATGGAAACCTTAACATTGTGGAGAAGACCAGATTGAAAGAGAGGCCTACGCACTGATATGCAGCAAAACAAATGTCCATGGAAGTGTGGTGTGTTTTTACAATATATGACTCCAACATTAAATGGTAAAGTGTAAATTTGAGATGATTGGGTCATTGCTCCATATAGGATACTGCATAAAGTATTACCATGGGTCTTTATGGACAGTCCTTTGAAACTGAGGTGTGTCAAGAACAGATGAGCTCCATCCTGCTCTCCCACTGAGTTCCCCTTGGTGTGATTAGACCCGTGCTAACCAGCCTGTGTAATATGGAAATCCTCCCATTTGCATCTGTTGAGAAAGCAGCTCCAAACCATTTATCTATTTAAATATATTCTGTGTGATATGGATGTTGGACTTTACAACAGGCTATAATCATGTTTACTGATGCGCCGATGAGTAGCGCTGGATTCCTCAGGCTTTGTGCTTGAGTGAGCAGCAGGTCTACCTCTGCTAACCTCCCATGGCAACGTCAGCCCCAGTATGATTGGATCACAGTCAACACATCTGATATTATATCTGCCTGTGTCTGATTGGTACAACTTTAATTAACTGATAGTTAAAGGGCATGTGATGGGGCCAAAGTTTACAGAGGGGCTGTCAAATTTTAGCTTTGATAAATAAAAATGCAATAGACTGATAACCTTTCCTCAACCATCACATATTTCTATAAACAAAATATTCACAGCTTTAATTACTAGTTTGAAGTTTAATCCTACAGTTATAGACCCATTAACATTAATTATATACTGTTGAGTCTTGTTTCAGTGGTGTACTGTACAGGTCAGTACCAACAATGCAATTCAACTGAGAAAATGTGTGCGCTTTCACTTCAAAACTTAAATGACGATAAAAGACCAAAAAGACTTGGGTCAAATTAGGGATACACAAGATTAAGAACATCAAACCCTATTCTTTATATATTCATGAAAAGCTGTAACAGTAGTGAAGTGTATCTCAGAAACTGGGATGGTGTGTTGAGATGGCGGAGCTGTCTTGTGATTGGATCATACAGAATACATCAGATATTGTATCGGCTGTGCTCTGATAGGATCCTCTTTAATTAACTGATAGTCGAAGGCCATGTGATTGGACAAAGCTGTGGGACTAGTGTCAGATCTTTGAAGAGCATGTGAGATGTTCAGCCTGTTGATTGTCCACATGGGACTGTAGTGGTCCCCCCTCTGCAGCAGCATCCCAGCGCTCCGCACTGTTTCGTGGAACAGTCGCCTGGAGGCACGATCCTAGAAGGAGCAGTAGGGGAGTTCAAAGCGTTATCACGCACTGAACGTCTTTTCATCATGTTTTAGAAACAAGCGTTCGCACTAATCCCCCAATAATCTCTCCAGGAGAACTGGGCCGATAAGGCGCGCCACCCACGGCTTTTCAAACACTTTTTGGGTAGTGTCTCTTCTCTCTATCTCCCCTGTACCTCCTCACTCACTCCAGTCTCCTGGAAGGACGACTCAAGGTGATCACTGGCTCTGGCTCATCAGCTGTTTGTTTACATCCTGATCATCATCTCCAAATGTTATCTGGTCTCATCAACTGTGTTTTTCTGTCTCCTCCGCCCATCAAATTAGAATGTTAATTAAAACGCTGCTCCTTCAGAAGATGACAAATTGATGATTACACTGAGAGTGGTGACACCTTCAGTGATGCCCCCGAGAAGAGGAACAAACAAGACACAAACACGCACGTACAACATACCTGAACATTTCGGATCTTTTACCTCTGTTGCTGTAAAATATTCCTTTGCTTCAACTCAACACTGAAAAAACAATGGTTTTCAGGGGCACTGCTATTCTGTGCATTTGTAAATTTGTATATTACTTTTGGTTTTCTCGCTCAGCTTTATTTTGGACATGTATACGTGCTGCAGTTGTACTGAGGCTTGCTTGATGGACAAGTTCTCTCAGCCATAACCCTCTTGGACTCAGGACGGTCTAAAGCTGATCCAATCTACAGCTCAACATAGGCCAAGTCTCTAGCGCCACCTGTATCTAAACTTGTCTAGATTATGACAAGTGCAGTGCATCTGTCAGCTGTCAGTTCTGTCCAGCCTAGAGAGAGAAAGAGAAGGGAACCAGCCGCCATAGATTAATACTGATAGACAGAAATCCATCTGAGAGAGACGAGGAACAATGGAAGTGGTGGGGGAGAGGGAAGTCGGGGGTGTTGATCAGTCTGGTATCTCCGTTTCAGTGTCGTCAGTGAGGCTTCAGCAGTATGCAGGCAGGAGCTGTGGAGAGTACGGCCCTATCTCAGACTCTGATCGGCAGCAGTTCAGGAGGCGCTTTCCAAGAGTGCCTCATATTCACGTCTTATCACGGCCCCGGTTTAAGTATCACCCCACTTTATACTTTTACATGAGATTTGCATGCAGAGCATCCACCTGCCTCTGTGGATTATAGGGACACAGGCTGATGAGGGGACGTGGATATACTGGTCATTAATTTGTCTCAAATCGTTCAGTTGAAACATGTTTGTGTGTTTTTACAATTATATTCTGACTGAATTACAGTTGTATTTTTATTGCCATTAAAATCAAGATTTCATTGAAAGTCATTTAGGTCTTTTTTATGTATTTATTTATTTATATTTTTATGGCACTGTAAATCTTAAAAGTCCATAGTTAGTCTTTTTTTATAACAAGCCTGAACTCTGCTCTAAACCATCTCAATTTCCACTTGATTACCTGTGGTATACATAGACTAAAGAAGATTTTGTGTTTTGGCGTTTTTTGTCAAAGAGTAGCCAAGAATGTGTTTTTGATTGGAAGAAGATGCTACTTATCACAAAGTTGTGGAATGGAGAGGAGGGAGAGACATTTGTGTTAAAAATTATGCTACATAAGTTGAGCAATAAGCCAAAAACTTAAATCATGATCACCATTTCAATTTTATCACGATTCATGTAGACATGTACGAGTTCATTTTATGTCCTGCTCTTGAGAGTTCACTCTCCACTATGACTGCTTAAATCTTCATGTCACTCACTCAGAGCCTCACCAATAGGAGACTGGAGTTGCATTAAATAAAGAATTACTGAGCTTCAATCTGTCGATATCACCAACATTTCATATTATCAACAGGGTGACATTAGGCCCTGTGCCAAATGTATATGATCACATTAAGAGTGAAATAGTTTTCTCAAAGTGAACCGCCAAAAGTAAAAGGTGATGTTATTTTGTTCTGTAACTTGAATTCATGTGTTAACTGAAATATTTCCTTGCATACACACCTGTGGTGAGCCAAGTCTTCCGGCCTCTGTCCCCCCTGCCCTCCCTGTCCGGTTTGGTGTAGGGGCAGGGGTGTGGGTGCTGAGGTGTGGGTGCGGCCTGGGTCTTCCCCTGGTTGTGCGGATGATAGTGCTGATGATAGCTGTACCTCGTGAGCCTGATGCCCTCAGTAGTAGCCTGCTGCGTGCCTCTGTGGGAGATGTGTGTGCAGCGTGAGTCCAGCGGATGAGAACAGGCTCTGATCTTATCTTCCTTCCTTTTCTTCTTTGTATTTTTGGAGGATTCGCACAGTGACCTCTTTGTTTGGGACAGTGCACCCCCTGCGTCGGGAAAGAACCCATTTCCTGTAGCCAGAGACGGAGTGGCAGACAGAGAAAAGACATTTGAAAGGCCAAGAGAGGAGGGGAGATGGTGGGCACTGGAAACCCAAAGACTTTACAAAATATATTAAGATATCAATGTGGTATACTGTGAACTAATCATCGCCCTGTATAAGAAATAAACAAATGTAAAAATGTATTGGAATTTGAGTCACAGAAAGGAAGTAGTTTCTGGCAGACTGTGAAAGAGAAGAGGTGGAGACTGAGTGGATGGGCTGAGCGACTGCATGAGAGCACAGAGGTAGTTGTAAAGGTCATCAAAGGGACACTGGCTTGAGCATCAAAAACAGTGACTACATGTTATTAACTAGTATTGATAAAATCATATTTTTTCCGGCCTGCTATTTTCTCTAGATGGTTTCAGTTATGTTACCGATTTATATCAGATGCCCTCCCTGATCCAAATTTATCCAAGCATCAAACTGAGGACAACTATGGACATTGAATAAGTCAAATTTCCAGCATTAAATATCCTGTATTAGACAAAATGGATTCTTGAGAGCTTTAAGTCATGTTATAATGGTGTTACCTTACAGAAAACATACATGGAGTTGTGTTTTGTTTCACTCACACATGTTAGAGTAACCTTTTATTATATTGTCTACATCTCTAAATCTCAAATGCTCTTGTGATGTCATGAAGCTGTGAAGTTTTCTCATCAACAGCATACTTTTACCTTTTGTTCAGTAGAGACTGGCAATTCCAGGGCTGAAGTCATCCAAATTTTAGTAAGGTGTTTAGAGTTAAAAAAAAAAAAAAAAAAAGCAGTAGAGTATTTTCTGTTTTACCACACCACCAATAGTTCACCACATTACCATCAAAAGATGGACCATTGTCTTTTCCGTTTGACAGAAGAACTCAGCTGAAACCTGCAGGATTTTATTATTATTATTAAACATGTGTGAAAGAAACAAAACACAACTCCAGGTATGTTTGTGATGAGGAAACAACATGATAACAGAGATTAGAAAATAGCTTAATATAGGAAGTTATTTTTTTACATTTAAAATTACATCATGATCCATTCATCAGTGAAACTGAAGTACACAGCTTGGCGGCACAGTGATGAACTATTGCCTCACAGTGAAAGGTCATGGTTTCAAGCCTTTCTGTTTGTGTTTGCATCCTTTGCCAGTATATCTGGGTAAAACATGTACAGTGGGGCCTGGAGTCTTCGGGAAAAGAGATTCTAGATCTTAGTTGGTCTTTCCTGGTTAAATAAGCTGAAATAAAGCATGTGAGTGTCATGTTCGTATAGGTGAATTATCCTTCATTGCCCCCTGTTGCTGTATCTGTAATAATTTGCATGTTCAGTTATTCTCCAGTGACCACAGTCCGTTAACAGCTGTGGACAACTGTTAATCTTCCATCTGATACTGGGGTGTGGTGCTGAAGAGAAGCAATACATTTTATATGCTTAATAGTTAAAAGGCCTCACACTGGGGTTAGAGCAGGGTCACTCCAGGTAAAATGTTTCCTTTTACCCTCTCCCGCTCATCATCTCTGCGGTTTTACGTGAGGTAGATAGAGAGAGGAGCTAATACTGATCTGCAAGAAAATGAAGAAATGAAATCAGCATCATTTGCATTAAGTTTTATCAGTGGAGGAGGAGGGTGTTTTCAGGCCTGATAAGGAACGGGTGTCATGGGTTGAGCTGGAGGTAGAGGTGGGGGTGCAGCCAGGACTCATCATAAAAAGGGACCATTTACTGTAATAAGAATATACTGTTCTCAAACACAAAGAACCATTGTAAAAGGAATAAGTTATTGTACACACATATCTAATTTGGCTAATATATAATACTAATATTATACTTCAGAGTGTTTTGTTCATCTTTATTTTTACTGCCAAATGCAATCTGGTGGTGCCTGCTGGTTTAAACGGTTTCTTGGCTTGGTTCTGCTGTACTTCTAGGGTGTTGTGGCGTGTTAAAGCAACCCTACACAACTTTTCCACCACCTCGTTGTCTCCATGTGTTTGCTTTACCTATAATATTCCACAGTGTGGCATTAAACATATCTATTCCCATGGAGACAAGCAGGTGGCACAGTCAGGTCAAGCTACAGGTCAGATCTGGGAAAAGGCGATCAGTAAGAGTGCACTTTTTAGTTAAGTTATTTTTGAGCCAGAAAGAGAAAATTAAATAAGTTCTAGTTAATATGTATGTATACTGTGCAAAATTTTCGGAATGCAATGGCGTCCTTAAAAAAAAATCTAAATCTAAAATGGGAAATTAATATGTTTGAACCCACTTGTATTTTTCCTCGGATAATAATCTGTATTTATAACGCAGTTTGAGGCCAGGCATGGCGTTTAGAATCAATAAAAACTGGTATAAAATTGCTTCTCAAATATTTGTATTAAATGAAGCAGGTCTATGTGGAGCGTCCAGTCCAGGGGGTGGTCATTCAGAGTGAGGGAGAGGAGAGAGGGGAAGGGAGAGGGGGGGGCTAATATCAGTCCAAATAATTAGATGTGCTATCGTGAGCGGCAGCAGTGCGGGATCAGGCAGATTAAAGGCGGACTGCTTAATATTCATGAGGTCCGGACCAGGGCTTAGACTGCCTCACTCTCTCCTCACGTTTATGGAGATTAAAGCCGCTCTCAGGCCAGACAGAGGAATGACAGAGAGGATAGACATAAGTATACATGTTGTAGAATCTTACCTAAACATATACTATGGACTACTGCAAAGTAATTTATATGTTTGATAGTCATAGTGCACTTTACATCTCATATTATATTATTATTACCTTGTTATGTCTATTGTCTAGTGATAAATACTATGTCAACTTCAATATATGATAGATGGAACAATACGTTTTGGGGTCAGTATTTATCGTGTGCACATTTTCTTTGTACTAGAGGAGAAATTTTTGTTATTTTTCTGTACTACTATTAGATTTGAACTGTAGAGGGCTGGATAAATAACTTGTATGACTCAGTATATAGATACAAAATCAGTTCTAAAGTGTGGTTTATTTACTGCAGTTTATGTTTTTTTAATTATATTATACATTTAGAATGACTGTCTTATTTTTTTGGATAAATTCTACTGTAGGGTTATTGTGTCAGTAGCACAAAATAATTTCAATATTATCATTTATCGTCTAAATTTTGTTATCCTGACAGGTCTATTTACATTATAATATAGTGTAAAATTTGATTAAAACTACTAAGATAGGTTTGTGCCTAGTTTGAACACATCTAGAACCATTAACATTTGAAAGAAGATCGAAATATTTACTTAAACTAATAGTCTTATGCATTTAAGAAAAACTGTAGAAGTCAAAACTACAGGGATTGCAAGATTCTACCATATATTACATTATTGCAGAGGACACTGTATTATCTAAATAGTTGCAGCATTTGTGATTTAATAATTGCTGTAATTAAAACATTTGTTTGCAGTTAATTGTGCAGCTCTATCCAAACCCAACTAAACAAAGCCATCTTGTGCAATAGCCATCACAGAGGCCTACCAGGGAGAGGGAGGTCTAGCTGAGAGCAGATCATCTTCTGAAATGCCTTCATTGTGGTCCACATAGTGCAGTGGCCGTGCTCCTCTGGTTGTGTGTCTGGGCACGTCCTGGCCTGACTGCTGCTGGCCAGTTGGAGTGGATGAGATTGGCAGTGGACCAAGGGCAGCAGTGAAAAGGGGTTTTGATAGCGTTTGGTTTCCTCGTGGGGGTCCTTAACTGCACAGCACATCTCTGGCATCTGCGTCCTCCTCTGGCCCGCTTAATTACACACTGTCACAGGTGAGAGCCGGACCACACTATCTGCTTACAAAACAGACACTTTGTATGAGAAGCCACCACAGTTAAACACTGCATTTACATGTGCAGTTTAATATCATTTTGAGGTTGGACCTAGGCCTGGACAGTGTGACAAAAATGTACTATGACTTTTTACCCTTCTTTTTTTCTATAAAATAAAAAATATAGTTAACTTAATGGATAGTATTAACAAAAAAAAACCAAAAACTAATAATAAAACATAACAGGAATATTGTTTAAAAGTGCACTATGTAACTTTGCGGTTAGGGATCCTTCACCTCCATGTTTCTATGGATTAAACAGATGTAACTTTATTCAATTAAAAGTAGTTTAATTGCTTCAAAATAACTAGAAACATTCTGATTGTGCTTCTCCACAGATCTGACTAGTAACTTGGCCTGAAATAAATACATCTTAGTTTTTATAAATCGTTACTTACAATGTGTTCTTTACTGAGAATTGTTCAGAGCTTAATTTTGGAATGCCAGTGTTAGAATAAAAACATATATCTGCAGTTACCTTTTGTACAGTGACTGAAATAAATAATAATAATAGATACTTCTTGAAATATAAATAGTTAGGATCCACAAGCATAACTATGATAACATCTGCTTATCATATGGATAAATAATTTCTCTTTTTTAAATGTTCCACAATATGACATTAAACAGCTCTAACTTGCATTTTTTCAATTAAAGGTTGTTTTATTGCTCCAAAATACCTAGTAAAACAGGCATTCTGACTGCGCCTCTCCACAGACCTGGCCAGTAACTTGGCCTGGTTAGATCTCCATGATGATAGAGGTTTAATGCCATACTGTGTGAATCACTTCAGACAAAGCAGTAACATCTCCAGGGAGAAAACCAAGTGGTAGGCCCTCCAAAAAAGGTACACAATGCACCTTTAATTTTCTGGATTTTGGACTAAATCAACTTCTAAATCAAATCTCATGGCAACCACACTTCTTTTGTATAATGAAAGAACTTTTTTTTTTTTTTTTTTTTTTTTAAACAAAAGTAGTTTAAAAGAGTCTTCTATTTACATTTACTTGAGTTTGATGTGCAGTGAGAGCCTTTGATAGTGCCTTCCTCTTGTGCTTGTCTTGTGCAGAGTTTTCCCATTGCCCTATCATGGCGAATTCCAGAGCTGCTGCGGCCTTGATGAATTAGCCTGAAACAAATTAGCGGTACTTACAGCTCAGACGGCTCCAGCGTCGAGTTACAAATTAAAACAAAAGCAGCAGCGGTATCTCAACATCAGCGCAAGTTCCCCATGAAATCCAATCCGGTCTGCCTCAATCTCCGCACCAGCACTGTCTCTGTCCTCTCTTCTCACCGTCTTCAAGCCAAACACGCTGGATCCTTGGCACGTGTTTCAAGTCCGTATCAGGCAAATGAATGACAGCTCACATCTTTCACTCAGGGTTTGTTCAAACACTTCAGTCAGTGTCCATCTGAAGTGGAGCTGCCATGATCAGACAGTGAATAGCTTAGATTTTGAGCAGGAATTGATCATACATTGGTGGTGTTAAGTACTTTAGTCTTGTTGATTCCATAGGTAAAGGCTACTACAAGTCACTGGCTGTCAAGTTTGAAGCCATGTGCTGTGGAGATGCTTCCTCCTAGTGGACATTTTGTAGAACTACCCCCTCCGTTAATTCATTCAAGTATTTTTCTAGCACCTACAGTACAAGACTTTCTATTTGTTTAGTATCCTAATGGGATATTTGATGTACATTGGTCTGATATGAGCCAACAAATTACAATATTTGTTAAATGAGAATCATAAAACACATAAAAATTAATGTCACAATTTTTATCCAGTTGATACAATGCAATAAAAGTAACACTTACACTTATTAAGTTAACACTAAACTTAATACAATTCATTGCAATGATCAGATAGTTTATTAAGAATGATTCAAGCTTAGTTGCTGCTTAATACCCTAATTCCTCCTTGCTGACCCTGAATTTTTCTTAATAAACTATTTGCTCATTATGAAATAAGTACATCTTAGTTTTTATAAAGTGTTACCTAAAATATTTTTTTTACTGAGAATTATTCAGAGCTTACTTTTGGAATACCAATTTTAGAATAAAAATATATATCTACAGTTACCCTTTATACAGTGTCTGACTCAAATAAATAATAAGACGTAGTTCTTGAAATATAAATAGTTAGGATCCACAAGCATAACTATGATAACATTTGATTATCGTATGCCATATCTATCCCAGTGGTCAGTGTGTGTTTCTGGATTCTCTTTTAAACTCTGCATCTCATACCTTCACAGATGGAGCCAGGGCTTTGTGCTGTATCCTAGTGGATCTCATTATGGCCGTGGGTGAATAGCGTTCATCAGATCTCCCCTCTCACTCTCTTCATGGACTGCTTTCATCCCTTCTTTCTGCTTTTTTCTCCTTCATTGTTTGGCCCATGCTCCCCTCATTTTCTCATTTCCTCTCTGGGCTCTGATCACCCTCCACTCTCTGCCAGTCTCTTTATACAAGGGCTGACCACTGGACACATTCTGGCCAGCAGTGTTTCCAATTGACAGCAATTAATACATGCTTCTCTGTGATTATCTCCTTGTCCGCGAGCATAGCAATGTAGTTGTTCAATATGACAATGGTCTTGATTTCATTAAAGTTCGATGATGTGGTGCTAGTAGAGTTATGTGTAGAGAAATAGTTTTTATTGTGTTGGCAAGATGCATGAAAATTACATTGTGTATTAGGAGCACTATCCATATCTACAAATGTGTGAAAATATAACACCAGGATGATTATTCACAAGTTTGGATAAAAGCAATTGTTATATTCTGCAGGTAACAATTATATACTGTATTTTAAAACTATGTCTGTGAAAGTATTTGTGATCAAAATCAGTGCTTGTTCAATTACTATTTACATTACATTTATATTACATCAACTTTTTTTGTATTTTTGTGTCTAGAGCCCGACAGTGACCATGGCATGTGAGGATTCTAACTGTTGGATCACCAGACTCCCTTTAACTGCTGATGCCCCATCTGCCAACTGCACTGTCTACAGCCAAGGTAAGACTCACTAACTGGATTTTGTACAATGAAATGTGTGGAAATGTTTAATTGTTTGTTTTGACTCAAAATGTGCATCTGACTTTATGGCTTAATATGTTGTGTGCAGGTAAAGAGTTGTTCTGTAACTTGACCAGGGACCTGGTGGCTGGTGAGAGCCTGGTGGCGTTGTTGTCTGGTCGTCCCACCTCCTCCTCAGACCCCCAGGAGTCTCCTCCCCTAAGCCTGGTCACTCACAAGCAGCAGCCTGTGGTGAAGGAGGAGCCTGTTTACCCTGCTGCCCTTCACTCGGACATCCAGCTCCTCCCTCAGCAGGCTGGCATGGCAGCCATTTTAGCCACCGCTGTTGTTAATAGTGAGTTTGTATTACTTATTTTTTTCTGATGATATAAAGATGTCAGGCAACTACCAAAAAGTGTTGTAATAATCCTTTTGACCACATGAGGGTACTGCAGGTCTCCAAACCCACCAACCCACACAACACGTGCAGACTTTTTTGTGTGATCACTTATATTTTGTCTGCACTTTATTCATAAAACATTCAGCTACTGAATTAAATATAGGACATGGGAAAATGTGTTCAACATGGCTTTAACTTAGTAACTGAGTTGAAAAAGAATAGCATTGTGAGATTGTGAAAGCATGTATTGTTACGTAGTTTCTAATGCTGGTGTTGTGCTCACAGAGGACATCTTTCCCTGTAAAGACTGTGGGATCTGGTACCGCAGTGAGAGGAACCTCCAGGCGCACCTCATGTACTACTGTGCCAGCCGTCAGAAGCAGCCGGCTGCTGCCGTCTCTCCTCCACAGGAAAAACCAAAGGAGCCCTACCCCAACGAACGCATCTGCCCCTTCCCACAGTGTAACAAGAGCTGCCCCAGCGCTAGCTCTCTAGAAATCCATATGCGCACACACAGTGGTGAGAACTCTATTTAACTACTTAGTACTGTTTTATTGTCTTGTAGATTCAGTTAGTTTTGCCTCAAACTGTAATGTAATATGCCTCGTAGTTATTGCATTAGATACATTACATTGTCCGTCCAGTGTCATACAATGCAGCTGTGAGATGCTGATATTTGTTGCAAAATATTAATTTGTATCAATAATAATCTAATCAGACTTCATAATCATATAATCATAATCAATTGTCCGTCGTTGTTATGCATTACTGAAAAATCTTCCCTGTGTCTTTTACAGGTGAACGTCCATTTGTCTGTCTCATCTGTCTGTCGGCCTTCACCACAAAAGCAAACTGTGAGCGCCACCTAAAGGTCCACACTGACACTGTGAACGGAGTGTGTCTGGGCTGTGGCTTTGTCTCCACCACCAGAGACATCCTGTACAGTCACCTGGTCACCAGCCACATGGTGTGCCAGCCAGGGTCCCGCAGTGAGGTCTACTCCCCAGGACCAGGCCTGCCTAAGTTACCTTTATCCATTGGTAAATAATATGACCTGAGTTCATTAGATGTATGTTTTCTGTCATGGTGCTGATAGAAAATGCCTTGTTCTTCCTTTAGGTCTAAGTCCTGGAGACTCGGGGGTAGTGTTGAAGTGCCAGGTGTGTGGACATAACTCCGACTCCCCCTCCCAGCTCCAGCAGCATGTCCGCACCCATCTGGAAGTGCGGGTCCCTACTGAGAGAAGCCCCACGCCACGCCAGAGCACTCCATCTTCAGATCATGCACAACCTCATGTGTCTCCCAAAGAGAGGGAGCCCCTGGCCTGTGTCCCAAAGCCTGACTCATCCAGTCCTGGAGCAAATGGAAGTGCTGCCACAACCCCTGTTTCTGAAGCAGCGGGCAGCCTTCGAATCAAAGAGGAACCACAGTCAGATACAGAGGACCAGCACATGGAGGTGAGAGAAGATGGAGAGGTGTCAGGGGCAGAGCAGATGGAGGAATCCAGGCAAGAAACAAAGCAACGAGATTTATCAAACTCCTCAAGTTCTCCTAAAAGTCCAGCCACCACCGTGAAGGCAGAACCGACCAGCCCGACCCCTGGTTCAAGCCCTGCGCATGTTGGAGGAGCTGCATCAGTTCTTCCAGGGGGAGCCCTGTTTCTGCCCCAGTACATGTTCAACCCAGAGGCAGCCATTTTACCACAGGCCTCAGAGATCCTAGCCAAGATGTCAGAGATGGTCCATAGTCGTATCAAACAAGGCCAGGCACTGCCTCCGAACAGTCCCAATGCATTCTTCCCTACTGGACCTACCGCCCCCACAGCATCTGCAACCCCCCCTCTTAAAGGTGCTACCTGCTTTGAGTGTGACATCACCTTTAACAACATCAATAACTACTATGCACATAAGAGACTGTACTGCTCTGGGCGGCACCAAGCAGAGCCCAGTGCAGCTCCTACTAGTGTGCCTTCTGTAGGAGCAACCACTTCTCCACAAGGGGGCGCCACAAGCAGAGCAGCCTCCGCCTCTCCCACACACTCTGACCCCGCTGCAGGGAGCGGAGCAGAGAGCAGACACAGAGTGGAGGTGAAGCTTGATATTCCAGTGGGAAGGGAGGGTGTCACCTCCTCTCCCGAGGCAGAGGGGGGCAGTGGGGGCGGAGGAGGGGGTAGAGCCAGTGAGGGCAGCCAGAGTCCTGCCAGTGGATCTGCAGAAGATCCAGAGGATGATCCCAACCGGACCTTCTGTGTGGCCTGCAACATTCGCTTCAGTCGCCACGAGAACTACACTGTTCACAAGCGCTTCTACTGTGCATCCCGCCATGACCCCTCCAACCAGCGCTCTGGGCACATGGCCAAGGTCAATGCTTTCATGCCTCAACCTATCCGCACTCGCAAGAGGAAGAAGATGTATGAGATCCACATGGCCCGCACCCAGGCTCTGGCTGCTGCTGCTGCTGCTGCCAATGCTGCCACAGCTGCCTCCTCAGCTGCAGCCTCAGCCCCATCGCCCTCAGTGTTGGGACTCCCCCTGCAGCCTGAGGGCTCTCCCAACGGGACAGAGGCATCCAGTCCAGAGGGGGATGGCCCCATAGACCTGAGCAAAAGACCTCGGCGGACAGAGGTGAGCCGACACAGCAGTAGCCTTCTCCCTGCTCTGCCCCTGTCAGACTATCACAAGTGCACTGCCTGCAGCATCAGCTTCAACAGTATCGAGAACTATTTGGCCCATAAGACCTACTACTGTCCAGCCACTTCTCTGCAGGCCCAGACACTGGAGCAGCTCCACCGGCTCAAAAGATCAGCCTCTACTTCTCCTAAGAGCAGGTCCGTGGAGCGGTCAGAGCTCCTGCACCCTGTTGAGGCTAAGGTTTCCCCCTCAGAAAGACTGAATCAGGCTTGTGTTACATCACCCAGTGCTTACCCCTCTGCCATCTCTCCTGCTGATGCCCCCTCTCGCAGCTCCCCCAAAGGGACCAGGGCCTGTTCCCCAGTGGCCTGCCCATACTGCCCCAACAGGCCGCTCACTGGAGATCTGATGGAGCACTTCCGAAGTGTTCATGGACTGGTGGTGAAAGTCAAGTCCCCCAGAGACACGAGCCCCTGTACCAGTCCCATGGACGAAGCTAGTACCACCCCCTGTGAGCCATCAGGGGGACCGAGGCTCCCACGGCTCCAGAGAGACAGTGTGAATGGACAGGCAGCAGGTGGAATAGGGTCTCCTATGTTAAACGGAGCGCCCTCTGCTGATGGGTCGTGCTCACCTGGATCACCTCAGCCTCTGTCTCCTCCCAGAGCCTCTTCTCTGACTGTGTCCCCGCTCCCAGAGGTGAAGAGGGAGTCCCACACAGCGGATGAAGCCTGCTCCCCTGTGCCTGCTCCTAAAACCCAGGTGATCTCCCCACTTCAGAACGGAAACACACGCTTTTGTCGCTTGTGCAACATCAAGTTCAGCAGCCTGTCCACCTTTATAGCTCATAAGAAGTACTACTGTTCCTCTCACAGTGCGGAACATGTTAAATGAGCAGAGCTCTGAGCTTCTCCAGTACAAACCCTAGTCTGCTCTTGTTTTAGCTGCAGAGTGCCAGCCCCTCACAATTATCTAAAGGACTTTGGCTGACATGTCAAGAGTGACCTTTACTGACTGTTACTCACCTGGACGGGCAGATGTCCAACTGCAGTCAAGCAGGTGGTGTTACTCTAAACAGAAACTGCTGCAGCTCCTCCTATGGGTCAAAGTTAGTAGTAAACGAAGAGCTGATTGATGCTACCTGCACACAGTTCTGCTCCCGTCCCCTAGATCACTGTCTTTATTCTGGTCTCCTAAATCCTTTAGTTACACCAAGCGCTACAGTGCTGCCCAGTCTTATGCAGTATTCAATCCAAAAGAGCCTAAATCACTGAAAGTCCATATGTAGGAAAGAGTGAATTTAAAAAACATGCTTTCTGCATATGCCTTCAGCAGGTGTACCGCTTAGTGAAAACTTGGGCTTTATTGGCCTCTCATAGACCTCACATTCTGTTGCATTATGGGACGTTAAAAGATTGACTCTTCACTTTCTGCTGTTTGCCAGGTAAACACATTTGTGATAATGATTGTGACTGAAAATGGCATTTCTAACTGAGAGAAGTTCTAATGATGCTCTTTGTATTCGAGGACAGAAGGGAGCACTCATTTTGTTGCGTGGATAAGACTTGATTATTGTTGATGATTTTAATATATGTGCATAGTGTATCATGTCCAAGAAAAGAATTCTATTAAGCTTTTGGTTTCAACACTGGCTCTTTTTGCTAACTAGAAAAGTGTTTTAGCTCAAAACAACCCGTGAATATCACAATGTTACCAATTACTGAAGGATAATGCTTTTCTTTCATTTCTACACAATTCTCTTTCAAAACTAGGGAGAAAAATGTGAACTATTTATCTAGTCCTCACTGATTTCATGTCAACAGAAACTACCTACCGAGTGTCTAAGAGTATTTGTATTTGATTTGTATATTTTTCATACTGTTGAAGGAACTGTTGTAGTGTATTTTATAAGTGTAGATATGTAATATCTTCTCACGGTAATCACTGGGATCACACTGAACTTGAGCACATTTTGTCCATTTTATCCTCTTTTTTAATCCGATCTGCAGCCTCCCACACCTCTCTCACAGAGGACCTTGAGCTCCTCCGATTTTGTTGCTTTGACATCAGCGTATAACCTCCGTGTGCTGCAAACTTTTCTAATGTGACATTTGCAAGAATCCAGGAAAAAACAGACAAAACAATACAAAAAAAAAACATTTATTTTATTGGTTGAGAAGATGATACAATTAAAGTTAAAGACTGAGAGCATTTTCAAAATTTTTAACAAAAAGCACAGTATTGTCTGTTACATAACCACAAATTACACATTTTACTTGCCCATTATATTGCAAAGGTTATTATCCATTAGCGAGTCATCTTTCTTTCTTTTGACTTTTTCCTTGTGTGGTGCAGAAAATCACAGTAATTTGGATTGGTTTAAACACCAGGTGGCTTTCTTTATGCAACCCTCAGCTTGGGACCAGCTCAGTCAGTCAACTTGTTGTTAGTGACTTTATAAATTGATTTGTTGTAATATATTTTCATAATGGGTACATCACTGAAATATCACACATTTTAGCATCAGCTGGGAGATCCTGTCACTGGCCTTGAGTGTACAAAACTCTAGGCAGACTGTCTGACCATCTGCATTGGCTTCACTTCTCTATACAATACGAAGCATTTGAATAAGACTGTTTATTTCTTGTCACGCCGTGTATCACTGGACAAATGTCGTCTGGCCCTTTGTTGTCAGATGGTTTAGTGGTGAAGCTGCAGCACACATACACAGCAGTCATGTGTTGAATCTTACCATGTCCACTGTAACCAAAATATTTTTATCCTCATGCAAGATTCTTGTAAATGTTGCACTGAAAATAAATTTTTAGTGGTTTTTCAGAGAGGGTTGTCCAGCTGTGTAGCCTTACAATAATCAGCTTTCACCATGAGCTTTGCACCTGAGTTCTCTCTCTCCTCTAACACCCACTACTACCTTTTATCACACAAAGAAAACATTTTTGTTGCTCATAATTATTCGACAAATCTTTGAAAAGCTCTGTGACGTCTTTTTGTATTTTTCACAAGTTTCTAATTTCCTGTTTCACTCTGCACAATAATGCTCTGTGCAGGTACACACTCTTGGAGGTGATTACAGCACACATTGCAGCTCTGATTGATTCCACAAGCAATCTCCTTTTTACCACCTAAACTTCATTTGGCACTCTTTATGGTGGAGAGTCTGGCTGTAAAAGTTTTGGATTTAAAAGCACCTTCTTGCAGTTTTGATATATTCTGGTCACTATGGTGAGAATTCAGCCTCTTAACAGAAGTATGAAGAAACACAAATTAATTCAATTTTGAAAAACTTCATGTGCGTACTGGATTGCTAGTTTTCAAAAATATATAAAGTTGATGGCGGTGAACTTCAAATGAATGGCATTTTTAAGTTGTAGAAATATGGATAATGATGTCATATCTTTGTTAGTGCTGAGTCTTAGGAGGAGGAGGTCAAGTGGAAAAAATGCAAACACAGTTTACTAAAAGTTCAAAGCTATTCACACTGATGGAGGATAAGCAACACATTGAAGGACCCAGTGCTGTAAACTTTCTTTAATTGCACTCTTATGTTAAATTGTTTTTATTATATATTTATGTTCTACAGCACTTTGCCCCTGATTCAAATCTCACTATTGATTTATGTTGAAGGACTCTCTAAACAGCTCTGACCCTTGTGTAATGGTTTCAAATTCAGTGTTTTTCTTAATAATTCCTGTTGACCTAAGAAATCAACTGTCAAAACTTTAATTTGTTTATTCTTTTGTAATAACAGTTCTGTTTCACTACACTCTTGTCCAAACTATGCATGGCAAATAAAAGAGAGAGACACTGATTCACTGGTGTGTGTTTTATTCAAAGATTTTTGGAGATTCTTAAGGCAATGCTACTTTGAGTATTTCCAACAGCAGTCACTCACTCAGAAACACTGTTATTAATTGTGACTGGGCCTAAATGAGCACAAAACCAATGATGTAACCAGAAATGCAGCAACAATACACAAAATTTATAGTAAACCAATATTGATCCTTTGCAGCTGATGTCATCCACATTCCCTGGCGGTGTGATGCTAACTGAGAACACATTTGTTAGAAGCTCTGTTACTCGTGTTAGAATTAATTTGAGCTTTATTTTAACACAATCTGTTCAAAATAACTAACTTAGCTGGAATTAAAACAGGTGAGATTATTTGTGCTGTTAAACAAGCTTGTCACACGTAAAATTAGTCACAAGATACCTAGCATTATCCAACAGTTTTTTTCAGCAGTCACCTTTTGTGTTGAAAATCAAACACCTCTGAACATGAACAGGACCATGAACATGAACATGATGTTTTCAGGCTTATCTTAAAACTTTTTTGTCAGTGCTGTTTCACCATGATCACTGAATCATGATCATGTAAAACACCCTCAACATGATGTCACTGCAAAGTGTCATTGTCATAACCTAACCCAAATTATTCTGAAACAACCAGAACTTAAAGGTGCATTATTCATGTTCTTGGTTCCTCCTGCTTATCTCTATGGAGATGTTATAGTTTTGCCTGGAATGTCCCACATTTAACTTATCTATGCAGAATTTATTAGTGTTTTATTGCTCAAAACTCAATTTAATGAACATGGAAAAGTTTAATGTGCCATGTAACATTTCAGGTAAAGCTATAAGACTCTGATGGAGAGCATGTTTCAGATTCTTGAACAGAAAAGTTACACGTTCAAAACAATTAAACAGCCTGAAAATGATAGTTAGATTGAGAACACTAGATGCACTGCTATAGCACCAGTCACACCTTTAGCACAGTTTTAGATGCATTTACTGAAGCATTCCTGTGATTACACAGGTTTATGATGCTGACTTGAAGCAAGACCTTGAGTGAGTCATCAGCCATTTCCAATAAAGTTCTAATATGTGAGACGTAAAAGGCTTTCTGTGCACATTCAGAGCTCCAAGGCTGCTCTAATCAAAGCCAAAGTGCTTCCTCCACACAGCTACAAGCACTCACCAATACTGCACGCTTTAACTCTTATTCACAAGCCATTTAAATTAACCTTGATTTTTCAAAATGCAATGAATTTGTGGCTCCAGGGGCTATAGTTGACGTCTCACACCCTCCTTCCATACTGTGTGCTAGCAGCATCTTTGAGACAGACCTATGCAGTTAACTGAAGTCATCAGGGACCTGTGTCATCACGAGTGTCGATAAAGAAGTGTATGTCTAGAGAGTCTGATAATGATATGAGAAATCTGTCTACACTAGCAAATGAAATAAGGGCTTTATTTGGTCTTAGCTGGACTTTCTCTTTGTGACCTATCCTACTGATACTTTGCCTCTTATGTCATCTATATAGGAATGTGGTGCTAATTGTAGGCAATTGTGTTTGTCTGAGGCTTTCTTGGACTTGAATTTTGCCAATCTGACCAGAAAGAACTGATTTATTTGGAACTACAACAAGTGAGCTAATTTTTACTGTTATTTCCTCTATCATAATAATTTAGCTAACTGTTTTTCATTTAGTCTCTCACTTTTCTGCTGAAAATCAAACAGGTTTGTATTGATTACAGGCTCCTGGAAATGTGTTTTTTAAATCCATTTTATTCAGTTTTTCTATTGTGTCAGCATGATAACACTGAACATTCCACTATACACATACATGTAGAACACCCCCAAATGCAAAGTTACTGCAAAGTATCATACAGCACATCCTGTCAGTGTCTTTTGTTCCATTCTTTGTTTTGTTCCAAGTTACAAAAGTAAGTGGGCCTATACATAGGGCATGATGGCAGACCAGCTGGAGTGTTGCTTATTTCAGGGAAAAGACCTCCTCCAGAGTCCAGCACACAAGAGTATGTTTTGTCTGTATCACGATGTCGTCTGTGTTTAGTCTACAGCTACTGGGGGAAAGTCCAGTGGGTGTGAGGCAGTTAAACACATATTCCATCTGGAATCAATTTTTTATCTTTTTTAAATCAATCAATCTGCAATGTTAATTCTACAGTATTTTTGGTGCAATTCCACTCTACTACCAATTTGAAAAGAAGAATTATAATATGTTGTACTGGATTATTTTAAATGCACATGAACATGTTATAGTCAAAGCCCCCGAACTGAACAGAGACTGGTGGTTGATCTCCATCTGCTGTAAAATGACCTGTAGTCATTTAGGAGTCCAAGTGTCAAACATACGAAGCTTTCAAACTAAATATTGTGACTACATGTCTTAAATGCTCTATAAAACTAATAGTTTTTGCTTTGTTTATTATATACATGTGCACAAATGTACTGTACACACAAACCATGTTAGGACATGATACGAAGGGCTTTAGATGCGGTATTAGCATGTACGAGCTGGTTTAGCATGGCACCAGAGGGTCCTCACAGTGCGACAAACAAAGGTTTGACCTTATACTCAGATGAATCCCCACCACTTTGCCATGTTTTAGCACTTATAAACTCACCTCTGCGATCCTTACTTCTGCACAGATTTGACTTTCCAAACTACATTAAAAACATGCATTCTTGCTGTGAGTGTGGTCACCTCTCCACAGATGGGACCTGTAACTTGGTTTTTACCTCCTTGTTTCCTTGGAGATAGATAAGGTCAATGCCATACTGTGCAAAGTTCTAAGCAAAGAAGCTAGCCCTGACCCTCCACCAGAAAAGTTTAATTTGAGAAGAGTATGTATTTTATCTGGGACTGTGTGATGCTGTTTGTAATCATGCTTAGAAAAGTGCTGCATAAATAAAGGCATCATACTTATTGGATGGAGCATCTGCCAGTGTCTCCAGAGTAGATCAGGTCCATGCCCTGCTACTTACACTGCTGACACACAGTCATCATGGAGACCAGGGAGTCCACTCTGTCCAGGCCCCTCCACACAGCACTGCTCCTCTGGGCACATTCGCATCAGTGGCACCGGAAGCAGCACTATCATGGTTCATGGCTAAGAGGTAGGCTGTGCATAGTCATGCATTTGTTCACTGACATTGGCAATACAATGTTTTTCTGATTCTGACTTCTTCTTCTGTGGCTGGTGGTGTCGTTCACAAACTAAAACACAAATGTCTGCTATGGGACCGCGGCTGTGAACGCTAAGACACTAAACAAAAATAATGAAACCAGTCTTCAATATTTACTCTAATAAACAATAGCATTCATACGGGGCATTTTAAAATCACCTTTAACAGCAATTGTTTTTAAAGGTGCACAATGCAACCATGTCTTTTGAAGGGTAAGTCACTGATTTGTCTTCATGGAGACATGTAGTATTGCACGAAACCAAACGATCTCTATAGAAACAAACTATTAATGCTCCCAGGCCAAGTTACATGTCAGATCTATGGAGTGACGTGTCTCTTCACATTCATAATGTCTTGCATGCACTTAAAACAGCCATAACTCATATGTAACACAGATCAATGTAATGATATACAGTACTGTATAACTTTCCAGTTAAAGGAATAACATCTCCATGCAGACAAGCAGGCAGCAGACTCCCACCAGAAAAGTTACATAATGCCCCCTTAAGTGAATTGCAATAAAACATACAATGTACATATGCTTAAAAAAATATTTTAAAAAGTGACATAAGAATTCCTAATCAAACTTCTGTTTATTGCCTAATTTCCATACATTCTTTCAGGGTGGTTTTCTGATTAGCTGCATCCTTTGGAGAAGCGGTTCCTCTCGTCAGTTTCTTCAGATCCAAGGACCACAGAGCTCAACTGGCCCCTCCAAACCAGTCAGCATGGGAACACAAACAGAAACAGTGTTAAGTGCACATTCAAAAGAAGGAACTATGGAATTATTATTTTTTACCTCATATTTGTTTATTATTATTAGAGTCAATTGCTTTTATTAAGTTAAGATGACTTAGAAGCAGGGACTCTTCCACCGCCTAAAGAGTGAGTAAACACACTCCCATCTCTGTATTTAAGACTTAACAGTACAAATCTTTACAGTTTACAGTTTTTTACAGTTACTTAATTTAAAACTAAAAAAAATAAATAAAAAAAAAACACTCACAATGTACATACATTCTCAAACAAAACAACAAAAAGAGGAGAAGCAGGGAATGTCCCACCGACATTGAGTTAGTGAACAAACCCAGATCTCCAGATATAATCATTCAGAAAAACAAAAATCACTCTTTTTGAACAGTCTTAACATAGACTGTTTACAAAGGCTTAGAATTAACTTCACTATGTCTTTTAGGACATAGTGACTATAAAAAAGTCATCGCAATGAGCCGAGCCCTGAGTCTCAGAGGCTGAGTTCAGTCCTCCTCTGACTCAGAGTCCTGGAGCAGATGGAGGTAGTGTCACCTGAAGCCCCCAGATGTCTCCCAGGTGGAGAGGCCTGGGTCAGACGGCCAATGCTTATAACTCCCATATGCCTAATCTAACCTATTTGTTAAAGGCCTGCCATTTAAAGTGTCACAGTAAGTCTACTAAAGAAGCTTAATGTGTGTGGTGAGAAACTTAGAGGATTAACTCATTTATAAATCATTTTGAGCATATGCAACACAAGAAATGTTTAATTAGCAATAGTTTGTAAATTCAGAAATGTAGAATTTACTGATTCTTAAGAGAAATCAATTAGATATACTACTGCTACTACTACTACTAATAATAATAATAATAGTAATAATAATAATAATAATAATAATAATCATCCTCATCATCCTCATCATCCTCATCATCATCATCATAATCATCATAATCATCATCATTATAATCATAATAATGTGTAAAATATTTTTATAAATGTTTCAGAATAGGCCTAATTAAAGTATCCTCTTAATTGATTTCATCAAACCACAACTCTGCCAACACCACTACAGAACCCAACACTTTAAACAGCAGGACTGAGCCTAGTCATCATTTACTTTCCATTATCAGGGATGAATATGGCCCCTGGGAGCCTGTAGTCAATATTGTCCTGTCAGCTTTACCAAAACACGTAATACATTCGTAATACATTCCTCCACCTATAGTTCCTTCCATCCTTCAGGCTGGTGTAATGCATATTATAAGTTTTCATCTCTGCACTTTTTACACATTTGGCAGGTATTTACACAGGGGAAACCAATTAGAACTCAGTCATCGTATCTGCTACTGCTCTAGAGAGTTTAGTGGCATAGTGGTAAGCCATTATGTGAGCAGTAAGTGTTACGCATTTGTATGTCATCTCACCACACTATCCAATGAACCAATCCAATTTCAACCATAGAAGGCCCACAGTTGCCTTAAAGGTGGATTATGTAACTTTTCTGGTACAAGTCCAGCACCTGCTTGTGTCCATGGAGATATGTTAGGGAGATTGCTTTTCCTGTATGATATTAAACATGCTTTTGTAGTTGTTTTTTTTTTACAATTAAACAATATCTCTCCACAAATCTGGCATTTAAACTGGCATGAAGCTTGTCTCCATGGAAATAAATAAGATTTAATATCATATTCAGGCAAAGCAACAACATCTCTATGGTAGCGGACTTCCCATCTGAAAAGTTACACAGTGCACATTTAACAGTGCAAAGTGTATAAACAAAGTATGAAGAATTTGCATTTGTTATGAGTTTTCACATTTGCTAAGTCGTTCCATTGTGGCTGCAGAAGGAAACAGGCAGGCGGATTAGTGTATCGGCTTTTTTAAAATGCTTGTGTGTAGCAAAAGATTATAAAACCCCCTGTAATGTTTAAGTCTTTCAACTTCAGAAGGACAAAAACACTGAACTTTCCTCCCTCTCCACCTCCATTAGTTTGTGACGTTTGATTGTTCTCTTGAAAATGTCCCCTATTGTCAAAGCTGTGACTGTTGCCTTTGTTCACACACCCTTTAGTCAAGGCTGCAGGCTGTTAACGACTGTTAAAGTTAAATTATTGTTACAGGAATGGAATCATTACAAAAAGACCATACGTGGGCCATTTTACAAGCATAGCAAGTTTATTGTGTAAACTTTTATTGCCTAACACTTCTAGTGGACTTGCTTGTCTCCAAGGAAATCGTTTTGCTTTGTAGACAGAATAGAATAAAACCTACCATGAGAATAGAAGTAGGTTACAGGTTATGAAGTTCGTATGTGCAAATAGGAGCAATTTTTAAATATCAAAAATTTTCAGAATTTTGTGAATTTTTGGTCTCTTCACTGCTCAGAGAACATAACTGTGTCAAAAATTTGAATAACTTAATGTCCTACCCCTTGAGATAATGTGTACCAAATTTTGAACCTGTTTAGGTGAACACCTTAGGAGGAGTTAATATGAAGTTTGCAAGAAAAACCTCATGTTTAACAAAGTTTAATCCAATATTGCTGAACCCTGGTGCAGCGGATGGCATAAATAATATTAAGTAATTTTTGAACTACTTCTCTATCAAATTTCATGATTCTACATGCATATTTTTTTTTACCATCATTCCTATACCCTAATCAGTTTTTGAGTTTTTGGGGGGTGCTGACGTGCCATTTTATTTATATTCGAAAAATGGAAATAGCCAGAAAAGTTGTGCAGTGCACCTTTAAAGGTTCACTATGTAACTTTTCTGGTGGAGGGTTTGCCACCTTTGCTGCGATGGAAATGTTCTTGTCTTACCTGGAATTTTCCAAAGTATAGCAATTCCAAGCAAAGCAATTACCCCGAAAAATCTTTTTATATGAAGAGTAGGGTAAATAAAAGTAGAGCAGACTCATAAACAAGGACATCTATGTGCTGTGTGTGACGCTCACTGATCAAATATTAGTCAGTGAAAAGTTTTGGATAATGAGTGGATGGCCTTGCTATTTTAAAAAGTTCAGTGTTAAAGATAATTCAAAAGGGGAGCTGAATGTTGTTGATTAATCTATGCAGAGCTCTCTTTCAGTTGTGTTTTATTTTTTATATTCTCAAATCAAGCCATGCATCATACAGTGCAAGTGAATCAGTGGTGAAATATGCCAAAAATATATTTTAAAACCACTTGGTAAGTTAACTTTCTTATTTCTTTTGCCTAAACTTGAGGGATCATATAAAGTTTTATGCAAATACAGATTTGGGCAGATTGTGAAAGGGCGAGCTCTGGAGACAGTAATAACTATGACCAGCAGCTGAATGAAAATCTTAAAATCGCATTTCTTCTTGACCATGGGCCTTATACTGAAACTTTTTACACGTTTTATTCAGCACTCTCCCTCCGGAGATGAAATTAATCAGGAAACAATCAGAGCAACTGTCTGCTCTCACACTCTCTCTGCACACACAAGGCTGATTTGTCCTGAAGCTGCCTCCCAGTGCATGGATAATCAGACATGTCACCAGATTCAGTCCATGAGAATGAGCCAAGACAAGATTTTGATATGATTTTTAATAAATAAACTTTGTCATTAGATTCACAATTTTGGCTTCACCATTTTTTTATTTATTTAATTTTATAGTTTTGCTGTTCTTGTAGCACTGCTTTTGCTTCTCAGCTTCTCTCTTGTGAGATCTTGTGGCATGAGATCTTTCTCTTTCCTAGTAATGAAGGACCACCAGAATAAGAGTATAGAGGTGGATTATTTGTTTATCAATACAGCAGATGCGTGTGCAACCTGAGTGCAGAAAACTCTGCTGTCTGGTTCTAGACAGCTGCTCTTTCTGCAGGCCACATACGCAGAAGAGAGGCAAGAGACATAGTTTGATTATCCCTACAGGAACCATAAAAACATAGGACACTAATAAAGCCAATATAAAACATATATAAGTTTGATCTTATCCATAAATTTCTAAATTATGAGAATTTAGGACTGTCGCTGTGATGGAAATTTATATTGAAGGGAGACAAGAATAAACCTTTGTCTGTATTCCAAAAACTCACCAGGCTTCGCAAATAGATTCAATATTTATTATCAAGAAATACATATTTTTTCCACAACAATTGGTGTGAAGAAGTGGGATTCATGAGTGACAGTCCAGAACACAGCATAGATGGAATTTTGTCTGCTTTTGTTTTCTTTCCTGATGCATGGAGCAAAGACGGACATGGATGGACACTGGCTTCTGTCCTGGACCATCACCGCTGGATTCGAACAGGATCTGCTGGGTGAACATTTGCAATATAGACTTCATTTCATTTAAGCTGATTTTAAAGGAAATCTTCATCTACAAACACTTGAAAATGTTCAAAGGGCAGTGTGTCTCCTACTGGAGGTAAATGGACTTCTCTAAAAATGCTAAACAGCCTTAGCTCTGTTCCTATACAATTTTAATTAATCTCACAAAAGCTAAAATTTCCAATATTTCAATTAATTGACTGACCTTTTTCAATCTTTTTGGCTCCAAAATCTCATGTGTATGACCATGCTGCTGTAAAAACATGCTGCAAATACAAAGCCAACAACAAAGATCATCATTCACTCTCAAGTTCCTCACCTTTGGACATACTAGACCACTCTTTCTTTAAGCTATTGAAACTAAGTTATGGAAGTTACGAGTGCTAAAACAAAAATGGGGAGTATTTGCCACCAGAAGATCCCATTATTGATCTTTTTGAGAAGAAAACATGGAGATAAGTAGTCCTCAGAATTTGATGCATTCACTTTACAGAATTTGCTTGCATTGGAAAACAGAATTGGAGACTGAATTTGAAATGAGAGAATTTCTCAGAGCAAAGATAGGAGAAGAGCCTTTCAAAAGAACAAGAAAAATAAAAAAAAAAAAAACATGCTTTATTTGTTGTCAGCTTGGACATTGGAGACAAAGTGTCCTTTACTCCATGAGCCCTCTGCATTTACACCATCTTCTCCAAGTCAACTTGTGACCTGAAAGCCTCTATGGAACTACAAAACACCAACACCCTTTTCCATAACCTGTGATGCTCCATCCCCTGTTGTAATGACTGTTGCTCTGCCTTTGCACAAACTGTAATCCACAGACTAAAAACTTTCAGTTTGAAGTAACCTGAAGCATACTGCTTTTTTTGTTTCTGATTTACTTGTCCTTATATTTTAACATGATAATTAAAAACAAGTTATGTTAACATTGTGTGTAGAACATGGGTTTAGTTTTGTTACACTTTGCTTTACATATTATCTAGCATTGGGACTACTTGAATGTATTCTCCAGAGTAGATGTAAGCACAGAGTCACTAACTACCAATCAGTCACTGGGTGAAATTCCCCTCTAGTAGTAACTAGCTAGTGGACCTTCAAATGGTGAAAGTCCCTGCTCTTTAGCAAACACTCACTAGGTGAAACTCCTATCTAGGGTTACAAACTAGAAAAGGCAAAAGGGTGAGATTCCCTGTGCAGATAAGTGTTAAGAAGACTAAGACTTTCTCATGAGAGAGAGTAGATTCAAGGGAGCAGTGTATCTCCTTTCGGTCTAAGAATTGAGATATTATGTAAATGTAAAATGTATGAAGAGAAATGCAAATTTATGTCTGTACTGAACTGTGGCAACATGTAAAAAAAGAGGACGTTTTTCTGATTTACATGCAGAAAATTGTGCTGAAGTACAGAGTGTGACACCAGAAGTCAACTGTGTGTTTGTGTGTCCTTGGTCAGTCAAACTGTATGCTGTAAATTGTGCTGTGACAGAAAATCTGTGTTTAACATTTGAGCATGTGTCAACAGTGTCAGCAAGAAAATTATAGCAGTTAACTGATCCACTCATTTTTAGAGTTCCTTATTTCTTTATATAGAAGTGTTTTCTTACAGTAGAAGACAACTACGCCAACACAGATGTCTGCTCAGAACATAACTGACACATAAATGTGTCAACGGAGGAATATTAGAAAATGTATTTTATAATTTTAGGTGCTATCATTTAGAGACTGTTTTCCATTAACTACAAGACCTGTAACCTGACAATGCCCTTCAAGACAAAGACAACCACAGTGAATAGTCTGAAGCCAGGAGATAACTTTCCACCTGGGCCAAATCGAAAGCACCTTCCTGAGCAGGAGGACACATGGTTTTCTCCTTTGCAGAACCAGACCTGCATCACTAAACCATCCTTCTGTTTTACAGCTGTCACTGGAGAAAAACTTCACAAACGTTCAGCCATTCACTTCCTTTCAAAACTTGACCTGTTCCTTGCGTGCTTTACTACAGCCCTAGAGATTGAGAGTGGAGATGGAAAGAAGGGGTGACTGGAGAAAGGAGACTCAGGAGATTCTGTTTAAGGTCTCTGGCCAGGGCAGGCCTAGGTCCTGCCCATGTCTGCTGTAACAAGATTAATAAACCTTTGTCTGTATTTCAAAAACTCATCGGGCTTCGCAAATTGATTAATTATTTATTCTTCAAAATCTATATAAGTTTTTCCATAACAGTTGCCATAGCAGTGAACAATTTAAAACAAAAAGTTCTTTTAATAAGAACAGGCATATAACAGGTAAATGAAAGCCATGATTGTGGGATATATTACTATAGAGGAACACTGACTTTGAATAAGGAGCATAAGTATAGCATTAAAGGTGCACTGGGGAACTTTTCTGGTAGGGGTCCGCCACCTGCCAGTCTCCATGGTAATGTTAAGCTTTGCCTGGGACATAGTGTGACAACTTATACCATATATTTCACAACAGGTGCTTGAACATTGAACACTGGAAAACATGCATTGTGTGAGTGGGCTCACCTCTCCACAGACCTATAATGTGGCCTAGTGGTTTTATGTACAGGCAGATAAATATCCTTATTGTCATATTGTCATATTGAATGTTCCAGGCAAATAAATAGCACCACCACAGAGACAAATAGATGTGATGTCCTCCACCAGAAAAGTTACACAGTGGACGTTTAAGCCTGTTATACAATTTAACTGCCTTTTACAAACAGTGAGAGTATGCAGGATAAAGTTAAATTTGGTAAAATATGCGCTACTGAATGTTACAAAGAACTGCTGCAGTAGCCTATGGGAGTTGGTGAAAAATCACTTGTCATGTGAGGCTACAGAGAGAGAGAGAAGAGAGAGAGAGACAGAGAGAGAGAGAGAGAGACAGAGAGAGAGAGAGCACCCTGGAGAGGTGGCACTACACTGTTAAATGACTTGTTACCAATGCAGTAGAGGCCACAAAATACAGCTTGTCTGACAGGCAGCCCTCAGCGGACAGCCGATTTGATCTTTGCACTCTTGTAGAAACAATAGAAAGTCATGGGAGTTTTAGTTCAGCCTTTTTGTATGCATGTTTTGAATCAAATCAGTGTGAAAGTTTACAGTTGGAATTGTTATTTTTGTCATTCTTGGATCGGAGATGCATGGGGACAAGCTGTCTGCCACTCTCAAACAGTCCGTCTGGCATGGGTCACATGATGTGGCTCTTGTCCAATTTCAGCCCAGAGCTCGTAGACAGTTGGTGTCTACTTTAACCACTCATCCACTACACCAGAACATTGTACACACACTTTTGGTTATTGATTTCAATAGGGAGTCTATATTGTGCTTGTTGTTGTTAGGTGCTCCTGACCAAGGTCTTATAGTTGAATAATGGCGATAGGGCCCTGGGCACTGCATTGTAGTCATCCACAGAGTCAAATGCAGAAGAAATGGGTCTCCATAAAGTCTACAAATTTCTCTTGGGGAGAAATCTTGGGGAGAAACAAAAAAGCAGGGGCAAAGAAAGGAGGCTCTGACACTCAGAATAACTCAGATGGAGCTAGTGTAAATTCAACACACAGTTTACCTGCTCCTCAGCCTTCATCATCTCATTCCAATTACTCCTTCCTACTGCTCCCCGCACCTCCTCCTGTCCAATCAGCACCCAGTCTGCCCAATTTTAAACCCCCATTGCAGATGTACGGCTGCTTTGGTTTGTGCTGCCTCCTACCTCCTCCGCAAGACCACCTTGCTTCACTCTTCTCAACCTACCTCACCAGGCTCTGGGGGAAAGACATCTCCTAACCGGCCACACCCTTCATCACAATGTCTTCTGCCAATGTCTGAGTGTCTCTCCAGAATGCAGTCTCCATAGAACAGACTGGAAATTATTGCACTGGACTGCACTAATCTAACTTCTGTTTATCCATTTCAGGAGTATCCATAGAGCCTCAGTTCTTTCCTGTCTGGTTAGTTAAACAGTTTAAAGGTGCACTGTGTAACTTTCTGGAGGAGGGTCCGCCACCATCTTGTCTCTGTGACATTAGTGCTTTATTTGAACTATACCACAGTATGCTGTTAAATGTATGCATGTTTCATTCATACTTCACTGTTGCTTTTATTACCCAAAAATGTATTGAAAAATCAACTTTTAAAAAGTAAATGACAATCACTGTGACCAACTGTTGAGAGCACAGAGAATTCCTGCTGTCAGTTGGATTTAGCAAAAATAGTATTGTGTCATATGACTTATTTAAATTGTGTTGATTGTATGATGTGCATTGTTTTAATACAAGTTAAGATGAAATGGAATTTTGTGGTGGTTTCCATGATTTTACATTTGTAAAAGAGATAATGAACTAGAATGACCACAGCATTTACACTGTATTTAGTGAAGAAAGAGTTACTATTGAATAGTGTAACAGGAAGAAGACTCTAGACTATTTCTTCTTCATAAAGTGTTAAAACCTAGCAATATAGAGTTATTAGTTTGTCACTATACACTAGTGTAAAAAATCAAATCTTAATCAGTGTCAAATTCACCTATGAGGAGTGTGGTTACATCACTTTACCAGGGTTCAGCCTTCTACACTTTGGAAGGTATAGTTTTAAATAATTTTATTGTGGACCCCATATGACATGGTAAAAGTGTTAAAATTAACAATATATGAGTTGAATTAACATTGTTGAATTTGCTGTGTAAATCGAAGTATTTTTGTATCATAATGCACGTAATGAATGGTTATAATATCTTTGCTTAGAGGAAATGGTTTGAATGAGTAGACAGATGACAGACAGACAGAATTGTGGGGGGCGAGTTACTGCAGTGTTAATATGAGCCTGTCTACATCAGCGTGTGAATGTGCAAACATGAAGGACTGCATGGACAAAATGTCACAGTGACCCAGCAAGCTCTTGGAGGACCACTTCACTGTTGCCTCTCAGACAAATGCTACTCCATAAAAGAAAGAATAAGAATATGGTTAAACTTAGAGCTCTGGTATAGATTACTGTCCATGCTAAACTGATTTGCTAAACACATTTGACTTATCTGGTTTGCTGAGACCACTGTACCACTCTAAATGTCACGTGGTGGTGTCTTTGTCTTTGCCGGAGGTCAGTAACTTAAATTATTGTGTTGTAAGTATTGTTGTATTTTGGTTGAGTACTTATTCTCCACTTCATTTCAAAGACATATATAATACCTTTTACTTAACTCAATTTTTAAAGAATGCTCCAAGTATAAAATACTTTTGTTGAGGAGATTTCAATGTGTTTTCTCCTATTTAAAGTCTCATGGACCAGTGCTTCCCAACCAGGGCTTTGGGGACTCCTGGGGAATATATGAACAGTAATCAGGGGGGGCCTTGGAATGATTTCAGACTTGAACTGAACGGTATTTGAAAGTTAAAATATAATTGGCATTGTACAGATTGCAACAGATTTATAATCACTAAAGAAAAGAGATACCATTAGTAGAGTGTACTCAAGAGTGTGAGAAAATGCTTAGAGGATACTCAAGATTAAAAAAAAGGTTGGAAACTACCGGACTAGACTCGACAACATGTGCTGTTAGATGTGGTGTTACAAACTCAGAACAAAGCAGGTGTGCTCCTGTACAGTTTGCGGGCACAGCGTCACTGATGGTAGTTGGTTGTGAGTTGGCTTTAGTCTATTTTAGGGGTCGTTATACAGTTCTCCACACAGCAGGTGACGTCAGATAGGAAGTCAGGCTGGTTTGTGAGATCTTTCATGTGCATTTTTCAACTTGGAAAAACATGTTCTTGAGTTCTCAAGGACCACAGTAACGCTTCATGACTTCCTGTTTAGATTAGTGGTTACCCTTGATCACCATTATGCCTCTCTCTATACCAAATCAAATAATTACACCTGATTATGAAAGAAAATCATTTAATCAAGAAATTATTTTAAATAACTATTGTCTCACCATAATCTGGCTTTACTTTAATTAAGGGCCCTTTGATTACACAGTGAGAGCACACCACCCACTTTTTTACAGAGGTTAGAAAATATGTTATTGAATACATTTTTAATTCTTATCTTTTTAAAGACATTAAGAAGTCCTAAAGTATTTTTCACCTGACTATACGCCTTAAATACAATATTGTAATTCTGATTTTATGCTTTGCTGTTATGACTGTTGGGGAACTGCTGTCTGAAAATGTATTCTCCCTTTAGAATACAAGGAAATGTCTGTGTTCTGGGTAGTTCTGTGATATTAAAGTTTAATGTTTTCATCAGTCATAGAGCAGAATGGAATCGGAATCAGGCTTTTGCTCATGTAAACCTAAAAAAAATGTCTGTTCATGTTGAGAGGATTTGGTGCATGGCTATTATTGTGATGTGCCCATAAATAAGTAATGATAAAAAAAAAAAGTTAACTGAATTCAAAAAAGTGACTTAAGATGAAGTGGTGTCAGTTTGGCCAGGCTTTTATCCTGGACACTTGAGGTCCTTTGAACATTTTCTTTTATCTCCAAATTTATCGGTCTGTCAACAAGAAGAGGCTAAAAGGCAAGTTAAAGTCTGCTCCAGAATTACAAGAATCCAACCATGATGGCATTGAGAGGGTCACATGAGGAGACCGAATGGATTTTATGTAAGAAAAAATACTTGCCTCATTCATAGGGATGAAAAATACTCAAATGTATTGAAAATCAATTGATCAACTTTTAGTTTTTCCATTGTGTGATGTTGGAGATCCTGGTAATGCAGAGGTAAAGCAGTTGGCGCTAATGAAACAAAGTCCTGGATTCAGTTTACCAGAAGGGAAAAAGCTTTTATGTGGAGTTGTCCCTGTGTCTGATTTTTTCTTGTGCTCTGATTTCTTGTACCACTCAAAGCATGTGTAATATCATCTCCCCATGAGGCCAGGATTTCCCTGAAAATGACATTCCAAATCTCAGTGAGACTATCCTGGTTAAAGGTGTATTATGGAACTTTCTGACAGAGGGTCCATCACCATGCTTGTATCCATGAAGATGTTATTGCTTTAATAGGAATGTTTCTCAGAATGGCATTAAGCTTCTCTCTAAATGGAAAAAAGGTGATGCCACACAGCCAAGTTACAGATCAGATCTGTGGAGAGGTGACCCCCTTTATAGTTTTCAAGGTGTTTTTTGCAATTAAAATGTGTCACTGGGTAAATGCAAAGTATATACATTTAATGTTATACATATTTAGCGATGTCCACTAAGACAAGATTGATAGAGAACATGTATTTCGTTGCTGTGCCAGAACACACACTGCCAGCTCTGTCTTTGTTATCTTGGCCTATGTCATCAGAGGTATAATACTCCCTACTGTTGAAGCACAGTCAGACTGGACTGGACAGGACAATACAATCACAATGTTATGCTTCATGTCTCTGTGTCCTGGGTCTCATGCTGGGATAAAGTTCTGTGTTTATGTCTCTTCTTCCAACTCTCGGGCTACTTCCATTTATTTTACAACAAGTTAACCTTTAAGAATGAAATTAAAAAAATAATAAAATAACATTATACTGAAAACACTACAAGAAACCTTTTGACCAAGGAAAGGACAGTCCTCAACTATTTTACCACACAACAAAAGATAAAAGAGTAGTTAGAATTTTCACAATCTTGAATACACTAAAAGAGGTTTCACATTTTATTTATTTATATATTTATTTATTTTTGGTGTCCATTCAGTCTTTAATCTAAACAACAAAACACACCAAACAGCTGTTGTGAAAGCTATTTATTGTAGTAAATGAACTATGACAGAGAAGGAGAAGGCTGTGACTAAAAGATTTTAGTGAGGCATAATTACATCTTCCTCACTGAACGCAAATGCCTGATTGAGCCGCTTTAATTGAGCTAAAAATAACCACTGTCCTGGCTCGTATCTTCAACATTACTCAACAAAGCCCCTCTGGCAAGACATGGGAAAACATTGCACTATGAGGTCCAAATGTGGCAGATCTGTGTAACTTTGACTTCCTACATTTGACTAAAAATATATCCAATCTTTATAAACGCCCACAGACCAATCGCAGTAGCTTTATTATGTTTGTCAAACACTGGGGGTACGGGGGGTTTGAAAGAGTTTTTAATGTCATAAATCTTTCAAATCTGAAGTTGAGAATTAATTTCCTTTTTCTATGAAACTGAAACATCAAGTGGAGGCTTTAATAAAAAAATTTTTTAGGACAAAGTATACATAGTTTTTTCCTTAATTTTGCCCATTTTGAGGATATGTACACCCAGCACGTTAATAATAAGGCAAGGCAAGGCAAGTTTATTTGTATAGCACAATTCATACACAAAGTAATTCAAAGTGCTTTACAGAATAAGAAATACATTAAAATCATAATAAAAACAAATCAAAACATAAATAATCATGAAGACTAAAATAAAAAAATAAAATAAAATAAAATAAACATAACAAAAAAATAAGGCTAACACACATAAATACATAAAATAAAATAAAAAGAATTATAATACATAAGGTAAAATAAATAAATGTGTAATGATAATAATAATAATAATAATAATCATAATCATCATCATCATAATAACAACAACAGGGGAGTGAGGGGTTCAGAATAAAATGTTTGTATGTAAGTATTTCCATTTTAAAGTATAATACTGTATTTGTGCCATTCTGCTATAGTAGTATCCTATCCTATCAGACTTGTGATTAGTCAAAAAAAAAAAAAAGAAGAAAAAAAAAGTAAAGTTCTATCTCTGTCAAAATGACTTAGAGGCGCTGCAAACTTATTTTGACCTCAAGAGCTGCTTGTACAATGTATCAAGAAAAGTTTTGCTCAAATATAGTCCCTTTAAGGGCTCTGAATTGCATTTTTGATAGTCTTACAGTGTTTATAGATTTGCTCTCTGACATTTTGGTTCAGTGTCACGTCTTTAGTTCGTGCTGTGTCCATGTTTGACCTGTCCATAAATAACTCCGCTCTCCCATGCCACTGTTGTTGCCATGGCGAACGTTAACGAGTTAGAGTTAAAGTCCTTGCGTTCCCGTCTTTCTCTCGTGTGTCTGTATGTTTGACTCAGATCTGTTTAAGACATTATATTCACATCTGCACCCCACAAACACACACCCACAGACCCCCTCCTCACTCCTGAGCTTTGAACCCCTGGTGTGAGATGTTCTTGTTACCGTGTGTGCATTCACAATCACTGGCCTTTTCTATATGTCAGCCAGCCATGACCGCCCACTCTGCAGGTATTCACTTTAACTGCACCGAGCCGTGTATGTTAGGTCATTAAGCGTTTATTCTACAACATGCTATTATCTTCTGATTTCTGTTTTTATCTGTGCAGTACTATAATAATCAACTTCTATTACAACTTGAATTATACACTGTAGCTTTATTGGTACGTAACGTGAATAAGGCATCTAAGATATTCCTATTTCCTTAGATAATTTGGGGTCTTTGAACAATTATGTTACTGATTTCTTATGTTATAGTTTTAAAGGTGCACTATGTAACTTTCCTTGTGGAGGGTCGGCCAACTGTTTGTCTCCATGGAGCTGTTATATGCTTTAAGATTTGCTTTAAGATGAGTAGAAATTAAAATAGGACAAAATACAGGTTAGATCTATGGAGAGGTGTCTCGGTGTATGGAGTGTGTCCTGAGGATGTTTGTTTTTCCATAGTATTTTTAAGCTATAAAAACACCTGCAATGGAATAAATGCAAAATAGACAAGTTTAATATTTTACTGTGGAACATTTTAGGCAAAAAAAATAACATCTCCATGGAGACAAGCAGATGGTGGCTTACACAATGCACTTTTAATAACTCAATAACTTTAATTTAACGCTCCTATTTTGTCCCTGATTCTATTGAGCTTTACAGAAGTACAAATGCTTGAACATGGTACGGTGTGTCTCTTGAGGTTAATATTTCTGGACACATATTATTATAAATGTACATATTATTACAGTATAAGTTCACACTGTAGAAGCCATGGAAAAATGCTATTTGACATTTAATGCCATTGTGTGAAAATGCCAACCATGTTAAAGCACTTATGGGTGGCAGTGAAATCAATAGTGTGCTATGCAGCTCTCAGTGGGGCAGTGAGGACAGATGAGGCTGCCCTTGGTGGGACCTGCAAACATACCCTTAATGTACATGTTCTCTTTCACAAGACAAGCTGGAAGGGGATTTTTCAATGGTTTTTCAATACAAAAATGGACAGCTTCTATTACAAAGTGCATTGTGAAAAAAAAGCCAGCAATTTGTCAGCTCTGCATGGCGGCATTCAAATCATTCAAATGGATGTTATTCAGTGGGACATGGCTCCTTTTGCCAGCTGCCACCCGCTGCTATAGGGAACATGTGTTTGACACTTTCGCTCACTTATATAGTGCACTCAAATGAACTGATTTCTATTATGATATTATATGGATGTAGTATCGGCTGCTGCTCTTTTCACCAGTAGCAAAATGGCTATAAGTGAACAGTTACAACTTTACTGAGGAAAACAGTTCTTATATGCAAGTGCTCAAATAATGGACAACTTTTTCATTTAAGATCAATAAAATGAGATGAAAGTAGATAGTGTTACATAATGTGAAGTATGGCTCTCAGTCATGGTACACTTAATGCTCTAAGCTGCTGTGTTCATTCATAATGCAGAGATGCCAGAGTGTTGTCTTGGGAATTGAGTTGTGGTTGGCAGGGAAAGCCTCTGTTACAACATAGACTATCCAACATAGGGGACTGATATTTACTGTTGTCATATGTTGCTGTGATGTGTGAATGTAGCTCCACAATATTCTATGCACTGAACAGGAATTAAAATTACCTTCATATCGTTTAGCAAAGTGGTTACATTAACATGCTTTAGTCCTGTTTAAAGAGCGATATTACAGAGATATTACTCTGTCTATATAATCTATGGTATAATGTTGTTTCCTCATCAGAAACATACCTGGAGTTTAGATTTGTTTAATTCACACATAGTTCTTCACTGGAATCATATGGATAATTTCAGCCCTGGAGTTGCCAGTCTCCATTGAACTAAAAGTAAAAGGTAGCTGTTAACTTGAAAGCTATCACTGCATGACATCACAAGGTGAAACAGAGCATTCTGAGCTTTGGAGATGTAGACAGACTAATAATTTATAGGGTTACTCAGACATGTGGGAATGAAACAAAACTCTGGATATATTTTTGATGAAGTAACAGTATTATAACATACCTTTAAGCTCAGTTTTGTATAATATAGGACATTTAATCAGTAATTAAAAGTTTTTTAAATCTACTAAAAATCTCCATTCTACTATGGGCCCTTGATAATCAGATGGTGACTGCACAATAACCCCAAAGACAAAGTAATTTTGCTATATTTACATTAATTATTGGACAACCTATATAGTTACAGTCCAACATGTAAGACTCTAATATAATGCGCTGTGCTCATTGATAGTGTCATAGCTGCAGAATTTGTAATTACAATTATCTCTGCTCAGTATAATTAGGTTTCCCTGATTTTATTACTGTGTGCAAACAATAGGATTTCCTTGATTGAAACCATTCCATTAAGATATCACTTTGCTGCGCACAGATTAGCCATTAATTAATTCAGTGTATTTTTCTCAGTGAGCGATGTGTTCATAATCGTGTATTTTCTTTCATGGATTTGAGGTGAACAAGAAGCACAGTAAAGCCCATAGCAGATAACTGGATTCTGGATTAACTCTGTCTAGACAAACAAACAAGGCAGGATTGTCATTGGGACAGTTTAGGAATTTTTGTATTTTTTTTTCTGATTGTAGAAGAGCACACAAAATGATGAAGAACTAATTTCAAAGAAGTACATGCTAAAGCAATTCAGCCTTCAAACATAAATAACAGAAATCCAGTATAGTTCCTTCAAAGGGACAGTCTTCTGATCTATGTTATAATGTTCTTTCCTTATCAAAAATACCTGGAGTTGTGTTTGTGTTTCATTCATACACGATTAACACACAAATCCTGGTCTTCTTTTGTACACCTTCACTAATCATTTTGATAATTTCAGTCCCAGAATTGTCAATCTTCACTGAACAAAAGGTAAAAGGGAGCTGTTAACTTGAAGCTTTGGAAGTATTGACAGACTAATAGTAATGGATTACGTGAATAAAACACAACACAACTCCAGGTATGTTTTGGATGAGGTAACAACATTACAACATGGCTTAAAGTTCACAAGAGTCAATTTTGCATAATATACGACCTTTGATGTCAAACAATGGACTGTAGAGTAACGATCTATCCTATTCATACTTCATATTTCATAACATTTCAATAACACACATTTTGTATCTCAACGTGCCTAGAGACAATACTGTCATAGGTCGTTAAGCAGCAGATTATGGTAACTCTCATATGGAAGGCTTCATTATGGCTGTCGCACAGTAGAACGCCGCCTGATAGATATTAGTGCCTGTACTAAAAGTAGATACGACTCCAAAGTGGGTGTATGTAAGACCATTAAACACTATAATAACGCCACATACCACTATTCTGGTCTCGGGCTGTTTAGACACATGCCTTCAGATTCCGTCGCTGATGGAAGCTATGACCGCTTTGTGATGTGTGAAAAGTCGCACATTCGCTAGCATGTGATTAGTCATTAAACAGGCATCAAATGCGTGTGTGACTTTCATCTAAATGAAGCCATCATCTCTGTTTGTGAAGGCGTGTGGATGGATACTGCAAAAGTGAAATGGTCTTTGTGATGAGATTTGAGACCATGGAACTAGTTCTGTCAACACACAATATGTTGTTATAGAACATAGTACAATAAATTATCATATTAAAACTACTTTTTGGCACAGAAAAGTCACAGTTTTTTTCTGTATGAGAGAGAATGAGATACTTTATTGATGCCACGGGAAACTCAAGTTTTGTTGCAGCAGCATTTATACTGCTGTTCTCAGTAGCCTTTGTGTCTCAGTCAAAGGTCTTGGTGCAGTTTATTCCTGTGTCAGGGCAGTTTGAGGAGAGGAAGAGCCAGAAGTGTCTCTCCTCTGTGTCCTGCAGCATCACAGCAGTGTGCATGGGGAGCCACATGAACACAACAGGAAAGGCCTTGTTCTTACTTCATTCTGTTGTTTCAGTTGGAGATGAAATGGTCCATTCCCTCAAAGTGTTTTCTCTGAAACTTATTTGAGTATTTCCTCTGGAAGGTCTTCTGCCAGATTTGCTGCCACAAATGGTTTAAAAAGCCTGTAGCATCTCAAATGTCCATAGCTATCTCCTTAACTAGCCTCTTGCATAGTCTCCATGGATACGGGGAGAACAAAAAGCTAATTTCACACAATCCAACAACTAGTGACCTTTGAACGACTCATGCTGAAATTCTTAGTTGGTTAGAATCCCATGATATGATGTTAAAAACTGCTCAGTGTGTGAGCAAGGTAGCCACAAAGGCAGAAATGCATTAGTCCAATCATCCATCCATTTTCTTTCTCTTATCCAGGGCCAGGTCACGGGGATAGCAGTCTAAGCAGGGACTCCCAGACTTCCTTGCCTTGAACACCTCCTGAGGAATGCATTCATTAATATAGTAATTATTTCCAAAGTTACAAGTTACATCAAAAAGGTACCACTGGATGCCTGAGAGTTGTTTTCATTGCTTATCAACTTCACTTCAATAAAAATGTAGTGAATTTCTGTTACCTTTGTTGTAATTGTTCTGCCCTTGCTCTGCAGTGAATTGCAAAAAGTCCACAAAACACTGAACAGTGTGAATAGAGTGAGAGTGAAGGCATGGAATTTGAATGTCAGACTTAATTTTTTACCAATCGTTAAATTTATGTAATTTTCTTTTGACCCTAACAATTTAACAATTTTACGAAAGTGAAATCTGAATGAAAGGAGCAATTACAGAATTTCTTTGGCATGGTAAACACACTGCAATGGTACTCAGTTCATTTTTGAAACACATTTTTATAATCATGTGGTATATTCATAGTGACACAAATGAACTGCCAAAGTAATAAGTAACAAGTCATAAGAAGTTATAACTTATAGATGCAAATTTACAATTTAGTACAGCTTATTTGGACTGTTTATTTGGATGTTTGTTTGAGTGTAGTTAAAGGGCTTACAACTACGCAATTTTCTGATCTATGCTGTAATGTTCTTTCCTCATCAAAAACATAACCAGAGTTGTGTGCTTAATTCACACATGTTTAACACACAAACCCTGCATAATTAAGCTGATGCAGAAAACACTCCTTTCCAACCTGTGATGCCATTTGGTAATACAGGAAGTGCTCCACTGTGTTTTTAAACCCATACACCTTCACTCAAATTGGATGATTTAAATTGTAGGGTTGCCAATCTCTACTGAACTAAAAGTAAAAGGAGCTGTTAACCTAAAAACTGCCACCACATGACATCATGAGGTGGAACAGAGCATTTTGAGTTTTGGAGATGTAGACAGACTATTAAAGGAGGTAACACCAGCTCATCAATTTTATATAGGACCTACCCCTTTGTGTAATATAGGACATTACCACCAAATAGATAATGTATGTAGCCAATATTGCAGCCCTGGTCCTTGGTTAAAAAAGTGTTAGTATAAAAGGAAAACAGTAAATCAAAAAGCATAGATGAGAATACACATATAAAAGAATATCTGTCCACTTCACATCCCAGGGCAGTTTAGTGTTTTAACTGTTGATTTTAATCCTTAAACCAGTTTTTCAGTTTTGTAGAGAAATACCTGACTGTGACCTGAGCTCCAGCGGCAAAGAATTCCACAAGAGTGATTTTTCTGAAAACCCTGACTGACCCAGACCCGTCCTGCACCTTTTGACTCCGCAGATCTCACTTATTCCAGCTCTTCTCCTAGCGCTTTTATTACTATATTTTTGTATTACACGTTACACCAGGAGCAAGAATATTAAGACTTTTACAAATACCTTAAAGGTCCTATATTACACAAAACTGACATGTTGTTACCTCCTCAAAACCATACCTGGAGCTGTGTTTTGTTTCATTCAGACATGTTCAAGTAATCATTTATGACTAGTCTATCTACATCTTTAAAGCTCAAAATGCTCTGTTCCGCCTTGTAATGTCATGTGGTGGCAGTTTTTAGGTTAACAGCTCCTTTTACCTTTTGTTCAGTCTAATAGGCAACTCCAGGGCTGAAATCATCCAAATTATACTAGTGAATGTGTATATTTAAAAGCACACAGTTTCAGGCTTATATTATGCTAGTATGGGTATCCGAAGAGTGGCACAGCGGTTTCATATCTGAACCTGGTGGGGACCTTCTGTGTGGGCCCCTGTAGGACCAGTAAAGTAAATGTACATGCTTGGAACTATCACTTTGACTATTTCCATATATCTGTGTTTGACTGTTTGACTTGTGTATGAGGTCAGGTCAGAATGGGCTAAATGAAAGAATCTCTTGTCTGTTGTTACTGTTGGGTCCATAATCTTATAATTGTGCTGTTGTGGTTCAGCCATTTAAACTTCCCATAGAAATAAGAATGAAATGTACCTGGGTATTGTAAGTTGGAAGTGTCTGTCTCTTCTCAGTCACCTCAGTGTGCAGGTGTTAAAATACTAAAAGTGGCTTCTTTTAAGAGTCCTATTTATTTCCCAGAACACAAAGTTAGTGGACTAATGGAGATGCCTATTCATAAGTTCTTGCATGTAATTGTAAGATCATCTAATTTAAGGGAAAAGGTGAAAGAATTCACCATGGCAACGGATAATAAAAGGAGGATTAGACAGTTTACAAGAACTTTCATAAGACAACATCTGCAAGGGCTGTTTTTTAACACATAGAGGAGGAAAAACCATATTTCTTGTTTTTTACTGCATGTAATAAATGGATCTACAGGATTGACCAAAACTTTCAGTATTGTGAAGCTCAAGTGGTAATTGTTTACATATATGCTGTCGTATATTTGATCATCCTACTGATGAGGTGTCAATGTGAGTCACTGAATCAACAAAAACCTGTGTTTAACAAGGATGACTCACAGACAGATAGAAGAGAATGAAGATCATGGAACATAGCATAACATCCATTCATTAAAACTGAATTGAGCCAAAACTGATGCTGTAATAATGATTGTCCCATAAAAGGAGTGGTAACGGAAATATTTTCTATGTTTTATTTTTATATATACATTTGTATATTTATGCCTTAATTGCAGAGTTGGGAAGACTCTGAAAATGTATTTAGTTACAGTATACTCAATACCCAAATTAAAATGTCTTTTGTAGCATATTCTGATACATGGTCCAATAAGAGAATTGTATTCTGAATGCTTTGAATACTTTTACACTGAGTTGCATTTACATTATAGTGTAAAAAACATGTACCGGTAATATAATTACAAACAGTTAAATTTTTTGGTTTGCATTAACTTATGTCTAATTAGAGAAGGAAAACATCACATGCACACACATTACAAGAGCTTTTTTGTTTTGTTTTGTTTTTTGATTTTTTTATCACTAGCCATGTATTGCTTTTAATTTAGAAAATAACAGCATTCTGATACCACCAAATGAAAAAGTAACTGTACTGGATTACAGTTACTCTAAATTACATATTAAAAAATTGTATTTAGTTACTTCCTAACACTGCTTATTAACATCAGTCTCTTGCTATTTTTGCTACTTATTTTGAATGTATTATTAACATTTATATTGTTGCTTTTTGTCACTACTCTGATGTGTGAGCTGCTGTAATAATTTCCGTTGTGGATCAATAAAGTTTGTCTAAGTCTAAGTTCAAATAAAAGTAATCTAATGTTTCTGATAGTTCCAGTTAGTTTTTGACCATATGTTACAATTTTAAAGAATTGTACCCGGGGAAAAATAAATAAATAAAAGGTGCATCTGGCAGCATAGATCACAACATGATGATGGATTTATTGGAGCACATGCTTGTATGAGTCATGCACTCAAACTGCCAAAAATTTGAGATGTATTTCTGCAGTACAAAAAAACACATTTTCTTTCACACAAAACCATAACTGCCTTTGCTGCCATCTCTGCCGAGTAACTGACAGTAACCTCCTCCCAGTTGGGCCTGCCTTGTTCATCCACTTGACCGTGTAGGAGTTGACAAGAGCCCCCACACTTGCAGTATTTATTTAGCTCTGTCTTTGGCTGTCCTGCTGGGAGTAATCGTGCCCTAGGGAAACATTTTAGAGGCGCAGTGAAATGGCCATAATCAATCTGAGCTCTGACAAACCACCTCTTGGATTTACACTGACTTCATAGCAGCAGAGGATACTTAAACCTAATCACACTTAAATGGCAAATGTGCAGCTAGAGTCCACGTTAGCTGCTCTGGTACTTAGCTGGTGTGATGAAAGACAGGAACAAGAAGTGAATTTAGATCTTTATTTGATTTTTGAGGAAAGTAAACAATGAGATCAAGAGTGGGACTGAATGCTTCCAGACATACTCCATACATACTCCACAAGAATCAGTATTGGATTGTGACTGTGTAGCTTTAAAAGGTTCTGTATTACACAAAATTTACTCTTGTGAGCTTTAAGTCATGTTATATATTGTTGCCTCATCAAAACCATACCCGGAGTTCTTTTTTGTTTCCTTCACAAATGTCTGAGTGATGCTTTAATATTAGTCTGTCTACATCTCCAAAGTTCAAACAGCAGTGGTAGTTTTCAAGTTAACAGCTACCTTTTATCTCTTTTTAGATTGAGATGGGCAATGCCAGGACCAAAATGATCCAGATGATTTTAATGAAGGTGAATGGAGTTTACAAACACATTGGAGCACTTCCTGTATTACTACACAAAATCACAAGGCGGAACAGAGTGTTTTCTGTGTTCGAGAGTTATTCATCCTAAATATGCAGGGTTTGTGTGTAAAACTTATGAATGAAACAAAACACAAATCGAGGTATGTGTTTGATAAGGAATCACCGTTATAACATAGATCAGAAAATAGTGATCTAGCGATTTAAAGCAGCTGTCTACTCAAAGAGACAATTTTCTATAGGGTTCACTAAGCAGCGTGAACTCTCAAATGACACAGCCGGCTGTACTTATCTTCCAAAGGCAATGTAAAGATCTGCGTGAACAGTGATAAAATCTAAAATGATTGCTCTAAGAAAGTCTGTAGGCGGAGAGATGTCAACTTGAGGCAGTGCATAAGAGAAACTTCTGTCTCCATTACACTTTATAATAATTACACTTTAATTAGCCTTAATAAAACACAGACAAAGACATAAATCATAATGAACAAAGAGTTTAATTAACACTTAACTTATGATGAACTGGTCTGTGCAGAATATGGTTACATATAATTGCTCATTAACTAACCGTTCTACCTTAATCCTTATGACATGCCTAAATGACATGATAGTTCAATATGAGTCCTCAGGAAGTTGGCCAACATTAATAATAACTGATCTTCACTACTGAACCTGAATCATTCTTAAAGAGGGCGTATTATGCAAAAAAAAAAGACTTTTGTACTTTTGAACAGTTGTAATCTTCCCTCATCAAAAATAAGTCTAAAGGGGTTTTATAAGTCATTCATGCATGTTTGAGTAATCTTGCAGTCTCTCCTACACACTATGTGAACTTTACTTGCAGTTAGCAGAACAATCCTGTCCAAAGCTCAACCTACAATTTTACGTAACCCATGCTCCCACATTGCAATTTTTAAAATAAATATCCAAATGCAGGATACAAAATAATGCACTACAACTTCACAAACCTAATGTAATGTGCAGTCGTTTCATGAGTGGGATGCATGCTGATTGTGTTGTGATAACGCTCTGAAGGGGAGCAGGGAGCAAGAAGAGCAGGGACTCAGAGCGTTTAAAACAAAACTGAAACAAATGAAAAATGTTCTATTTTCATCGAATCTAGCCTTATCAAAATAGTTAACAGTAGCACGGTGCTCTAAATATGTGTTATGTATGTTATATGTAATACCCCCTTTTTAATAAACAATGGTACCTTTGTTCATGCTTTATTAGGGATAATATGATGTAATTTATTAAAAAGGGTTAGAGGTAACAACATTTTCTCTCAGCTTAAGAAAAGGCAAGGGTAAGAGCTGAAAACCCACTCTAGCGTCTCAAGGTGAGTGTCCTATTTAACTGTTTGAGTGAGCCCCCATGTGTGCCTCTGCTGTGGTGCTGGGCTTTAGGTTTACATATTGTATATCTGCATCAGAGGCAGAGGGACCGGGCTCACAGCACAGTACAAGTGCAGTATACAAGATTTTCTTTGGGTTCATTAAATCATAGCACATCTTTCATTGTATTATAAAGATAAAGATTTATTGATAGATTTATCTAGCAATAATGTTGGGAAAACAGGCAGATTTATATGAAGTTTATACAAATATTTGTTTATGTTGTTAATGAAAGACATGCGTTGCTTTCCTTTCCTGTTTTTTTTAGAATAAAACTAAATCATAATTCTACATTTTGTTTGTTGCAAACCACAATTTAATTAAAAGGCATTTCTGAATCCAACATTTATGGCCTGAAGTCACTTTTAAAATTTTTATTTTATATTTAATTTTTTTTATTAAGAAGTTAACTTAAAACATGCATTTCCTGAGCCCTCAAGTCTTCAATGCTGGACGATCACATATTCAAAATACAAGTTGGAATATCAATGGAGATTGTAAAAGAAGCTAGCTATCTACCTCTGACTTTTTACACCAAATGTTGCAGCAAATGTGACAGAAAATCTTCCAGAGGAAACACTTTGAGACCTTCCAGAAGAAATACGTCATTGACAATCCAGTGGAAACACTAGTGAATGACCTGTCTCAGCATTAACCAAAACAATAGCTAAATAGCTAGCTAAAGAGCTAGAAATGCTACAGATTTTTAACACCAAATGTGGAAAAAGACCTTCGAGAGGAGATGCCAACCAAAACAATAAAACAGAGTCAACACTTTGATTCTTCACCATGTCCACGGCCAAAGTTGGTCTACAACAGTGGTCCTCAAACTGTGGTACCAGTACGAGTCCCACTGGTGGTGTGCAGGCTCATCTGCAGTTCTGCTGTTAAGCTGTTAAATTAGAGACTCTGACTGGACTCCATATTACTTTTACTACATCTATTGAATTGTGGTGGCTGTGTGAAACAGAATTTCTTTTGTATGTGACATAAAAATCACAAATAAATGAACCTAATGTCATAAAAGTTGATATCATAATATGTCTCCTTTAAATTCCACAGTTGGGCCAGGGCCATAGCCCCTCAGCAGGAGTGTCAGACTCTCAGTGGGAGGACTTATGAGTGGAAGCACTGGATCAAACCCCAGTGTTTGAGAAAAGAGCAACGCCATCACTGCTATTGATCGGATTAAATTTGGGCAAATACAGCAAAGACACAAAAGGGCTTGCAGTTTTTTTAATGCTTGTCTAACACAGTACGCAGGTCTGCTCTTTGTTCAATATCACACGTGCACTGCTATTTTCAAATGATGTATTTTTGCAGTTGTACAACAACACTTAAATGCGACAATTTGAATGGAGCTGCTTTGTTTTAAGGGCATTGTATTGCTATTCTTATTATGTGAGATAGCATCAACATGCCTGCAAGAATAATAAGTGAAAGATTATTTTTATTCTTATGGCTTAAAAAGGCATTCTCATTAGTTTTACTTGCAGTGTATTGTCCATTAGTTCCAGCTGTAGCAGTGGTACATGTGTCTTGGAATAATACAATATGACAACACAGAAAGCATGGTACAGTTACACATATAGAGTATACTGACATCACTTAAGTCCAAAATTTTGTCTGAAATCATGCAATTTACTCACCGTGTTATGATTAGTCTTTTGTATTGTAGGGGAAATCGATGTTTTTTATTTGGCCAAAGCCAGCTGCTTGTTGTAGATGGATAGAGGAGCAAACAGAGGAAACTAATCCTTCAAACCGGAGACATTCTTGTTGGTTGCCATATTGCTGTAGGGTGCTTTGTGTTGTATATATATTGTCTGTGCTGGGAAGTAACTGAGTACATGTACAGAGAATACATATTCAGAATACACATTTTGAGTAATTGCATTCATGTAGTTACTTTTTCATTTTGTGGTATTGAGAAAACAGTTTCATTTTTTTTTTATCTCAAAATGTAGGCTTCAAACTGCACATAACTAGTGAGAAAAATACAAAACACTGTTATTTTGGTGAGTGCATATGTGATTTTTCCATCTCTAGTCAAGTATTGGAAATACATAACAAACAGTGAAACAAACTTGAAGCTGTTTTTAATCCTATACTGTGCCTTTACTCTATAATTGCATTGCAACTTAATGTAAAAATATTCTATATATTTAGAATACTGTACTCTGATTGGGACTTACAAAATACTTTTTAATTCAGGTATTTAGTATTCTGAAACTAAATACATTTTCAAAGTATTCTTCCAATTACTGTCCCTACACGGAACACCTTGATGCCGCCTCCGTCTGTGTCACACGCACATGCACACACGCACATCTGCCTCCTTTGTGAGCTCACCCGTCTTCCCGTCTCCCTGTGGCAGTGTAGGTTGTGAGGCGTGGCAGTGTGCTCATATACAATAGCTGAATGTACAGCTGACAGAGGGGGGCACAGCTGTAGTCTCATCCAGCCCTGCCCCGTGCCTCACTCTCGCTGTAGTGTGGCACTGTCGTCATGACAGCTGCCCCCTCCCATCTCTGGGTCTCATGGAAACTGAGCATATTGCTCTGTTGACTTTGACACAAATACATTTATTGTAAAAAATTTACTCATTTTGTTAAACGAACAGAAGTAGATCACGATATTAACACAGGCCTAAAATTAGCACATCAATTCTGTGTTTTGTAAGACATCATTGGAACTGTCTCCTCAACACCCACTTGAGTGAACAGAAAGCTAAATAGCAAGCATGAACATAACAGAACAGTTACTCTTCTCGTTCTGGCTGTAATGAATCTGAGTACACAGAGTCTCTTTAGACCAGGTTTTCATTTGCAGACTGTTGGACAAACCTTCATTCTCCCACATTAAAACAAAGCACCAGTCTACAGAAGATCATTTCCACTGCTGCTGTGGCTCACTGCTCAGTGGCACTCTGGATTGTAGTTTTCAAGTTTAAATAATCAAAATTAAAGCAGGTTTAAGTAAGTGGATGGCCCCAAAAGTACACCACATGATAATAAAATCAGTTTCAAAGAACATACTGTTTTATTTCCCTATCCACAATCTAGTATTATAGTTATTATAGTTACTTGTCTTAAACTGTTAAAGATGCACTAAGTAACTTTTATAGTGAGGGAGTATAGCTCGTGGTCATGTATTTGCTGTGCCACAAATGTATCACAGTATTGCCTCAAACATAACTATCTTTAATCTGTTCGATTGCAGGCGTTATTGTGCACATCACAGTAAAACAAAAAATTTGCAAGTATCAAATGTTGGTGGACTTAAGCCTGCACATTTACATAAAATCATCTGTTAAGTAAAATGTCAGCATCTGTCAGCAGCAGCAGCAGCAGTGGTCCTGATTGAGTGATTAAACATGGCTGAGTTTCATGTGGAAAAACAAGCTCACAGAAATATTTGGAAATCACAACCGCATCTAGTGACATTTAAGTGGAGTGCTCTTGTGCCATTGGCAGCATCTGTTTACACTGAGAGCAGCAGAGACCACACACCTCAGTATAAGAAGAGACACATCTGACAACAGCTTGTTATCTGCTCCAGCTCTGCTCTGGGAGCACTGAAGGGACACTGAGGGATTAAGTCAATTAGTATTAGTTTTTTTAATGCCCAAGCAATTCTTAAAACAGAGACAAAACCTTAAAGGAACACTGTGCAACTTTTCTGGTGGATGGTCAGCCACCTGCTTGTCTCCATGTTACCCTAACCCTGGAATGTACCATGGTATGACTTTAAACATTTCCATAGCATTTATTCATTTTGGGTGTTTATTGCTTGAAAACAGAATAATTCCATTTGCGAATCTCTTTCCATCTTTATAATCTTGTTATGGTGTTTTAAAGGCTCCAAAATCACTTGAAAACCATACATTCTAACTGTAAGTGACGGGAAGACGGGTGAGACGGGAAGACGGGTGAGCTCACACTGCTCCACAGATCTAACCTGTAACCTTGCCTTGCCTAATGCCTAATGCCATACAGTGGAACATTTCAGACAAAGCAATAACCAAAAGGTGGCGAACCCACCACCAGAAATCACACAGTGCCCCTTTAAAAAAAAAATGGAAAAAAACCCCAACAACTATTTATACTAATATTTATGTTTGAGGAATGAGAAAGCATACATGTAGTCAATATGATTTTAAATTTACATTTTTCTGTCGTCCATTTCTTTTCTATGCAGTGGCTCTTATCATTTAAAATGCATTAAACCTAGGAGATGTGGGTTTTATTTTGTACTCTATCAAATATATTGAACATCTAATACATGCCTATAAAACAGCTCATGCCCACAGGCCTGGGCTCTGTGTTTTGTCTTGATGTAAAAAGGCATGAAGAGGACATGTTTGTGGGCTAAAACACAGCCTCATGTAGGGATAATAAATGAGATCTGGCTCTATCTAAGTGTCCATGTATTTCTTAGGCGTGTGACATATTGCTTTGGGGGAATTTAGATGAAATATTGACTATAATAAACACAGATTTATGCCTTCTGAGCAAAAACCGACCACAAACACGGGTAAACACATGTAATAGGCCTGCAAAGTAATAGGGTGATTTGAGGAATAAAGGCCAATACTTACAGATGGAGTCTCAGAATGAATTATAGGACCCTAAAAACATAAGAAAATCAGGGGAATCTGTTGTATTTGTAAATAATTTCCCATGATAATTTTCAGTCATTCAGGGCAACATGATTTTGCTGGTGGTAATGTTTGATAATGCTGAAAAAAGAAAGTTTATTTGTCTGGGACCACGTACAAATTCAAGGTCCTGTATTACACAAAACTGACTCTTATAATGTTGTTCCTTCCTCAAAAACATACCTGGAGTTATGTCATGCATCATTCAGACATGTTTGAATAATTCTTTATTATTAGTCTGCTTACAGACTACATGACATCCGCCTGAACATTGATGCAGACAAAGTCTCGGTCTTGATCCTGTTAGATTTGAGTGCTGCTTTTGACACTGTCAATCATGGTATCCTCTTTCAGAGACTAAAGGACTGGGTGGGCATCTCTGGTACTGCACTAAACTGGTTCATGCTGTCTAGAAGACAGGAAGGATTTTGTTGAAATTGGAAATTGTGTCTCAGATCACATGGCCCCGACCTGTGGGGTGCCCCAAGGGTCAATCCTGGGACCCCTTTTGTTCAGTCTCTACATGCTGCCGTTGGGCCTGTTAATGTGCAGCAATAATGTGTCCTATCACAACTATGTACACAACCCCCAGATCTATGTCTCACTGGCAGCAGGAGACTATGGACCAGTGGTCTTACTCTGTCACTGCATCCAACAGATCAGTGTGTGGATGCAAAACAACTTTCTCCAGCTAAACTCAGACAAGACAGAAGTCATAGTCTTTGGTCCACAGAAACAAAGAGACACTGTCAGCAGTCACCTCCAGTCTCTCTCTCTAAAACCTTCAAATCAGGCCAGAAATCTCGGGGTAATAATGGACTCAGACTTGAACTTTAACAGTCATCGATAACATCTGTAGCCTTGTACCATCTAAAACACATAGAAAATTCCACTTACCCATGCATTTTGTCTCCAGTATGTTAGATTACTGTAATGGCCTGCTCACTGGCCTCTACAAACATGCTGTGAAACTGCTGCAGAACATTCAGAACACTGCAGCTTGGGTCTTGACTCAAACTAGGAACTCTAAGCACTAAAGTCCTGTGCTCAGGTCTCTGCACTGGCTTCCTGTAGCTCAGAGAATAGACTTTAAAGTACATGTCCCTGTACAAGTCTCTCCATGGCCTGGAGTACACGTGTGACATGTTAGTGCCATATGAACCATCTCATACTCTGAGGACCTCAGGAACCGGCCTCCTGCTGGTGCCCAGAGTCAGGACTAAACATGAGTCAGCGTTTCAGATTCATGCAGCTAAACCCTGGAACAGTCTTCTTGAACATGTTAAACAGGCACTGACGCTGTTTAAATCCAGGCTCAGAACAGTTGCATATGACTGAAATGTTTTCATTCTGCACTCTTCTCTCTAATTAAATGTCTCTTTTGCTTTTAAATTTTATAATGATAATTTATGTTTTTATTTGTTTGTATTGTGGATTTTAATGTCTTTCTTATTCTGTAAAGTACTTTGAATTACTTTGTGTAAGAATTGTGCTATACAAATAAACTTGCCTTGCCTTACCTTGTCTACATCTCCAAAGCTCAAAATGTTCTGTGCCCTCTTGTGATGTCATGAAGTAGCAGTAACGGTAACAGCTATCTATTACCTTTTCGTCAGTAGAAAGTATCCAAATAATTCTAGTGAAGGTGGAAGAAACACAGTGGAGCATTTTCTGTATTACCACATGACATAAGGTGGAATTTTCTATTTGAGAGAAGTTTAAATATGCAGAGTTTCTGTGTTAAACATGTGTAAATGAAGCAAAACACACCTTCAGGTATGTTTTTGTTAGTTCATCATTAACATTAGCAGTAAAATAATAATGTACTGAACTACAGGTAAAGGGTAGCTGTTAACTTCAAAAGGTGGAACAGAGTGTTTTGATCTTGGGAGATGCAGACAGACTAATAATAAAGGATTACTCAGGCATGTGTGAATGAAACAAAACACAACCCCAGGTATATTTTCACTAACTATTGATTATCTGAAATGTGTGAAATATGTTCTTCCAAATTTCTAGTCAAATTAAGATGCTGGAAGCTGAAACTCATTCCACTGTCTTATGGTTTGTCTGATGGTTACTCAATAAGAACCCATAGAGCAGGATCCAATGAAACATTTTCAAGATAAAAATGTATGTTTTTTTGGTGTGTTTTGGGTTGAATTAGCTGTTTTTGAGGACAGAATTACTTTTAGGAATTTGATGTTGCACTTCATTGAATACCACTGATTATTTAAACAGCTTTTCCCCTTCATGTTGAAACTAGTGTTGTCTTTTAACTTTTTAATTTTCTTAATCAAATATTTCTCACCCAAAACAGATGCATAATAAGTTATTTTGATTTAAATGCAAATTATATTGAACAGTTATTCCTCTCACTTTTGCAACACATTACTGCGACTATAACAGAAAGCCAAAATAAATACGTGCTGTGCATAGCAGCTTCAGTCCAGCTCCAATCCAATGCAGAGAGATGAATCAGATGACCCGCTCCTGTACGCATTAAACTCCACACAGCCAAACATAATCAATTTTCTGCTTCCTCTTCCATCTTTCTTATTACAGCCACAACAACAATCTGAATATTTGACACAGGATCCAGGATGTGTCTGCTGTACCATTTGCACTGCCAATCAAAACAGAAGCCACTGAAATTAAGGATTAAATCAAATATGTCCAAGTAGAAGGCTGAGAGCGTATCTGAATTATGAGGGGCTCACGATTCACGAATACTAACTAAATACTTATTTTTTATTCTATTTAAAAGTGGAATGATTATGTGCTTTATTGGTGGCCGGTCCATCACCTGCTTGTATCCATGAAAGGTTCTTGTTTGCTTAAAATGTTCCACAGTATGGCATTAACCTTAACTGTCTAACATTAATGTACATGTGTTTTTTATTGGAAATACCTGTAACTCTGCATGGGATCACTTCCTTGTCACAATGGCAAGTAATTACATCTCCATGGAGATGAGCAAATGACAGACCATCCACTTGAAAAGTTTCTCTTTATCCTGAGTCCAGCTCAAATTTTGAATCTTTTCTCCCACTTGAAGGAGAGATTTGTGGAATTTGGAGAACATCCACCCAACAAGGAATCCAGTTATGAAGAGGCAAACAAAGGTTCAGTTAACAACAAGTATTTGTGCAGAAGATTTTTGTGAAAAGCAAAGTTTAGTTTGGAAAATGTCTGAGAGAGAGAGAGAGAGAGAGTGAGAGAGAGAGAGAGAGAGAGAGAGAGAGAGAGAGAGAGAGAGAGAGAGAGAGAGAGAGAGAGAGAGAGAGAGAGAGAGAGAGAGAGAGAGAGAGAGAGAGAGAGAGAGAGAGAGAGAGAGAGAGAGAGAGAGAGAGAGAGAGAGAGAGAGAGAGAGAGAGAGAGAGAGAGAGAGAGAGAGAGAGAGAGAGAGAGAGAGAGAGAGAGAGAGAGAGAGAGAGAGAGAGAGAGAGAGAGAGAAGAGAGAGAGAGAGAGAGAGAGGAGAGAGAAGAGAGAGAGAGAGAGAGAGAGAGAGAGAGAGGAGAGAGAGAGAGAGAGAGAACAGAGAGAGAGAGAGAGAGAGAGAGAGAGAGAGAGAGAGAGAGAGAGAGAGAGAGAGAGTGAGAGAGAGAGAGAGAGAGAGAGAGAGAGAGAGAGAGAAGAGAGAGAATGAGAGAAGAGAGAGAGAGAGAGAGAGTGTGTGTGTGTGTGTGTGTGTGTGTGTGTGTGTGTGTGTGTGTGTGAGAGAGAGAGAGAGAGTGAGAGAGAGAGAGCAAGAACAAGATAGTGAGAGAGTGAGAGAGAGCAGGAGAGAGAGAGAGAGAGAGAGAAAGAGAGGGACACAGAGTGAGAGAAAGAGAGAACAAGAGAGCGAGAGAGCGAGAGAAAGAGCAGGAGTGAGAGAGAGAGAAAGACAGAGTGCGAGAGAAAACGAGAATGCGAGAGTGATAGACTGAGAGAGAGAGCAGGAGAGAGAGACAGAGAACAGAGAGAGTGAAAGAGAGAGAGTGAGAGAAAGAGTGAGAGAGCACAAGAACGAGAGAGAGAGAGTGAGAGAGAGAAAGAGAGGGACAGAGAGTGAGAGAGAGCAAGAGAGAGTGAGAGATAGAGTAAGCAACAGAGAGAGTGAGAGAAAGAAAGAGGGAGAGAAAGGGAGAGAGAGCAAGGAAGATTGAGTGATAGTGAGCAATAGAGAGAGAGAGAGAGAGCGCACCTGTCAGAGAGAGTGAGAGAGAGAGGGTGAGGGAGAGTGACAGAGAGAGAGAGAGAATGAGCGAGAGAGCAAGAGAGTGAGAGTGAGATGTCTTTTTATAGCATGTCAGATTGCAATTAATAGCTTCGTTAGGCAAACCGATTAACTCACTAATGAGGTGAATGTGGTCAGTCTCCTCTGTTAGCTCCTCCGTTGGTCACATCCTCACTATTTTCACTTACCACTAATTATTACTCCAAAGTTATTATCATCAAACTGGTTCTATTATCCATTATCATTCATGTACAATCACAAGTTCAAGTGGGTGCACCGTTAACTCTCTGTCACCTCTCCAAGTTTTTTTTAGTTCAGTTTTTTTCCCTTATATGGATCAAATGTGGTTGACAAATGTTTGTGCTTATTACAAAGCATCATTGGCATTTCAAATCTCCCTCAGAAAGCCTCAGTTAATGCAACATTCAGTCCATATGCTTTTACACTGGAATAGAGTACACACACAAACATGTAAACTGACGGTGTTTCTGAACGTTGTGGCTTTGTAAATATGCAGGCACCATAACAACAGCATAAAGGGTCCTCTGACAAACAGTCCTCACGAGCTGCTGTGTCTCCTGTGAGTGTGGTCATTACCATATTCAAACACCACCATGTCTCCTTGGCCCAAAGCATGGAACATCTAGAGCTTCTATTTACATGTCAATGGCCTGGAGAAAACTGGAGTGGAGTTCACATGGAAAGCCTCATGCATTATTGTTCTAAGGTGTAACTGGTCTGTGCATGAGAAGAACTGCAATCTCTCTTAAACTGGGATTTTGACCTCATTTTGGCCTCGCTTATAGGGCCCATATTACGCTATTTTCTGATCTATGTTATAATATTGTTTTCTCATCAAAAATATAGTTGGGTTTTGTTTTATTCACGCATATTTAACATAGAAATCCAGCATATTTAGGCTTTTTTCTCAAAACACTCTCCACTGTGCTCCACAGTTTTTTACACACCTTCACTAGAATCATTTGCTTAATGTAAGACCTCGAACACCAATATATACAAAACAAAAGATGATAACTTCATCACTGCCACTACATGACATCACAAGGTGGAACAGAGCACTCTGAGCTTTGGAAATGTAAACAGATTAATAATAAAGGGTTACTCAACTATGTGTGAATGAAACAAAACACAATTCTAGGTTTCTGATGAGGTAACAACATTATAACATGGCTAAAAGCTCACAAGTGCTAATTTTGGACCTTTAAGCACTTCATATTTAAAAAAAATATGAAGTGCTTAAAATATGAAATATAAACCCATAACCTATTGTAAAAAATCAGTGCTGAATGGTGCTAAACTACAGTATTGAGAGACACAGCACTAATGCTATAACACTGTGTAGTTGTGCAAAATCACTGTTCAATCATCTCTCATGACATTAGCAGTCGGGCAACTTTCCTGTGGGTAATTGTGATTATTGTGATTATTAGCTTTTATTAAAGAGGGGGTTACAAAGCCGTTGGTTACCCACAAATCTGATTCTTATAGATGTTTTCATTTGACTCCTCAACTGTGGTGCTCTTACAAAATGAGCTGTAGACACTGGAAGAGAAGTTGCATCATCTCTTTCATAACCTGGATCTGTACATAAGCCAGGTAGACACATGTAACAGAAGATAGGAGGAACAGATTGAGACTTAACAAGTTTAATGGGCCCACATTTTGCTATTTTCTTATTTCTGTGTAATTTTGTTTCCTCATCACAAACATACCTGGAGTTGTGTTTTGTTTCATTCACACGTTTTACCCACAAACCCTTGATCAGTCTTTACTAAATTAAATGTAAAAGGTAGCTATTAACTTGAAAACTATTACAGGATTACTCAAACATGTGAAAACAAAACAAAACTCCATGTATGTTTTTGATGACATAACATTTTAAAGCTCTCAAGAGTAAATTTTTGCATAATATAGGACCTTTAAAACAAGATTTATTTCGTCCAGACTGCAGACTTCTTGACATATGTTTGCATCACACACAGCAGGGCATCTCAAGATTATCTCTCCTTTTGAAAACTGCTCCAGACCTCTTTCTTTTCAGACATGTTTGTGTAACATTCCTTTATACGCCTGAGCCACTTTAAGACTGAGAGATAATAATTGCCCTGCAAGCAGCTAAAAAGACTCCTCTAATTTGTATTGAACTCTAGTTCTTTACACTATCAGTGAAAGGTTTGGACTCACCCTCTGATTCAATGTTTCAATGTTTCTTTTTTCTTACTGTCTACATTTTAGATACGCACATAAAACATCAAATATATGAAGCAAGATATATATATTCTTAGTAAAGAACAATAGAAAAGGTGGGTAATTTGAGAATTTGGTTATAAAACTTTTTTTTTTTTTTTTTTCGTACATACGACACAATTCCATGCATCTTCATATATTCATATATATTTTCATATTATCTTCAGTTTGTTTATAAAATGTAGAAAGTAGCAAACATATAAATTGAATATACACATAAACATATACACTTAATGATAGGGTGAGTCCAAACTTTTGACTGGTAGTTTTTTCTTCACAAACAATTTCAATATGGAAACTTCCACAATGTTGAGGTGCACATGTTGAAACAAACCCCTATAACATCTCACCCTGATGTAACAGATAACCCCATGTTCTCTCAATCATCATATCATCTTTGCACTGTTTTTCCTTACCACCTCCTGTATAGCTGAAATCTCTACAATATCATGTATCTATCTCCTCCCTCCCTCCTCCCAACTCCCACCTGTAACTGTTCCATAACAAAGCTCTGACAACTTGTATTGAATCTAACTTATGTTTTATATTTGACCAGTGCAGTTACTGTAAGTGTAATGGAGTGAACCTGCATCACGTTGTATAAAGACTCACCAATGTGTAGAATTATAGTTGTTATTTATGGCTTGAAGTGTACAGTTTTATTGGCTCATGGCTCGACCGATTGAAAGAACAAATAAACAGCTACTTTGTGAGAGGAGAATTGATGAAAATGTCCTCAGTTCCCATTTTCTCTATTGTTACCTTTCCTTCAGTCAGAGGTGGAAAAAGAAAACTCGATTTTGTTGCTTCAAGTACAGATACTGCAGATATATCACATGAAGAAATCTACTTAAGTCAAAATATTAAAGTACCCATTTAAAATTGTACTTATAGAGTAAAAATAAAAGTATTTCACATGTTTGAGGTCTTATATGTCTTCAAATTTAGTGATTTTGATAGATATGCACTGAATTTAGTTCAGTAGAAACAACTGCTTTTATTTGTATATTTTAGTTTGCTCAAAATGTGAATAAATAAAAAAAATATATATAAAAAATACTTTCACCTTTCAGTCTGTTTATAAAATGTAGTGTAGTAGAAAGTACAGATACCTGTCCTCAAAGGTAGTGAAGTATAAGTAAAAATTATCCATTTTAAAATGTAAGAAAGTAAAGTACAGATACCTAAAATGTACATTTAAATTTACAAATTTAACTTTCGTTCCGCCACTGGCCTCAGTAAATACTTCAAAAAACAACATTTAGATTACAGTTAAGTGCGTGAAGCAATGCTGAAATGCAGGAGCACGTTTTCAATGTCTTATTTTTGACATGTGATAATCTCTTCCCAAACGCTTGTTGGTCATGCTGTTTCTATACAGTCACATCTCACACTCACTGCAGTCATTTTTATTTTTTCACAAGTCTCATTATATTTACAATTATTCACACAGCAGCTTTGAGAGCATGCTGTATGAAGTGATAAGTGACAACAATATTCTTGACCTATACTTGTCTTGTTTGAATGTAATTAAAATTGACATATGAAATGTCATTATTGACGTGACCCAATCAAACAGAGACACACTTGAGATCCGACTCAGACACCTTCACTGTGCCAATATCGCTTCTCCTATCAGTCTCTTTACAGCCTTGTTTACGCCATCTGCTTCAGAAATGGCACCACAAACACCTTTGACAAAATAAAACACTTATATTTAACACATAATTTCTCACTGCTGAACTGAAACCATGTATGACTTCACTTAGGGTTAGTAAAGTTAAACGATCCTGAAGTAATTAAAGATGCCATGTCTAACGTTCCTGGTGGAGGTTCTGCCAAATGTTTGTTTACATGGAGACCTGTTTTTGTTTGGCCTGGAATTTTCTACAACACAGCATTAAAATTATCCATTTTCAAAGAAGCAAGCAAGTGACACCTTGAGTCCAAGTCACAGCTCACATCTGTGGAGAGGCAACTACGCTGAAAAGGAGAATTTTTGAGCAATAAAAATACCTGTAATTCACTTAATGTAAGATAATGTAGATACTTTATATGGCATACTGTGGAACATTAAAGGCAAAGTAGTAACATCTCCATGGAGCCAGTAAGATGGAAGTTGCATGGTGTTACTTTAATTAACAACAGCATATCAGATATGAAATACAATTCTTTAAGTTTTGAGTTACAGATAAATAGGTGTAAAATGGTAACAGATGTTTTCCTCTAAGTCTGCTTCAGCTGTTTCAATGTCAGCTTGTCAAAACAAATCTAAACAATACAGGGTCTATATTGTGTTGTCTGTCACAGCTGAGTTCAGGGAATAAATCTGTAATTCTACATCATACACCTCTATAAGACACCAAGGGAGCGGTGAGGACATTTTAAAAAACATGATTCAGAAAATAAAAAGATGTCAAATTCCAAAAACTAAAATAAAGTTAGAAGTCTTTTCCTGGACACTATTAACCTAAAAATTAACACTTTAATTGAAATACCAAGCGCCAATCTAACTGTAACTTAAATTTCTTAACATAATGATCGAATCACATTAATTACGAAAAAGTGTTGGTTTTCACCCACTAACTCTAAGACTAAAGCTTTGATTCTTGGTTCCACCAGTGCATACTGTTGTTGTGTCTATGGGCAATATTTCATGCCCCTTTCCCTTAATGTGGTGTGTGAGCATGAGATTGGTAATGGTCACAGGAGCCGTATACACATATTCATCAGTTTGCCTTAGGACAGGTATGGCTACAAAAGTAGTGTGGAGAGTGGATGAATAATACATGACATTGAAAAGCCCATCATGTGGAAAAGCGACTGTATATACTGTATATGGTACACTAATGTAGTTCTTCTTGACACAGCAGGCTGTTATTCAAGAGCAAGGTGTTATCAGAGAAACATTTATTCATAAAATAACAATGTTAATGCATACACAAAAGCTCAAATCTTTTTTCCAAAAGCAACACAGTCATAGTAAACTCCAGTGATCACAAGTGAGAAGACCAGCAGCTCTCCAGGGCTAAACCATGACACACTCACACATCCACAACACCACAGCAAGAACCATCCACACAGACTAACTCACATACTATACAGCAAGTTTGTATTCAAGTTTGCACCAACAAAATGATGGTGAGTCACTGCTGGACTAATGAAAAATCATGATGTTAGTCGACTGTAGCCGCCAGGGACAGCAGAACAAATGGGCTGTTCTCTGCAGCCCAGTCTCTGTATTAAACCAAGGCAGGCAATGTTTTATGAATTAAAATAACTGCAAACCATCCCCATCCTACGTACGTGGAATCATTTACACTGTAATACAAACAGCAGCAAGTGAGACAAACAGCGGACACAAATGCAAACTCTTACTGCCACAGCAATTCAGATTTTAAATATTCACATAAAAAAACAGACATATTGAATATCCCATACAACAAAAACTACTAAATATACTGTGTACAACTTATTAACACTTGACACTGTCATAATAACAATATAAAGGTACTACAGAAGTTACTGAATACTTCTGACTTTTTATATTTAATTTTCTGATTCTCTCTGAAGTCTTCTCAGCATAAAATATATATATATATATATATATATATATATATATATATATATATATATATATATATATATATATATATATATATATAATATATATATATATATATATATATAACAGCTGTAAATACACACAGACATATACCAAATTATTTTTTTTTTTTTTACAAAAAGTAAATCACATTCAAACCACATACTTCATGTGTTGTTCTTGGGATGTCAGAGTTTAAAGGGTCAGCTGACTTACAGGACAGGGTCCTTACACCTGCACAGTTCCTTCAAATTACTCAATATACATTGGTATGCATACAAAAACCAAAACAAAGAAACCTACAAACCAGCGGCACTTCATGTACTAAACTATATATAATACTGTACGCTTTTTCTACCCAAGATTCTCTCACTAGAGCACAAGTTAAAAGCACAGTTGTCAAGGTGCATGCATCAAGAAGAATCTATGAACATGAAACTGGTAATTAGCATTTCACAGTAAAGATAGAAATCACTACGTACATGATGTACACTGTACACAGATGTGTGTTATAAATGTCTTTCTACAGAAGAAAGCTCAAAGCCTCTGTCCATATGCCCCAGAGTGTGGGCCATGTCTGTCTCTGCCTCTGCCCACAGCTCTGAGCTCACTGAGGGACAGGACATTGTCCACACCATCAGCTGAAACAGCACATCTTTGCAGGATGTCATTTGGACTGGACAAATATAATTTGTAACTTATAAAGATTATAGTGCATGTGCTTATGTCTAAAAGTTACTAATTAAGCTATAAAACCTCCATTCTCCTCAAAGAGGATTAATATTTGCAGGAGCCATAGTCCATCTAAAACTCAATAAATTATTTGTAAATTACATTTCTAAGCACAACTATAACTGACCATAGTAAGTAAGAACTGTCCTCCTTTGGTCAAGCTAAACATCAAACCATTGGCAGTGATTAGGTTAGGCCATGTGTTCATTACGGAGGTCAGTGATGTGTCTATGAATGTTGTAGAATTCTTGAGATCATTGCTGTGGACTTTAAGCTCTATACCACAAAGCTACACTATGTCAGCTATGCTACTGAATTACACTGGACAATGTAAAATAACATATAAGACCTACATTAAAACATGTGGTATGAATGCGTCACATTTTTGTCATTTTGTGCTGCTCATTTGTTATGAGTGTGCTTGAAAATGTCACTGTGTTGTCCCCTGCCAAAGGCGTCTTCTCCTCATTCTCCACTGGGGGCAGAGTGTCAAAAGTGAATGCCATTGGGGGCCCATCATGTCCTGCTTTTGTTCCATTAACTACAATCTGACTATGACCACTACCATTGTGGTGCTGACTTATCTCCAGATGCTTTTTGATCTTTCCTGTGTCTCCATCATTGGGCTGGGAGCTCCTCGTGTCTCTAACTGTGCCAAACCCACTCTGTATCATTGACATGGTCCGATGAGCGCCCTCTGGCCTCTGGCAGCGGTACAGCCCCCGGAAGGCTGAGCGAAACTTCTGAGACATGGCATTGTAGATGACTGGGTTGATGGCACTGTTGGCGTAGATGCAGGTTCGGCAGAAGAGCAGGAACCAGGCGTCCAAATAAGGAGTGGACACAAAGGAGTTGATCAGAACTAAAGTCCGGTAGGGCATCCACAGCAGTGCAAAGAGGATCACCACAACAGCCAGCATCTTAGTCACCTAGGAGGCAAACAGACAAAGGAAATGTTTTTGATTTTATTTCACAGTAATCAACCATGGAAGGTGGGAAGTAGCATACATAGTCACATCTTGAAGCATATTTTTTGTGTTAGGTCTAAATCCAAAATTAAAAATAGAGAGCTACACCAAAATGAAACCTATGCAGGAATTCTACCACAACAAATCAGTAGTTTGATCATTTGACAGATCTTTTCAGCTATCCAAAAGAGTTGTCACAATACTAACATTTCAAACTCAATTTCACAGCAGTGTAGAAAATCAGTGACTCATTTAATCCACTGCAGCACCACTGCATAATTATTTTTTCTCCACAGTTAAATTATGTGATACCACCATGCACTTAAATAGAAGTAGACCCATCATATGTGTAACTTGTTTCTATATTTAAATATTTGATAGAATACTTGTTTAAGATGATTTATTTATAATATATACATTTATTTAATATAAAAAATACAAAAAATAAAAAGGAGACATGATAAATAGTCAGAATTTCTTTCTTTTAAGTGTATATCCCCATTTTGGTAACTGAAGACTAAACTGTATGTACTTATAATAGCCTAGCCATACTAATGGAATCAGAGGGTACATTTACTATATTTACATAACCAGAAAATATGAGAACTAGAATCAGATTATCCAATAATTACATTTGATTATTGTTGTTTACATGCACAAGCTCTGATAATCATATGATGGACATGTGTCCATTAATTAGTAACCGTTGGATACGTATTGTACTGTTGTATTTTGAAGACAAAAGGAAAACAAATTTTAAAATAACTCTTCCCAAACTTTAACTTTTTTCTTTAACTTTTGACTTTGCCACATTGGTTTGACCTTTTTTCTTTAATTTTCCTTGTCAACGCCTGCACAATCTGAAAGAAATTAGATTACTCCCATCAGATGGAACTGTTTACATGACATTTCCATAATGTGATAACTCAGATTAAAATCAGATAATGATCAGATTTTTGGTATGCACGTACACACAGCCAGCGATACAGGGAAGTCGATGAGGTGTATGGGATTACAGAATTAGGCTATTTGTGGATTTCTTATGTGTTTATCTAATGCTGAGGTGGCTGTCCCTGGCTTAGGTTCACCTCTTTATCTTAAACGGCTTTTGGCTGTGCATTATACCTGCTATCTTTCTCTGGCCTTGCACTTAGTTTAAACCCGAGTCTTTCTGCAGAGGTGTGGACGGAGGTACGGATATAGGAGCACATAAGATGTCACTAAGCTGGAGGAGCAGGGCTGGTGTGTGGTATTACTGGGACTGATAAGACTAATCACTCAAGTCTTATAGGTCCACCACCACCGCAACCTCTATCTCTCAGCCGTTACCATGGACACCAGCAGGGGATAAAAACACACGTTTACACAAGTTATTTTGTGTTGAATGGTCCAGTATGGGTGAGGTGGTCAAGGTACAGTTTGGTTGTCTTTTGATTTTTTCCCCCCATCCTCTTCTTCACAGGCCACAGCATTAACAGTATTAAAGTCATAACTGACAATCAAAACTCCAAAATGATGCCTGATGTTTGTGTAAGACAATAGCTGGGAAGTAACTGAATATATGTACCAAAAATACATATTGTGAATACCAAATTTGAGAAACTTTATTCTGTCGTATTCAGAATAATAATCATAATGCATTAGTCTTATATAGTGCTTTTTCAGACAATCAAAGTTACTTTAAAATGTTCTGTATTATTCATTCACTCTACACTAGGTGGTGGCAATTTACTATTGTAGCCACAGCTGCCCCTGGATAGACTGATAAAAGCAAAGCTGTCAATCTGTGCCATTGGTTCTGACCACCACCAACACTCATGCACACACCACGTTCATGTAAGGCAATGTGGGTGAAGTGTCTTGCCTATGGACACAGCAACACTGGCGCCCCACTGTACATGCAGTTACTTTCCTAACTTAAAAGGAATATGATACTGGCGATACGTCATCATGCAATTTTGGCTTTGAACTGCATGACATTTCTTAGAAAAAACAAAGAAAACAAAGCTCTTGCAGTAAATACATGTGTGATTTACTTTCTCTAATTGGCCATACAGTACTGTGCAAAAGTTATAGGCAGGTGTGAAAAAATGCTAGGTATACTTGCATACAGTTTTTGAAGGAACCCGGCTGGTAGATTGTTCCAAACATCTTGAAGAGCTAACCACAGATCTTCTGTGGATGTATGCTTCCTCACATCCTTCTGTCTCTTCATGTAATCCCAGACACACTCAATGATGTTGAGCTCTGTGGGGGCCATATCATCACTTCCAGAACTTCTTGTTATACTTTACGCTTTCTCCAGGCCTTCGATGAACAAACTGCCTTCTGCTAGAGCCAAATATTTCAAATTTTGACTCATTAGTCCAGACCACCTCCTGCCATTTTTCTGCAACCCAGTGCTTATGTTTTTGTGCATACTTGAGTCACTTGGCCTTGTTTCCACATCAGAGGTATGGCTTTTTGGCTGCAACTCTTCCATGAAGACCACTTCTGGCTAGAATCCTCCAGACAGTAAATGGGTGTACCTGGGTCTAGGGGTGGGCGATATATCGATATTTTAAATATATCGAGATAGTTATTAAACTCGATATGAATTCTGACATATCGTATATATCGATATAATGCTTATATTCAATTCTAATTTCGCCGCTTCACTTGTTTGTCTTCTCTCGTCACCTCCGCGCGCCCCCGCCTCCCTGATTTTGTTCGCTCGTGTCTCCTTCAGTCGTCACTATCGCCGTGAACGCCGAAAGTTGGTGCCAGTGAAAAACTTCAAGCACCACGAACCTTTTCCACCATTTACAGACAAGAACATCAGCAGCACATCCTCATATTCCACCGAGTCGCGTCCTTTAGCCCGAAAGAAGCTAAACGAGCTGAGCTGCGTGAGAAGTGCGCTGTTTATGCAAATGAGCCATGCGCTTAAGTTTCGTTTCTGTAAAATGTAAACACACGTGCGCAAAACTGCATTAAACACATTATTATCGCAAACGGGCTGATGTGGCTCTAGAATCGTTATGCTTTATATATTGTAAAGTTTAGCAATGTAAAGTTTATATATGCAGAATTTTTTAATTAATAATCTGCTGCAGTGTCACTTGTACAATAGTGTTTGGAAACGTTGGGTTTGATCTGCAGTGGATTGTGAGATTAAACCTCAGAGCTCCTTACTGCTGGATAGGAACATGGATCTATTGAAATAAGGAACATTCTGAGCTTCTTCTGCTAAAGGAGCTCATGGTTATGATTATGGTTTGGATAACAGAGTTAATGCAAAGATGAACTTGTGTTGAATTATTTTATTTATGAATGAAAAGAAGAAAATATGTATTATTTCTTTTATTTTACAGTTAAATTATTATTTATGCAATTAGGGTTTTTTGTAATCTTAAATGTTCTTAAATGTTAAACTGTCGACCTCTTACACTTCAATTAAAAAAAAAGGACCTTGTGGAATTTGGCAGATTTGTTTTTGCAGTTTACAGTTTTAGGGGGTTATTTTTTCTTGAACATATATCGAGATATATATCGTATATTGAGATATAGCAAAATATATCGAGATATATTTTTTGATCCATATCGCCCAGCCCTACCTGGGTCCCACTGGTTTCTGCCAGTTCTGAGCTGATGGCACCGCTGGAGAGTTTCTGATTCCAAAGGCTAATAAGCTTGATGTGTCTTTCATCTGCTGCACTAAGTTTCCTTGGCCGACCACTGCGTCTAAGATACTCAGTGTTGTCCGTTTCTTTCTGCTTCTTCAAAAGAGCTTGAGCTGCACATCTTGAAACATGAGTCTGCTTTGAAAACTTTGTCTGGGAGAGACCTTGCTGATGCATTATAACTACATTGTGTCTTGTTGCTGTGCTCATTCTTGCCATGGTGTATAACCATCTTCCACAACCTCACTTTCGGAGCAGAGTTTGGCTGTTCCTCGCCCAGTTTTAAGCCTCCTACAGCGCTGTTTCTGTTTCAGTTAATGATTGTGTTCCAACCTATGTGTGACATTGATGATCATAAGCACCTGTCTGGTATAATTGTTTGATCATACACCTGACTGTGTGTACCCCTTTGTGTGAATTGATGTTGGTTTGAAGGCAAAAGGTAGCAACACCAAATATTTGATTTGATTTAGATTTTTCTTTTGTTCGCTCACTTTGCATTTTGTACATTGATAAAAACAAAAAATCTGTATTTATATTTTTGAAAGCATTCTTTGTTTACAGCATTTTTTCACACCTGCTTAAAATGTTTGCACAGTACTGTAACTGAATGCATAACAAACAGTGCAACAAAGAGCAAGCATCGTATAATTATATGTAATTATACTATACTGTAATAAAATGCAATTTGGTATAAAAGTATTCTAAGTGTTCAGAATACAGTACTCTGATTAACCCATGTAACAAAATATGTTACAAAATACATTTTAATGCAGGTTTTCAGTATTCTATAACAAATACATTCTTCCCATGACTGCTTAATTGCATATGGTTCCTTTACATTATATTTTGTAAGTAGCGGCAGACACGTGACAGCACCAGTGTCTCAAAGGCGTTTTTTGGTATAAACTTTTCAATCCTATGTTTTTCCTTACCTCTCCTAAATTTAACACATTCTACATTCTTCTCAACAGTGTCTGAGTCATTTCTCTACACTTAAGTTCAGACTGAACAGTTGCTGCTATCAGGGAGAGCAGCCACCCTGCTCATGCATAGCTCTCGACTATTTTTAGCACATATACAAGGCTGCTGTAATCATCTGATGGAGATGTCCTGTCAAGTGAGAAGTGACAGGAGCAGAGTGAGAACATCTGTGACACCCTGAGTAGCACTAACTCATTATGCAAATCCTCTACTCTTTGAGGAAGTCACTGAACACACAGGATTAGAGGAGACTATCAGACTAAGCGTGGACGAGGGGACGAGGGGGGGCAGTGGTTTCACAAATAATCAGCTGATATGAAATCTTTGAACCTGGAAAGTACAGTTTTTGTGTGGGTAAAAATGCATATCGTTTTCTTTTTCTTTTTTTTTGCTGTGAATATTGCATGTTTAAAGGGGCCATATTGCACTATTTTCTAATCTATATTATGTTGTTTCCTCATCACAAATATACCTGTTTTGTCTCATTCACACATGACACAAAACCTGCATATTTAGGCTGTTTGTCTCTCAAACTGAAAACACTCTGTTCCACCTTGTGATGGTATGTGGCAATGCAGGAGGTGATCCATTGTGTGTTTAAACTCCACACATCTTCAGTAGAATGATTTGGATAATTTCAGACCTGGAATTGCCCTACGTAACTAGGATGATTGGCATTAACTTAAAAGCTACCCCTACATGACATTACAAGGTGGAACAAAGCATTTTGAGCTTTGGAGATGCAGACAGACAAATAATAAAAGATTACTCAAACATGTGTGAATGAATATGTTTGTCTCCATAGATATAGTTAATTTTAATGCCAGACTGTGAAACTTTCCAGGGAAACTGCTCCTAAAACTCGAAGACAGGTGGCAGATAATCCACCAGAAAAGTTATGCAATCCTCCTTTAAATTAGTAAACCTATTTTGGAGTAGTTGGAACCAGTATGTTGGCAAATGTCTGTGCTCTCCAAATGCAGGTTTTTTTTGTTATTATTTTTGTATATCATCTTATCTTATCATTTTAGTCCATAGTCTTTTAGTAAACAAAAACTGGATAGATTTCAACACCTGAATAAATTCTTTATCTGTCACTGTAATTGGTTCCCTAGTCTTGACCTACCTGTCGCTTATACACAGAATAATTATTCACAGTGAAATGAAATTGTGCTGTGCTGAAATTCAAGGTGTGAATGTTCTGAATATGTCCTTATGATCACACATTCAAATGATATGTAAAACGCCTGATGATGACGAATACACTGGCATGCTTTTTCAGATTTTTTTTTTAGATGTACATAATTTACTATTTATTTGGGGAAACAGTCCAGACATTTTAATCATTGTCAAGCCTCAGGGATATATATTACTTTAGCAGTTGCAAAAGACAGATAGTGACAAAACACATTGAAATTCCTTTGACTCCTCTCATCTTTTTTTCAATCAGAAGCTCTCTGGCCTGGCACCATTGCAGTGAATGGCAATACATTAATCCTAATAAAATCTGCTATGAGGTCCATCCATCTTGACTCCAGCGACATGTCTCCTCAGTTACACAGAGGGAAGGAGAGCAACAAGCACACACACCTCAGAGCGCATATTAGTTTTATACAAGTATTGGTGAGCTTGAAGGTAATGTCAAAAGTTTCCATTGATTTAAAGGTGCACTATGTATTTTGTGGTGGAAGGTCCATCATCTACCTCATCTTTACCTGGAGATGTTACTGCTTTGCCGGAAATGTTCCACAGTATAGCATTAAACATATTTATTTTGCACTAATTCAATTACGGGTGCTTTTATAGCTCAAAATGACCTAAAACCCATTCTTACTCTTAGACTGGAGCTGTTACCCTGTCTACATATAGACAGATAAGTTCAAGGCAGGGGTCTCAAATTCAAGTGGAGCAGGGACCCAAGTTATAAAATCAGTGTTGGTTGGGGGCCACATATTATATAACATATTATATATGACACCAAACTATCACGCAGCCTCACATAGAGTAAACTTGAATATCTGCAATATCAATATATTTAAGATATATTGTTCAGCTGTAACTTTCTCTCTCTAAAAGTAAGTATACTTTAGAGGGAAAAAACATACATATTGCCATTGTAATTTTTTGACTTCTTTTATCATGTATTTTTGCATGCATTTGCATTTTTGTACATTCACTTTACCCATTTCTGCATAAAAAACAAGCCACTGCAGTGTGCTGTGTGACTGACATGTGAATTAATGTGAAAAAAAAAAAAAAATAATAAATGAATAAATAATAAATGAAGACCAATGCCACACATTAATTTTTTTTTTTTTTTTTTTTTTTTGAATTTTTTTTTTTTTTTATAATGCAAGGGTAAAGGGTAATGGCTGGAGGTGCTTTAGTGCTGTTGACGCCTGCGCGCCTTCCTCTGCACCTCCACTTCGGCCTCTCCTTTTGGGCAGCTGGATCACGGTGACCATTGACCTTTTGGGCGGTTGGATGGCTGTGCCCTTTCACTTTCTCAACGAATCTTCAGGAGAGTTCAGTTCCTCTTGTGCTGAAAAAGTTCACAAGACAGTTCCTGCACCTTCCTGGACAGTTTCTCATTTTCTTTGTTGGTTAGATCTCCACCAACATCAGTACAAGTGGTTTGAGTGTCCATTATAGGTGCTTTGAATATTTCTTTCATCTTCTCATGGACTCTACTAATGTTGGCTAGCTCTCTGAGCTGGACATTGTCTCTCACTGTATTGTTATAGAGAGATCTTATCTCCTTGCATGCACTAACCTTATCTTTCTTCAGGAGAGTAGCTTTGAGCGCTTTCAACTCCAAGTCTTTTTCGTTTGTCTTTTTTGGTGTTTCGATGGGGCTTTTGTGGAGTTGGCAAGCTCTTGTTGTTGTAGATGCACATTTTTCTGTACTGTAGCATTATACAAGTACCAGATCTCATAATGTGCATTAACTTGTCCTTCTTCTGAAGAGTAGCACTAAGTTTTTGCAAGTCCAAGTCTTTTTTATTAGTCTTTTCCATGACTTTTTTGTAGTTGGCAAGCTCTTGTTTTAAATGCACATTTTCCTGTATTGTAGATTTATACAGGTGCGGGAGCCCCTTATGTGTGATAACTTCTTCTTCTTGTTGCTTGTCCTTTTCCTGAAGAGTAGCAGTGACTTTTTGCAAGTCCAAGTCTTTTTTGTTATAATGTTGTTTCCTCATCACAAACACAAACCCTGCTTATATTTACGCTGAGTTCTTCTCTCAAACTGAAAACACTCCACTGTGTTTTTAAACTTCATACACCTCACTAGAATCATTTGGATTATTTCAGCCCTGGAAATGACAATCTCTAAACAAAAGGTAAAAGCTAACTGTTATTGAAAAGTATAGTTTCATGACATCACAAGGTGGAACGGAGCATTTTGAGCTTTAGAGATGTGGAAAAACTAAGAAACCAGGATTACTCGAAAATGCCTGTCTGAATGAAACAAAACACAACTCCAGGTATGTTTTTCTTGAGGTAATGACAGTTTAAAGCTCACAAGAATTAGTATAGGGCACTTAAAGGGGCTGTTCCAAAGTTTTTCATACAACAAGTAAGATTTGTGTTGTTCCAGTTCATATATTGTAAAAGCAGCTCTTAGATGTGTGCTCTATAATGATAAAGTGTTACATCATGCATGAACCAGGAAGTGACAGTGGTGCAATGTGCATGCTAGTTGTTAGCAGAGGCATGAGAGCAAAATTCCACTCTGGGCTCTGAAAGTTGGGAAGCGCGCTCACAAACTCATCACAGTGCATTTTAGGATGCTGTGAGGAATAAGTCTGGGCCTCTACAAACTAATTCAAATGGATAATTGATTTAATTAATTGCTATTTTTTTCATCTGAATTAAACATTTTTGTACATTTAGGTAAAGCAACTGCATTTGAGTTTTTAAAATGACTAGTTTTTACCAAATAAGCTCTTTCAGGTCATACATGTCTAAACTTTTCTGGTGGATGGTCCACCACCTGCTTGTGTCCACGGAGATGTTATTGCTTTGCCTGGAATGTTCCATGGTATGGCATTAAACATAGCCAACTATTTCTTCATTACGTGTGTTTCTATTGCTCAAAAATACAACAATTCCTTCTGTCATTAGGAGCGCCTCTCCACAGATCTGAACTGTAATGTAGCATAGTGCTGTAAGCTGGTTGTCTCCCTTGTGAAAGATGGGTGTAATCTATACTGTGGAACATTCTAGACAATGCAACAATATTTCCGAACCCTCTACTAGAAATGTTACACAGTGTACCTTTAATGTAAATAATGCATATTCACTGTTGGGGCACCTTTTGAGTTTATATAATAGTAAAACTATAGAAACAGTAAAACTTTAGACAAAACCTGATCTAGCTGCAATGGTGAAAAAATAAAACTGAAGATGAAAAATAAACTACGGAGCTCACGTGAAAGCAGCATGGTACTGTATATAGATCAATACTGGAGCTTTGGGTGGAATGGGCACGTGTGTATTCTGTTCTTCTGCTCTTCTTCACATCACATCTTATTAGACGTCCGCCATGCTTTATGCTTTTGTGGTCACAGCTTGAGTTTGAGCTTCAGACAAAATCAAATGGTCGACTGGTACATTTGATGGTCTGAGCAGAGAAGACCACTGTTGTGCTAACCTGTCTTTCCAATACTATGGCATCTATGGCTTTTGTAATTCTCTCAAAGCTCTTTGTCATGTGTGCTGGACCACGAAGGAGGGAAGGGGTGGCTATTTTATGAGAATCTCTGTTGTATGAAGGGAATACAAAACTTTATCAACCTGAGCAATATCACAGCAGTGAATAGTGCTACAGGGCCATTATGTAGCTCCTGTATCATTCCTCTATCACCTGTATCTGCCTGGACTCCTATCTCTAAAACAAAGAGCACACAGATGTAATAAAACCTACAAGGGCATTTTTCTGAAGCCTGTCATGAAGCCTTAATATCAATACTAACCCAGTGGTTTTATAATCACTCAGGGCTATTGTATGTGAGCACTTATTGTTCAAAGTAATTGTGTCCCAAAGAAAGAGAAGAATAGATAACATTTGGAGATTGAGTCTGCTGTGTATTATGCATGCAAAGTTTTCATCTGCAAGTGGTGACTAGTGGCTGCAGGCATCAAGTATTGAGTGCTGAGATCCATGTTAAAATCAATGTTAGATGTTGAATACGACACATTTATTTATAGGCACATTGCACTGACACAAATATATTAGTAGCCATGTTTTTAAAAATACATTATACATTTTAATTAAATATTTGATTTAAAGGTGCACTATGTAACTGTTTGGGTGGAGGGTTTTTGGACTGGTCTCACTGTAAGTCACTGTTTTGCCTAGAACATTCCATAGTAGGGTATTAATTAACTAAACCATCTCCATGGAGACAAGCAGGTGATGCCTCCAGACCAAGTTACAGGTCAAGTCTGTGGAGAGGCAATCCTATAAGAATGAAAATAAGATAAGTGCAAGACAGACATGCAAAACAGTATCTCCATGGAGACAAACAAGTGGCAGAGAAATTTGACATTATAAGTGCAAATTTGTTTATTGGTTTGTTTGTTTATTAGCACTTTTCTTATGTGTCTTTTATTTATTTTTAATGTATTTTATTGGTTTTATTTATTTATTGCTATTCTATGATTTTGCTCTTATTTTATTTTACTGGTTTTATTATTTTAAGACTAGTATGATTAAATCTGAGCATTTATTTTATCATTTTATTATTGTTGTTATTATTCTGTATTTGTGCAGCACTTTGGAAACTGTTTATGAAATGTGCTATATAATTAAAGTGGACTGAATTGGATTCAGAGCAGGGAAACCACATGGGTTGCATCACAACAATTATACAGCATGGAAAAATACTAATTATTATTTGCATTTGTGTGTATATTACGCAAGTTTCTTTTTGAACACATAGAGTTGGAGAAGTGGCAGAGATCCATAAAATGCATCCATAGTGGTTGCCTACTTATAGAGCATTCAAACACTATGGGCCCATAGTGGTTGAATGCTCTATAAGTAGTTCTTGAGTTGATCGTTGGAAGGAGGAGTCTTTGGTTTGATAATGTCAGGTGGGGTAGTGGATGGTATTCAGTCAGTACTTTTGTGGGGTATATGGGAGCTGAGATAAGTCATGATTTTATTTCTAAAATGTATTATTTTCTTAACTGGTGAGATAACAGAATGAGAAGTTTGTTGGGATAGTTTCGTTTTTGTTAGAACTCTGGCTGCAGCACAATGCATGAGTTGAAACTTGTTTATAGATTTTTTGAGTAGTCCAGAGAATAAAGAGTTACAATAGTATATTTTACTACAGATTAATGTGTGAGCCATTCTCAGAATCGGAGAAAGAGTTCAGATTTTTACCATATTTCTTAGATGAGAGAATGAGGTTCTCCCTACGCCTGAGAAACACAGATTTATCTAATTGTGCTGAATTTGAGCTAAAAGTTGTTTTGTTATGGAGAAGTTGATATAACATTTGCCATCTGCTGTGCTCAGTGGGTTATTATCATCATTGAAATTCTGAAAAGGAAAGCAAATGCATGGCTGGGCAATAGCAAAGGTAACTGTGGCATCTGTTTTTCTTTTGGTTCATTTAACGTCAATTATGCAGTTATCATGTCCCTTGAAATTGTGTAATTTTGGTCGTTGATGCACACAAGTTGATTGATTTTCAAAATTGAAGTCTAAATTGAAAAATACAACAGCCAAATAAGAGTCTCAAACTACTATACTATTTCATGAGCAGAAGTTTTTTTTTTTCCATTTTGGTTTCCTCCACAAAAGAACAACCTGTCCTGATGCAAAGCTTTCAAACACACTCAAGAGAGGGGCCAGTATCTGACAACAAAATAATGAAAACATCAACATCACTGAGAAACAGCTATTGCCATCTTGTGTCAGATTTGAAATATGGTGATAATATGTTTGAGTGGTTAAATGCTTATGAAAATAAACATTTGAAGAGCAAAGTGCCCCAAGTGTATTGCAGACTCAAGAGCCTGGAGCAATCTCAGCAAAGAAGTGTTTTTTTTCTCTGTTCAAAGAAGCCATTACCAACCCAATTACCTCCAGGGCTCGTAACGGGGGACAGACAGCCACCAAGAGGGCACTTTGCTGAGGCTTTGGATAGTAGGACATCATCAGCCTATACACACATATATAAGACCCGGGTCAAGAACGCCATATATAAGAACCCAGGTAAACAGGCAGGTATTGGAGAGATAAGACCAGGTTGACACACAGGGTAAATGGGCCTGGAGCACTAACCTGTTTCCTGGAAGAGTGCCCAGAGCGGATGGGACGCCCCCCTTTGCCCCCGCTGCTGTCGGGACCCTCTCTACAGCTGCGGCGCAGGGTGGTGGCACTGGCATCAGGGTGATTGGGCAGGGAGCTGGAACATAACACAAATGTCACCTCTGGCTGAATATTATTAGTAATCCCACAGTGTTAAACTCTCATCACTGAGACTTTAGAGGATTTAGGGATTTTAGCCAAATAACCTGAAGGGTAACCAAACATGACAAAGCTTCTTTTCTTGGCGCTTCAGTTCATTTAATCTCAGTTAAATAAACTTTGAGTATATGAGGGAAGTCTTATCAGGATTACATTACCATGAAGCATAAATGCACATGTCAGAATTGTCAAACAGTTGTTAATTCGTCCACCAGTTGTTAATTCGTCCACCACTTGCTCACAATTGCACTCTTCACTACTATTAGAGCCTGTTTAATAAAAGTGCCAGAAAAGTAATAATAATGCATTGGATTTATATAGTGTCTTTCAAGACATCCAAAGAGCTTTACAATGCATTGCTCATTTACTCCACAGTCCACACTGATAAGCTACTACTGTAGTCACATGTGCCCTGGGGCAGACTGAGAGAAGTGAGGCGGCCAATCTGTGACATTGGCCCCTCTAGAACACCACCAACATTCACATTCATACTTTGTGAGTGAAGTGTCTTGCCTAAGGACACAACAACAGCTGTTGATATTGGCACCCCACTCTAGCACCTGATATTCCCAGCTGTCTCCCATCCAAGTACTAACTAGGCCTGGCCTTGCTTAGCTTCTGAGATCTAATGAGATCAGACTTTGACACGCCGGTATGGCCCCAAGTACTATAAAATACTACTTGAACTTAAACACTATGTTGCTAATCAAATGTAGTGCATGCACTCTACCAAACTTAAGTGAAGACTCTGCCAGAATTAGCAGTTCATCAAGGTATACGACGAGACTGGCCAGTACAAAGTACGGTTTTGGTTCAAAAGTCTGTAATACAATCATACATCCATATTTGTCACTATTCTTATGTACATTATGGTCCACTCTGTGGTTAGACATGAATAAATAAAAATGTATATAGTTTAGTATATCCAGCAGAAATACTTTGGACAGATTAAGGGCAGCTCATGTGGAAAGGTCCAGTGAGTCCTCTCTCCCATGTGCTCAAGTCCAGATGCACTTACCTGAGGTAGAGGATGCGTGCTATCAGACCGTAAAGCACAATGGCCAGCAGCAAAGGGATGACGTAGAAAATGGCAAAGTCGATGAGGTAGATGGGCAGATAGAGGTCGCGCTTCACCCTGTAGCCACACTGCACGTGTCCGTCCTGACCCACCTGCGCATCACAACAGAGGCCCTGTTTAAAACCAGATTAACATCTTTACATATTTGGCATTCTGCTCTAAAACACTGACCTGAATGTCCACCAGGAAGAACCACAACATGCAGTAGATACAGGTGAAGATCCAGACACCCGCTATGATCTTCTTGGCCCGCGATACAGTGCACACGGTCTGAGCCTTTATGGGGTGGCAGATGGCAATGTATCTGTCGGTGAGGAGGCAAATAACAAATTGTGTTCACTTCTAAAAATAAACATATTAGTGAAGATGACTGAATTAGGTACAAAATTATACAAAATTCCACACACATGCCACATCCCTGTCCCTGGATACAAGGAAACCACACCGTCTATGTTAAAATTGGTGGTGTTTTAGTTCTCAGAAAGGAGAATGAGCCTTATGTGAGTCTCTCATTTGGGTTGCCTGTTTTATTGCTAAAATCCTGCTGTTTTAAACCTAAAAGAACTCTCTGCACACAAACAGTTCCTTTAATTTGATTTTTTTTTTTTTTTTTTTTTACTAATTAGACTTGTCTCAAACTGTTACAAAGGAGAAAGAAATATTCAGAAAACAAACTATTGGAATAAGACAAAATCCTTAAATTCGAATTACTACAAATCGAATAATGTAAGCCTCAAATAAGTATATTTTAAAGTAACACTAGTATACTAATAATTCAAGTCACTTTCTCTTATGTAGATGATCTTATTGCAGTGTTCCTCCCACTTCATATTTTGAAATATGACTCACAATAGAAGAATTTCTTTCATAAAGTTTGTCATCAAGCTTTTCAGGGCCACTCTATTATTTCAGTGTGAATAGAGTTTTGCTAATGCACCAAATAAGCACTTAAACTATCTGCTCAGGGACAAATAACGCAATAATCAGCCTCAACAAGGGAAAACATCACAGTAATTGGTTTACAATACAAGTGGTCTAAAGGTCAGCTATTATTCTTTTAGTCGTGGGCAAAGGAGTAAACCCGATTGTTACTCATTTGTTATGAAAATGCAAAATATAGTCATTGTTCAATTAAAACAATGTACTGGAAAGAACAAGCATAATGACAATCCAAAAATATATATATTAGGAATACAATAAAAAATGTACCACAAAATATTATATCTTTCAAATCATGAAAAAATGTCAGGAAAATAACACAAAACTGAAACCTATGTAGTATGTACAATTATATGAGACACCAAATGCCCAGCTCTCCATCTGGTAAAGCCACAGTCAGTTCAGTTCAATACTATTCTTGTATTTGGGTCGATTTTGACAAATTCTGACCAATAACCACAGAACCAGGAGAAGTTTTGAGGCTATACTCTGATTGTCTCCCAAACACAATTGAGTTAATTTGAGACTTTCAAAATTGCGACTTTATAACGATGCATTTCTGAAATAAAATGGAGCAAATCTGACAGCCTTGTTCTTTCTATTTATTTCCGGAACAATGTTTTAAATAAAAGGGCTGCAGTTGTGTCTGGCTGAAGCTCTGGGCTGTGGAAGCTCACATTAACTAAAGTGGTCACTGTTAACTGCAAAAGGTCAAAGCGCTAATTTAACTTGACTCTGGAGAATTCCATGTAATGACAGTGTGTGCAGCAGCAAAAGTAGCCTCTGAATATGAATAGAATGAGCAGGTAAATCTGTAATCAATTCTGGTGTGGAGCCCTTATGAAAATTATACAAATTAAAGGTGCACTATATGTATCATTTCTGGTGGAGGTCAGGAGAATTGCTTTGCCTGGAATGTTCCATATTATGGCATTACACAGGCAATAGTCCATTTTCCAGCCTCATTAGAAATGAATGGTTGGCTTTTAAATAAATTTACTATATAGCCAGGCTGATTTAATCTATTCTAGTCACACATGTTAACACAGACTTACAGTTACAGTTTTTCCATTAAAAACACCGGATTACACCATATTATGAGGGCAATGCTGTCTTTTTTTCCCTATTATACTAATAGAGATCATAAGTATTCATAATCCCATTATATTTTGTTGGTATTATGTCTGAATTATTCTTATAAATTAAATTATAAATTATGTATTCACTTTGTTTATGCTTTATTAAGATCAATCTTGGTGTAGTTATTATAAAGTGGTATCAAATTATTAAAATAAAAATACAGAAAAAACAATGAATACCAGTGTTTGAAAGTTTATATTAAATATCTTGTCCTATGTTTAGCCTCATTTACACTTTATGTAAAAATACACTCAATATAAAAGTATTTTTGCATGCTTTTAAAACAACCATTGTAAAAAAGTGACACTGACCTCTCCACAGTGAACGCAGTGATGGAGCATGATGACACATTAATCCCCAGATACTGCAGGTAGGTGATGCCCAAACAGCCAGCGTGTCCAAACACCCACGTCCCCGTCAGACTGTCCGCCACGTTGGGCAATCCGGCCGCCACCAGCACCGTGAGGTCCGCTATGGCCAGGCTCACCAAGTAACAGTTTGTGGGGGTCCTCATGTGGCGGGTGGTGAAGACTACCATGACAACCATAATGTTCCCCACTATGCCTACACCACATACCAGCAGGACCAGAAACACGGACACAGTCTTGTACTCCAGAGATTCACTCACACTGGGGCTAAGGGAGATGTTGGTTGGGGTGTCTGCGTTGTCAGTCATGTCTACAGGTTACATTATACAGCACCGTAGCGAGAAATTACAAAGGAGAGGATCTTAAAAATTATTAGTCAAATGGCCTTGAGTTTAATACATAAATTACTTTTTAATCCTTTTTATTTGTTGTTTTTATTTCTGATTTACTCTCTTTTATGAACTTAATTTGTCTGTGCAGCACTTTGGAAAAGGTCATGTTTATAAAATTATGTGAATGAAGAACAATACAGTACACTTCACTTTAAAGGTAAATTATTTTCAAATGTGGAATCTACAGTACTCCACCTACAGCCTCCACTCCTTCTAAACTTTCACATAATCAGATTTTGGAGCAATTTCCCACTCTATTGATCAATCTTCCTAATGAGCTATTCAACATCTTAAATTAGGCTAAGGGTAATTTATCAGGACTAATGGGTGCTTTGTTGCATTCACAGTAATTTTCTTCTTCTGTGTCAGCAATACTGTCCTCCCTGTGGTTAATGTGGGGTAGACAGTAATAGGTCACTGAATTATGCTCCTTGCACCATTTGCACTTAAGTGGCCCTCACCGTGTCACCTGCAATGAGAAAATGAAGTCTGTTATTAGAACAAGCAAAGGGATAGACTTCACAATAGGATAAGATTAGACGTAGAGCTGTCTGATTGGTGCGGTGGTAGACTCGTGACTGTTTTCTAAAGCTGCTGGACTTAAACACAATCTATACTGTAAATTACATGTTAACGTGTGACAATGAGTCACTGTGAACATGTCATTCTGCTTAAAAGGTGCACCATGTCACTTCTCTGATGGGGATCCGTCACCTTCTTGTTTCTATGGATATGTCATTGCTCTGCTTCGAATCGTCCACAATATGACACAAATCTACCATACATGTATTCAACTACAGGTGGGTTTATAGCTCAAAAATACCTAGAAAAACAGGCATTCAGACTGAATGGGGTCACATATCCACAGATCTGACCAGTAACATGGTCTAGTTTGGTTTCCATGATGACAGAAAGGTTTAACACCATACTGTGGGACATTTCAGACAAAGCAATAAGATCTCCATGGAGAAAAGCATTTGAGGGACCCTCCACCACAAAAGTGGAAAAAACGCACCTTTAATACAATTGAGTACTCTAAAGAAGCTGCTTACATTTTAAAGAGACACACAGTAAATAGAGACACTTCACTCAAGGGCATTGGACAGTGTCTGTGAATGTGTTTTATACAAGTTTAATTCAGCTACTCTGTCTGTAAGGAATAAAGCTTTTTTAGTAGGGATGGGACAAGATTTCGCATTCATGAGAAAAATGATCTTTCTGATGAGATTTTTCTCCAAGTGTTTGCCTTTGTATTGAACAAAAAAGGGTGAAATGCTGGTGAGTTAACATTTTGACAAGCCATAGTTCCAAACAGTAGCGCTACAATGACAGCAAAAGCACTCAATAAAATGTATTTTAAAAATGTAAAGGTCAAAACTGTGAACTGAATGACACCATGTATTTATTATAATTTAGAGTACTTTAGAGCAAAATCACCTTGTCTTGATCTTGTGTACCTTATCTTGAGTCTCATCTTGTGGGAATTCTGTCTCATCCCACCCCTATTTTTTAGTCTAAGGAAGGCTTTTTACATTATTATTATTATTTTTTTTTTTACCTTTATTTAACCAAATTTAACATCCTATTGATATTGCTAATCTTTTTTTCAAGAAAGTGATGGCTGAGACAGATCAGCATTTACACAATACATTTACATAAGCACAAGAATTTAGTCAGCCAAAAATAAGTCAGAGATCTCATTTCCGAATAGTTTAGCATAAATATTAACTGAGCTATTGGACTTTCAGCTGTTTTAGTTTTTTTTAGTTTGTATATACAGTTTTTTCTAGCATTGTATAAACAATGAGAGATACAGGACTATAGTCATACCATACTCCATAAAGCTCAACAACTTACCTTTATGTAACAGATAACCCTATGCCCTGTCAATCATTATTTTAGCTTTGCACCAATTCTCCTTATGACCTCTTGTATATAGAGATATATTTGCATTACTATATTTCTATATTTTATTTTTACTTGAACATATGCATATAATTATGCCTTATTTGACACCTGTCTCTTCCTATTTTTGTTTTTTTATTTTCGGTTACCATTTATATTTTTTTGCTCTTTGTTATTATAATATATTGTGATGTGTGAGCTAATGCGTCTGAATCATTTCCCTTGTGGATCAATAAAGTTTGTCTAAGTTTAAGTCTAAATCTCGTGAGCGCTTTTATCCATTTTTAAAAATATGTGAAATCCGGTTTGTAACCCAGAAGCCTGGTAGTGTATTAAAAAAGAATGTATCCTGCTCTAAAGGTCCATTGTGTAACTGTTCTAGTGAAGGGCCCATGCTTTGTTTGGAATGTTTCAAGTATGGTATTAAACCTTTCTACTGTATCTTCATGGCAACCAAACCAGACCAAGTTACAGGTTAGATCTGTGAAAAAGCGTGTGCTTACAATCAGAACGCCGCCTGTTTTTTTTTTAGGTATATCTAGGTAAATGTAAGGAAGGAGCTGTTTAATTTCATACTGTGGAACATTCCAGGTAGAGCAATGACATATTCATAGAAAAAAAGCAAGTGACAGACCCCCAAACAAAAAGTTACATAGTGCACCTTTAATATGCCTGTTTCATATTTTGTTCATTGAATAAGAAAGTGTTTCATAAGAAGCTGAATGATCAGAGAGCCCCAGCACAGCACAGTCACACAGAGCAAGGGGGCTACCACTAGGACGGATGATCTTGTAATTCTTGAACATTGAAAGTCAAGACTGAAACAGTTTTAAGTGAAGCTTTAATCCACTTCAGTGTGGCATTAATAAGCTGTATTTTAATGAGCATGTTAAGTAGTCGGAGGCACGTACTGTGACTAACAACAGTAATGGTGCACTCCTGGGCTCATTAGACAGCAAACCAGCTTAAGTCTATATTAACATAATATTTTCTGAAAACAAAATACTGAAATGTGCCTTCGGTTTATAGTGTCATTATGCTATAACAATGCCTCCTAGCGACTTCACGCTAAGTTACAGTCACTGAATAACTAAATAGGTGAATCCTGGGTTGTTTGAAGGTTCAATGTTTTTCAGATAACAGAAAGGTCAATCATGCACAAAAATTAAAGTCATATATTATAATTATATTGACTCCTGTGAACTTTAAGCCATGTTATAATGTTACATCATCAGAAACATACCTGAAGTTGTGTTTTGTTTCATTCACACATGTTTGATTAATTCTGGATTATTAGGATCTAAATAATTTGTTCAACCTTGTGATGTCATCAAGCTGTAGTTTTAGATAAAAGCTACCTTTTAACTTTAGTAGTTTAATAGAGATTGATCATTTCAGGGAGAACACAGCCTAATTATGTAGGATTGTATGTTTCTGATGAGGAAACAACATTAATCAGAAAATAACATAATATGCCACCTTTAGTAAAATGGTCCAAGTCGCCATGGTGAGAGGTTCCAAAATCAAACTTTTGATCCCTGAATTATTAAAAAAAAATTGTAAGCTCAAAGTTGTGTTTGTCATTAGCAAGTGGAAGCAAAAATTCTCCAGCACCAATAAATGTGTTTAGTTTTTGAAAGAGCTGTTATCCTCGTCTTTGTAAAACATTTTCCATTATAAACACAAACTGCCCCTCGGGGAAATAAAAAGGTAGTTTAACTGTTTGTGCTCCAAACACTTTAAAAATTCAGACAAACAAGTCTAAACAGTAGACCATTATAAGTAGTATAACCAGCTCTCTATGGATATTTTAAGTAGAAGCCTGTACAGCAAAATGTGATTCAAAGTTACACCTTTTGGGGCTTGCATGGATTTAATTGGGCATTTGTTTTTCGATGTAAAAAGTCCCAGGCTGTTGGAGGTGCAGCAGTCTAATTAACAGTGCATTTCTCCAAAAGTGTTACTATTTGCTCATCTGAACTGCCCCAGAACCTCAGCCACACACTGGGCTTTCCTCAGGGGGCTGCCTTTAATAAATTCCAGTGGACACAAAATGGGAAATAATTTAGGTGCACATTTCGGCCATCAATCAGAGCGTATTCATTTTAGTCTACATTTTATACGCACCTCTGCGTCAACACGTTTGTATCATTCTATTTGTACTGCGCTGGTGAATCACTTGGGGGTAAGCTGCACCACTGAAGGCATGTCTATTGAACCACGTTTTGCAACCACACAAACATACACGCACACACACACGGACTCAGACACACACACACATACACACTCTTACAGATACACGCAGACACACACAAACACACACACTCTCGCTCACAACAGCTCAGGTTTGGAGATGGGACTTTTGATATTTGAAATGTCATGTTTCTACAAATGCTTCACTCGGTACTACAACATTTGCTTAGATCAAATGCCCTTTACAAAACTTGATGATACTCCAACAGGCTACATTACTCATCATCACAAATATTAAAAGCTAACTGTGGTCCCATAATTTGTCCAACTCTCCACGTAACATATATTACTGTGGAATGCAATGGACTTTTACAACAGATTCTGATTAAAAACAGAAAGAAAGAAAATATTTTAAAATAATTTTACAATTGTACAACAATTCCTGTGCCATTAATCATTGCCAAGTATTTTTAGAGAAACATAACAATGTAGTCCTTTAGCTATCACTAAAGGTACACTGTGTAATTTTTTAGTGGAAGGTCTGCAACCTGGTGGTCTCCATGGAAATTTTACTGTTTTGCCTTGATTATTCTAAAGTATAAAAATAAATTTAGCAATCATAATCAAGACTGGTTGGTAGTTCAGATATACGGAGAACAAAGCCAGTACATGGTAAAAATTCATGTCTTTTAAGGTAACTGAATAAATGCAAGAGAGATATGTTTAATGCCCTACGGTGGAACATTCCAAGCAAAAAAATAACATCTACACCGAGACAAACAAGTAGCAGACCCTGCACCTAAGAAGTTACATATTGCACCTTTAAATAGCAGCTTCATTAGTCTCACAAAACACATACTGCTCTCAGACAACAAAGCATTCTGCAACAGCCTCCAAAGTTTTACAATCTTTAAAATGCAAATATTTATCCAGTGAAATGAACAGTTACGCAAGACCCGGACTCAGGTGAGGGGGTTCTGCATTCACTTCTTGTCTATTTGCCCCTCTTTGTGTCTGCCTACTACAGCACCCAGCAGATGCATACTCATTTAAAACAGTACAGTAGAAGCAAGATGTTTTATTCAACTCTAAAAACAATTGAAAATTAATATCAGAGTAACACATAACTGAATACATATTTAAAGAGGTACATATGAGTGGCATGTGTTAAGTCCCTGATGCACTCCAAACTTCCATAATGAAATTGTAATTGCACTTACCTGCTGTAGTGGTGGTGCGCTCGTGTGCTCTGGGCTGTGAGGCTGGTGCCTTGTGCCTGGTCCCTGGTACAGCGCGTCTCCGTCAGGTGAGTGATGCTCCACTAGGGTGTGTTACTCCACAATCCTCCGCTCCACCTCGCGCTTCTGTCAACAGCCACATTCTGCTCCACACTCAGATAAAGGAGCGTCTGAGCCTTCAAAATAAAAGGACAAAGCAATTCAGTAATACTAATATGTATATGCAGTACAGAATACAGTAATACAAAGTTATTTATCATCTATGGTATCTAAGTAAAAAGTCACTATGTTGAGTTGAAAATAATGAGTCCACTAATAGAGTTAAGTAGTTATAACTAGCCTGTCACATAGGCAACCAAGGTACATCTTATATCTTAGAAACTCAAAATTAATGAACAAGAAATGACCTATATATAATATAGACTTCCACTTGATCTGTCTTTTCTAAAATAATCTTAAGACTATATAATTATTCTAAACAAAATGCTGACTTTTTTCAGTTACAACAATTTGAGAAGTCACAGATCTTTCTCTCAGCTAAAATCAAACACAGTCAACTTGTATTTTGAAAATGAGCAGAGGAAGCAGTGTGGTGCCTTCTAAATATTGTCAGTTTACATCTGCAGACTGACTGTGAAATTGTGAAGCCCCTTTAATACCACAGTTAATGAGGATCATTACTTTATGTGCAATATAGAACATATATATATATATATATATATATATATATATATATTTTTTTTTATTTTTTTTGGACTCCAACATTATGGCATCCCACATACAGTATAACATGTTGTCTCTAAAAAAAAAAATAAAACAGATCCTCAGTTATTTTGAGATATGCTCTGCAGCTGCATGTCTGTTGTTAGAATACCAGGTGGTGCCGCAATGGAAAAACAGTGGCTGTAGCGCAAAGTCTTGCCTAGTATGACATGGTCAGTGAGTGACTGGTGGTTTAAGAAGTGGTCGCAGATTGGCAGTCTTGCATCAGTCAGTCTACCTCACAGCAGCTGTGGCTTCAGAAGTAGCTTAACACCACAGAGTATGGAATGAATACATAGTGCAAAAATAATGTGAAATTACAAAGGTTTGAGCATCTGCAAGCACTATATAAGGTCAATATCTAGAAACACTGAGTGATATTTTGCAACTTCACAAGTTAGTGGAGGTGCACTGACTTTTCTCTTTAACATGGACCCTGGATGGTCAGAAGAATATTGTGAGTATGTAAAGTATATGTAAAGCTTTTTTTTTAATACATGGCACAAGTCTATACCTAATAGATTAAATTACTGTAGAAAAGCAAACAAACATAGACTACAAATGGAGATGAGCCTTCTGGAAAGAGGAATTTGGTGCAAGTCTGACCCCAAGTGGTCAATATGAAAATCACATAACATGCCACTAAATTATTACTAATTGTTCAAGGGACGAACGCATTGACAATAACAACCCTGGGGTTAATTATAGAAAACAAGATGGACTGACTCCCAAACATCTATGGTAGGCTACTACACTTACTTTGGACTGGCTTCTTACTCATGAGTCAGTGGTGAAGAGTCATTCATCCCGATGATCCACAGGACGAAGTGAAAACAGTGTGGTGGTTTTGGGGATAAAGACAACTCTGTAAGAAAAGAAACATAAACACGATTAAATTATCTGTAACCTCTGCAGTAAGAACCCGCCACAGGTTGATTTGGAAACTTACAAATCTCGCGAGAACGCGCACGATCTCCTGCTCTGGATTTTGACACGATACAGACAGAGGATGGAAAAGTTACAATTTAAAGGTATGCTACAGACATACAGGACATGCTTTTAATAACAATTCGTCGTTATTTTAAGTGTACTCTTCTCTTTCATTACAGGTTAAAACAGCTCCAACTGCAATCCCCTTTACGGCCACTGAGTGTCAACGCTGCACCATTTCCCCACTTCAGGTATTTTACTGTGTCTAATCTGGCATGCACCATTTCACTCTGAGCAATCATGAAATTTAAGTCTGGAACAATAAACGAATGATTTTTTCAAAATAATATTGATTGAATACTTTCGCCTCTACGGAATCCTAGGGCCAGTCTCATATTAATACCATGCACTAAATCTGCAATTTATTGTTAAACCACAGTCAAAATAATCTGTCATGTGTATTTGGGCTGTTTACATTTATAATAATGTATTTTTACATCCAAAAGAACATTTACATAGTAAATGCTATACTGTTATGCTGCTGATATTACATAAACATGTGTTGGTTATCTTTGTCAAAGAGGTGTCATCTAAAAAAACGTTCATGTTCAAATCATGTTTTTATTTAGTTTTTTCTTTCTTGGCCAGTTGAGCTTGTGGCACCCTCATATAGGCTACACCCTCTTCTTGTTTTTTTCCTGTCCTTTTTTGTATTGATACTTTAAAAATGCTTGACAACTAAAGTATTAAGAAAATTATAAGGTGTTTGAAAGTATTCACTTTATGATTAATCCATCAAAACTTTCAGAGTGGAGTGCAGAGCGCATGCAGGCCCAACACCTGACTCACTCAGCTCTTACTGGACTGGGTGACTGTAAGAGCCACCCTGTATTGTTAGATGAGGGCCAGAAAAAAGGAAAAAATCAGAGAAGCAAACCTTGAGAGATATTCAAACCTGTTGTTCAGCCTGCACACCTGTCACACCCAGACACATGAAAGAGCTCCCTGACGAGAGGCCAAAAATACCAGGCATTATAGACATGCATAGGCTGCTCAGTCTATCGCACCTTGCACAGAAATCCAGGCTTGTGACTCACACCACTAAATAAAGACAGCCTCACCAAGCTATTTGAGATGCACTTATCATAGTATAAACAGCTATACCCACACTGGTCACAATATTGGTACTAGACAAAAGTTCAGTGAGGCTGGAAGGATGATGGTACACCAAAACTATTTTTTATACCAATGTTGATAATGTTTAAAATTCATCCCTAATTATCATGTACAAGTTATATTATTTAAAGTTTTTAATAATATTGTGTTAGTTGAGAATTTATTACTGAATATTAGACATTTGAGTTGATGTTGGGTCTATTATTTAAGTTACTGGGGGTAGGCCTGTCACAGTAAATAATATGCTTATCGACTTATCGTTCTATATATGAAAGATAGAACAATATGTTTTTGGGGCTAAATTTTTACCATGTGTACATTTTCTTTGTAAAAGTGAGGATACAATAACATTTGAGCTGTAAAAGTTTTTACTTGCTGCAGCTCAGGCCTTTTAACAAAACTGTATATTTAAGAATGATTTACAGGGACTGCCTTGCATTATTGTTATTGTATCAAAGGCAAAAAATATTTTCAATATTATTGTTTATTGCAGTATATCTCTATAGCAATATACTGAGCTTAGAAATGTGTTATCGTGACAAATTGGGGCATTTACCTGGTGGCATTTAATTAGGTGGATATACTTCTACAACGCAGGTACGTTTTCCAGTGAAGTGATAAACATTTCCATTAAATAGAGGAACATGACAGATCACCTGGAAGGCTTCACATAGCTCACATTCCTGTTCATTGAGACACTTCCCCCTTGTGCTCTCCCATCATTCCTCTCATATCTCTCACACTCTACGGTGTACTGTGGGTGGGGCTTATGCTGTAGGCTGCTGGGGCCACTGAACCACAAATTTGATATTTTAGACATTTTAGATATTTTAATCTCTTTTGATGCATGTCGGTATGCTGTGTCAATATCCCATAGGAAAAAGCTCAGTACTCAATGTCATAATGATAATGAAGCACAGATTTTTAAACAATAGAAGTTCATGTTTTATTTTCATTTTCATATTAATCAACAAACAAATATGACAAACACTTGGAATATATTTTGTGATTAACAGAGTTTGTAGACCTAATGGTGTTGAAATTTTTCAGTACAATCATTTAATAATGACTATTAATAATAATAATAACTCTGTTGACATAATTACACACTACCAGTCAAACTTTTAGACACACCTCATTCAATGTTTTTTTTTTTTTTTTTTTATGTTTACTATGCCTCCATTTTATATTGGCCTACATACAGAAGACATGAAATATATGAATCAAGATATAGGAATTATGTAGTAAAGAAAAAAGTTAAATAACACTACTAAATATTTTTTGACAAAGCAAAGGGTGGCTACTTTGAGAATTTGAATATAAAATATTTTTAAAACATTAACATTTGCCTTTTTTTGCTACATAATATTCATATATTTGAATGAATGTAAGTGTATATGTATATACGTATGTATGTAAAATGTAAAAACTAGTAAACATAACATAACATGCTCCTGAACCAGTACTTTCTTCATGTTCTATTTTGTGTGTCAGGAAAGATGATTGATAGAAAGTTGGGAAAAAAAGTGAATTCTGGAGTCATCTGAAGGCCATTCTCAGTTTGATGTTTTTCTTCCAGTGGAATGTATTCTTATCTGGGAGGATTACATGTTTTTGGTAATGGGACCCTTTACATAAGCAGGGATCTCTCTCTCACACACAGTCCTGGGACGGGCTGGTACAGTACTGATGTGAACAGGGCGAGAGGTTCAGGGAGGATGGGCTGCTATTTCATGTCTACAGAGGCAGAGGGTTCAAATGGCTCTTTTAGCCTAATATCAGATGCTTAGATTCTGCATTGTATAGCTTTTAGTTGCTTATGACCAAAAACTAAGCAACATCTTCAGGTTTCTAACCTATTCCTAAACTATAGGCCTACTACACATAGACCAAATGATTGTCTGTGTTTAAATTGCTGTCTTTTATAGGCTTAACATGTCACATTTTGAAAATAAATGGTTATATCCACTGGGTTTAGCCTATATCCTTACACGGTGTACCCTGTCATTTGGGTTTGGCTGTCTGTAGTTTTATAAATAGCCTAACTAATTATTTTTGAGGTTGGCCAAACATCTTATTATAACAACAAAGCAGACGTCATGCTTTCTCCCGAGCCGTAGGCAGTATCATTGACTGTATCACTGACTGAATATAAGCGCAGTATCGCACGGGTGATGATGACAACATCCCACACGCGGCTCTGAGGCGGCCGGACTGGATTTACCGGACTCCACCTGTCGCGGGCGCTGCGTGCGCGCGCATGTGCCGTAAGCGCAGTCTCGCGGACAGAGCTAGAAGCAGAGCACACACCTGGATGTTTCACCGAGGGATTCAGCAGATCTACACCGTGTCAGTCCCCGTCGCCCCCCGTCTCTGTTTGGGTTATTGTTCGTGTGCCGATCCCGCGGCTGGAGGAGGGGACTGCGGGCAGAGAGAGCTCTCTGCGGCGGTGACGGCGGCTGTATTCTCCGCAGTGTCGGAGCCAAGCGGCCAACCGGAGCACCATGTCCAGACAGCAGCAGCAGCAGCCGCACCGGCCGCCCATCCGAGTCCACGACAGCCTGGTGGAGGTCAAAAGCAAAGTGAGTGCGCTTCGTCTGTTCCACATGCCAGCGACCTCGCTGCCTCTGTTATTATGGAGAGACCTGAAGCATGCGCTAGCCTGCTCCAGAGCTCAGCCCGGGCTATGGGACCGTAAACAGCGGGGATACAGTGTACGGTTCATCACTAGGCAGCGTTTGATGCTGCTATGGCAAGCTAACTCGGTATTGTTGTGTAGTGTTTACATGGCCTATGGTGTAGCCTGTTGTAGCTTACGTCTTAGCTTTTCTGTGGCCATTCAGTTCAAATGGTGGTGTGTGATAAAACTGTAAGGACTCACTGTGCGCAGTGACAGGCTACAATACAATGTGTTCATCTGAAGCGCTCATTACTAAGGAGTTCTCAAGATAAAATGAAAATTAAAAAATACATGCAAGAGCCAACAAGTTTGTCTTGTATCAAGAATTTCTAGGAATACAGCATGGGATGTGGGCTTAGTGTTCCCATTGTGATGTGAACAATCATATCTGATGCGCTCAGATGTTGAAGACCACAGGCTGTTTAATGCAGCTCACTAGCATTTCCATCCCCCATACACTGTGCTTATTTTATGCTAGTAGTTGTTCATTTTTGTTACAAAACAGGCCTGTGTGTTGTAGAACAACTGATGAAAACTGCCTAACTCGCCTGATAGAAGGCAAGCTTATTCTAATCAGCTGTCACTGAAACTGAATGACAATGCAGGCGCTAACAGGGAGAACTGCTACTTAGTCTCATGTTGTTTCAGTTCTTGTCCCTCAAATTTGTGCAGTCAGTGTAATGTTTGAGTAAGAATTCCCTTTAACATGAATCATGACATAGAAAATAAAAGACCACATAACATTTTAATTAATTTCCAACTTATTAAATTGCGAAAAATGTGTGAATGCAAAATGCAGTGGACTCCACTCCTCAACTATAATAACATACAACACCTACTAATTAAAAAGTTATGGTTTGTTTGCACATGCTGGAATATTTAAGATAATTGTCAAATACCTCTGCTATTGTTGTGATTGATTACAGATGAACATTGGCCTCAGATTGTTAAACATATTTTAAAGGTGCACGACATAACTTTTCAGATTTACCTCACACAAGCAGGTAACAGGCCCACCACCAAGAAAGTCACACAAAGCACATTTAATGCTAAGTAACTAAAAAGCTGAGCAAGATATGATTTGATTATTTGTCTAGCCATTGCATGTATATTTATTGTGTTTTTGTACCCTTGATAGTTCGATGCAGAATATCGGAGGTTTGCTCTTAAGAGGGACGGTCCAGGAGGCTTCCAGGAGTTCTACAGGCTGCTCCAGACCATCCACCGCATTCCAGGAGTGGATGTAATTCTGGGCTACGCTGATGTGCATGGAGACCTCCTGCCAATCAACAATGACGACAACTTCCACAAGGCAGTCTCTTCAGCCAATCCACTGCTCCGAATCATTATCACTAAAAAAGGCAAGTACACAAACATACACATATACAAGATTCACAAGATAGGCTTGTCATGATAGCAAATTTTGAAGTATTGACATATTGCTGTAAGTAAATATGAGAAACGAATTTACGCCAGTGACACAGTAACCCAAAAGCAGATTTAAACTACAAAAACTATTCTAAATATAAAATGTTGTTAAAAAATCATGAGCAGCAAACACTTTACTACTTAGTTTGCATCTGTAATGAGTCATAGATGTTATTCTTTCAACCATTTACAGCTTAATCTTATTGTATAGCCAAGGAATAACCAAAAACTTTCCAGTAGTGCAGAGAACTTGTATGCACGATAAATACTGACCCCCTAAAATATTGTACTAGCTTTCATATACTGACGTCATTATAGTAATTTACATGACAGGCCTATCACAAGGTTTCTATTTTTTATGTGGCATCTTCATTAAAAGGCCCAACCGTGAGCACTTTTGATGCAGGTCTGTCTGTGTTTCAAATCCCCTTTGTTTGATAAAGTGAATCGAGCATGCTTGATCTTGCATAATTCATGATGCAATGATGCTAATCTGCTCACTGGGTTTCTATTGTTGTTTGGCATCAGACACAGTTTAATCTGATCATCGCAGTGGTGCAGGAGGTAAGGGAGCACGCCAAAAACCAGCTGTGTAACAGTGCATCTGTATTTGTTATGGACAGTATTTTACATTGGAATTCAAAAAGAGTTCTTATTTCTAAAACAACGGAGAGACATTAAAGCATAAAATATTGGAAGAGAGAATAGTAACTAGACATGGAATATATGAGAAAGCAGGGAATCAAACATGGCCAGCTCCAGTTAGTGATAAGTACAGGTGAGCTGCTGTAATAAGTATGTATATAATATCAGTGTTCATAGCTGCACACACTGCACATTGTCTATTCCAGTGAGGTTGTGGGTTCAATCTTCAAAAATGTCGACTACAGCATTTTGAGTCGGCATGTTTTCTTTGTTATGTAATGGTCCTCTCTAAATACCCTGTCTCCCTCACACTAGACAGGACATTAGTACATATGGTTGATGTATGATGAGTCTGTTGCCCGCAAGCCTCTCATGCATATTCTTGTTATTATTTATGAAATGGATGGATACAGTGTTTGCCTATGAACCCAAAGGTTGGTGGTTTTAAATGGCAGATCCTACCAATATACTACTGCTGTGTCATTGGCAAGACACTTCACCCATCATGTCTTTGTTTGAATGTGTTGATTTGATTGAAATCAGAGTGGCCGTAGGCGCAAACTGACAGCCATGTGTCCTCTTGGAGCAGCCATGTGCAGAAGATGCTTAACACCAGTGAGTATGGTAACAAAATAATGTCCCGCTGTGGCACTTTAGCTTGTCAATCTGGTAAAGTGCAATTGAAATTCAAAGCATTGTTGTAGCTCGACTCAAAAATGGGCAACCTACACAGTTAGTGAAAATAACACTTTAACCTTTTAGCTACCTGTGCTTTTGTTCAAATCTTAGTCACTATTTCTCATCTACAGTTGCTACCAAAAAATGAGAGCGAGATATTGCCTTCTCTAATTCTAAGTACCATTTCCATTTAGGCTGAAACGCAATACAAGTTCTCAGCCTTTATTTTCGGAGCAGTAGTTGTGTCCTTGTTAAACCCGTGTTGTGCTTCCTGCTGTGTGTGTTGTATGTTTTTGGTGTAAAACGGGGAGATCCACAGAGAGTGATCACTGCCCATCTGCTGCTGCCAGCCATTAACCCCTCCCAGGGATTAACTTACTCCAAAGACCTCATCATACCACTGACTTTGTACTTGAATACCTCTATAGTGGTTACCTAGAGGGACGGGGCTCAGAAGGAAAAATCCAGTGCAAGCCAATAACAACATACGCCTATTTTAAGCTGTTAGCAGGACTACATTACAGCCAATGTTGGACAATGAAATGCTTTGTGACAATGTCAACAGGAAGTATTTCAAAGGAGATACAATATTTATCATAAAATTATTTGACAATTTGAAAACACTGCTTATTCAGGTCTTTAAAATCAAAACAATTGAACACAAGTGGTAGGCCTGTCACGATATTGTCTTATTGTTCAGTATAAAAGATGGATATATGAATTTATTTTGGGGTTCAGTATTTATTGTGTGTACATTTTCTTTGTTAAAGTGGGGAGATTTGGCTGGTTTAGCCATTAAAGGTTGAATATTAATAATTATTGGTACATTCCATTATTTATTTATTGATATATTTGCTGCAGCTCATGCCTTTTGAATTTTGTGTTTTGTGTTTTGAATTTTTGCATTATTGTTATTGTTTTTTTTTGTAATTTTAGTTTAGTTACAGAATATAATGTAAAAAAAAAAACAAAATTATGTTGTTTACAGTAACGGATGCACCTGTGATCTTCAGATGTTATAGGAAGTATCAGGAATGTTATGTAAGAAAGAAAGATCCTGTTCTGAGTGTCTGTCCCAGAGCTACAGAAGAAAATCAAATATTTATGCTCAAAAGGAGGAGCAACTGCTGTCCACATCCCATATAAACTACTGCAATAAAAATATTTGTGGAGGGCTAGACAAGGCTGAAATCGAGCCAAAACTAATTAAAATAATAGCCTATAACACATAGATAAATATTAGGGATAGGACGAGACACAATTCCCACGAGACAAAATAGGACATGAGATTGGGTCCACAAGAACGAGATTTTGACATATATAAATAACTCAGTTCACTTCAAATGTAAATTTATAGAGAAAAAAGTCTAAGATAATTTTTCACATATGTGCATCTTGTGGCAATTTTATCTCATAAGATCATTCCTAAATAAATAAACTGTGAAAGATTGATATATTTTTCTCCATATGCCCCTACGCAGTCTGCCCTGTGTGGTTGATTTCCCACATTGCTGTGTTTCATCTCGCTGATGGAAGAGTCTGTGTGTCTGTTTGTAAGTGTGTTTTTGAAAGGCCCCCAGAGGCAACTGTTGTCATACTGAGCTATATAAATTCAATCTTTTGAATGTGGTCCTGTTTTCAGTAGACAGTCATAATGAATAATAAAAAGGAAACTTACCATTTTAAATGCAAAATTCAATTGAGGGCTGTGCAATTTTTCACTGTTGTCAGTGCTTGGGTCTAATAAAGAGCTCTGTCAGAGCAGAGTTCATGTTTTGGTGGATGAAATTTGACTATTTTTTGTTTTAAATTGCATTTTTTCTTTGTAGTTTGTGTTAAGTTAATATTGGAAGACATTTTTATTTGTTTTTTATAATACAAAATAAAATTCCATTGAAAATTGAGGGGAGGAAAAGTGACATTTTCTGTCATATTGCCCAGCTCTAAATTTATTTAACTGATAATTGAATAATTTCAGGAAAGCAGTTCTAAAATGTCATTATCACTAACATGTTGTTTTTCTTTCTGCCCTCTGTGCATGACAGACAGACTGCTATTTTCAATAGAAAACCATGAGTTTCTGTCTTGCCAGAACTGGTCCTTTTCCTGCAGCATTACTTGTGCCAGATTCCTTTTGTATTTCCCAGGCACAAAGATGTATTTGTATTCTATTTTTGTCGCGCCTTGGTAGGTGGGTTAATACCTCCTAGCTTGAGTGTGTCCTATTTGGGTGTCCTGTGTATGTTTCAGCTCACAGTAGACCTGCACAGCACTGAGGCAGATGGCAGTCCCCCGGGCTCCAGATGGTGCCTGCTGTGAGGTCACTGTATTGTGTTTTTAAAAGCTTCGATCTCATGAACCAAAAGCACCCAAGATAATGTGGTCATGTATGAGTACTATTTATTACTGACTTGTGACCAGAATTGATTTTACCAGGGTCACTTTTGTTTGTTTGTTTTTACTTATGATGCTTTTACATCAAGGAGTTAGGACATTATTTGGTCACTTTAGTACATTAAGAACTTTTTTCCAGTTGTATTATTTTATTGACCACTGTGCAAAAGCATATCATGTTTCTATAATAACCACATACATACACTGTGTGACTAGATTCCAGGTAGGTATGGGCGATAATGACAAAAATTAATATCTTGCAATTTTATCCCAGTAATTATGTCAATCCAACAGAAATGTGTCTGTTGACCTGATTTATTTTTTTAAACTATATACTCAGTTGAAATTCTGCACATTTCAGAAACATTCATGATAATGGTTACTATATTGGTTATTTAAATTTCTGCCCACCCCTAATACCAGATTAGGATGGATAATTTACAAAAAAAATAAATATGTAATTTGTAGTACAGTATATAGTTGTCAGCCATTGAAGTGTGGTGTTTTGGGAATCTGAATCTTCTTGCACGTTTGCGCCTGAGGTTAAACAAAAACTGCAGGTGGTTTTACAAGACTTTTAGAAATTCTAGCCATATCTGCTTCCTCAGCTCTGTGTACGATTAGCTGTGAGTTGCTGATAACACTTAAACTCTTAAATTCCCTCCTGCCAGTGTATATACTTGGTGCATGTTAAGCAGGCCTTGATACTTGACTGCATTTATTCAATAGCTTTGGTCTTTAGAGTGAAAGCATCAGTGGGCAAGAGCGAGGTGCTTAGAAATGTCTGTGCCTTCAGGCTTCTGTCTAGTTCTCTGAGAGCACCACATATTTTCATGTACTTTCAGAGCAGGCACTATTCCTTTATGTATCTGTACTCCTATTCTAACCATTTGTATTGCAGTTGTTATGCACATGAGCTGTTTGGTGGAGTGGACTTCATGTTGATAAGTGAGTGACGTTGGAATGCGGTACAGGAATGTGGCCAGTCGGGTCTGTGTCTCCAGCTCCGCTCTGCTCTGCTCCACCTGTAGTTAAGTTTGAGAGGTTTTGTACAAATGTTATTGCTCAAACAGTGGCTGGATTGTTGTGTCTTGGTGAATGAATAGTGAACTTTGTATATGTTCATAGATAAGATCAGACTGGACTAATCCTCTGTCACTCCAAAATGGATTGACTGGGCCCACAAATCATCTTCCATAACATCTCACTTGTCTCAGAGGAGATGAACAATAGCGAGCTCTTACCACTGATAATGTGTGACATTGTAATCCAACTTGTAATCTAATCAAGTATCTGGTAAAAGCCCCTATGGTAACAGATGGCATTTTATTTATTTAATGCTAATTAAGTTATGTGGGAACCATACAGTCTATGTTTGGAACAGCGAGGGTGACTCCGAAGTGTTGAAGGGGTGAAAGAGAAGGGTCTGCTGTACAAAAATGTCATGTGTTTGGAGCAGAGCCACAGGGCACACTGTACCATGTATCCTGGAATGTTTTCTGTCTGAGACAAAATGCACAACAAATGTTCTCAAACTTATTTTAAACACACTATTTAACGAAGATGTATTATATTATAAGTATAGCATACATCATTTTACATTTTGTCCATTGTAAATTGCAGTAGTAATCTAAAACGTCTTAGTCAAGTACATTGACTTTCCCGCCTCCTCGTAGTGACATTTCAACCTTGGAAAGCAGTACAGATAAGTAAAGCAAAGACTGGGTGTAGGTGAAAACAGAAATCTTCAGAGCCCTCAAGCCGCAAATGCAGTACAATACAGACTAACTCAATGCATGAATCAATAAAAATATAACTTTGTGTAAGACCATGATAAGGGTAAACTTATGACATGGTTCAAATATTATTAAAGTAGATTTTACATATGCCAACCTTTAAACTGAGTCTCAATATTTGTAACTAACATCCTCGCTCCGTAAACAGTATGATGTGAATAAATAATGGTAAGTGCTTTGTGTATCTCGGAAGGTGCTATGTAAATCCAATTTGGTTTGCATACAGTCATTTACAATATTTTTTGCCGCCATTGCCAGTGCACAGGAAAGTAGATAGCTGTACAATATGTCAGAGTACTTCTATGTTTAGTTTTTTGCTTAATAATGCTCAATATAATGTTCAATCATGTACTCAAAGGCAAAACGAACTACATGGAATAATTTGCTAAATGATTGTAAGTGATTATTGTAATCCCATAATAATGACAATGTAAAATATACCCAGTGACAGTGTTATATATACACTACTACTACAATGTTACGCTTCCTACTTTCTCTCTTGTTGTCAGCCAGTGTTTTTTTCAATGCTAAAACATCTCTATTCACACTATGCTGCCAGATACATTACAACTATGAAATATTATATTATCCAAATACTTCCTGTTGACAGGGATCCCGCAGAGTGTGGCTTTTTTAGCACGGGCCCAGTCAGTGATGTCACAGCAGGTGCTTTCTTTGGCTCTATATGCATGCATGCACGCACACACACACACACACACACACACACACACACACACACACACACACACACACACACACACACACACACACACACACACACACACACACATATTGACTATTCAAATGCCCACTCGTGCACACTGTAGCTCCAGTGGTGACTGACTAGGTTGTTTGGTGCAGAATTCATAACAACATTACTACAACACACCATCCACAGTGACACAATGTTCACATGGTCTCAGAGTCAGAGAAGGAGCAAAACTACATATACTGTAAAGGTAACAATAGTAACAATAACCGAAATATTGTGATATCGTATCGTCAAAGTTCTCACAATAATATCATGGACCATCACAATATATCGAATTACAAGTCTCTTTGCTTAAATTAAGAGTTAAGATGCAGCAATAGCTAAAATAAAGACAGAGGGAACTACATAGACCATGATCCTTTGCTCCATTTCAGTGTAGACTACATGAAGAAATAACAGTTCTAAGCACTTTTAAGATTTTGTTCTTTGGAATAAGTCTTTTCCAGGCATTTTAAGAGGAAAAAGTAGCATATTAACAGTTTTGTTTGCCTCCACAAAGTATCATAATAAATATCATACCGTATCGTGAGCTTTTCCATGATATCTCTATAAATATCATACCGTGAGGTTCATACTGTGACAATATCATATCACGAGACTTGGATATCGTTACACCCCAACAACATTTACTACATTGTCTTTACTTTATACAATATCTTGCCTAGTAGATCCAATGGAAATGACCAACTTCCTTTTGCGTTATCGAGGCCTGTCACGATAACCTTTTGAAGTTCGATATATTACTGATGAAAATATAGACAATAAATAATAATAGTAAAACTAATTTATTCAAATCAAGACTTTGCTGTATGATCATGGCATGGATTGACATAAAAAATAACCATGTGCTGATGAATTGCCAAGTACACCAATGTAATGCTTGTGTTGAAAGTTATAGTGCATGCCAAAAAGAATATTTCTATATCTATTGCACTATAGAGGATACCGTTCTCATAAAAACATTGCAGAACTCTGAGTGACAGCTTCTGAAAGTCTGTGGACCTTCTCATGTTTCTCAAAGAGCGGCTCATACTCAGATAAAACAAGTGCCCTGTAGATGTGGCTGCAGTAGGATTATAGGCTGGTGACCAAATCTTTGTGTCTTTAATCAGTCTTGACCCCACACATGGTCCATGGCTCGCTCCCACACAGATCTCTACAAACAATCCCTCATATTAATCTTTAATCACTCCAGCCCAGAGCCTTAGACCTGCTTAGACTCAACCACACCAAACAAAAGGACTTTCTCTGACCACGGCCATGAGGCAACAGCAGAAAAGCACTTCTGATTGGTCAAGAACTGTGTGGGCCCCACCAGAAAATCCAGACGAAACAGGAATGAATGGATTAAAATACTTTTCATGTCTATTTGTAGCAGTTTAACATTTCTTTATTAGAGGGTGTTGTGTTTTTATGGTATGTTTAAAGGTGCATTGTGTAACTTTTCTGGTGGAGGGTCCATCAAATGCTTTTCTCCACAGAGATGCTTTTGTTTCATTTGGAATGTTTCACAATATGGCATTAAACCTTTCTATCATCATGGAGACCAAACCAGGCTAAATTACAGGTCAGATCTGTGAAGAGGAAACCCTGATGCATGTTTTTAAGATACAAAACCACCTGTAATTGAATAAATGTAAAGTAGATTTGTTAATCTCATATTGTGGAACATTCCAGGCAGAATAATGACTAGTAGAATATGACGGTCCCCAACTGAAAAGTTAGACGGCACACCTTTAATAAGTTACCATTTTACTACCTGTAAGAAAACTTCTTTGTGCAGGACTGTCTGATTCTATGCACATAGGATTATTGGACGTTTTTTTATTCAGTATATGATTGGAAATGCATAAAAACACTATATTAATGTCTTCTTCTCTGCTTGTGTCCTGTCTCACCAGATGATGAGCCGGTGGTTTTTGGCACTAACTCTCTTCAGAGGCGTAAGAAGGGCCTGGGTCTGACTGGACTTCGGACCACTGGGTCAGGCTCCACTCACAAGAGCAAACAAGCCCTGCTCATTGGCATGCCCCAGAACTTCAGACAAATCTCTTCCATCATCGACGTGGACATCCTGCCAGAGACGCACCGACGAGTCCGACTGCACAAACATGGCACACACAAACCCCTGGGCTTCTACATCCGGGACGGGGTCAGCGTCAGGGTCACTCCGCAGGGCGTGGAGAAGGTCAGTAATGTTGTCGTATCAAATTATATTAACCTGTTATAGTAGTAATCGTTGTTATGTGAGGTGGTATTACAATGTGTAACTGAACCAACATTGTATGCTATTTGGTTTATTAATTTAATCAAGTTTTCCAGTTTCAATACTAAAATAAAAATCTTCATTCTAATTCTTTAGCATTGTAGTTTTTGATAGCAGCCCCTAATTTTCTGTTGCTTGCTTACAAGGGTCAATGAAAGTTCACAGAAAATTAAATGAAAAGCAGTGTTATTGATTGTGTTTTAATCATCTTAAGACAATAATGTGATGTTGTCCCTCTATTCTATTGATTACACTGCCACAAATCACAAACCAGGCCACTTATACAGCCCTGGCTAATTAAACTAGATGCAAAAATATTCTCTCAATATCTAATGATTATTTCTCAAATTTGGCAGGTCCCAGGGGTGTTCATCTCCCGTTTGGTGAGAGGGGGCCTGGCTGAGAGCACAGGGCTGCTGGGAGTCAATGATGAAATTCTAGAGGTCAACGGCATCGATGTAGCAGGGAAATCACTGGACCAGGTAATAACTGCTTTGTGTGCAGCCGCCATGTTTTACAATACTTCTTGCAAACTATTAGCTGTCAGACTGGGACACTACAAGTCACCAAAGACATTTCTTACTAACTGGAAGCAATGTCAACTGGATTATTTATATCACTTTAAATGTGCAGTGCATAACATTTCTAATGGAGGGTCCACAACCTGCTTGTCTCCATGGAAATGTTATTGCTTTGCCTAGAATGTTCCACAGTACAGATTAAATCTATTTTTCATGAGGGGGACAAGCAGGTTACAGCACTATGCGGCATTACAGTTCAGATCTGTGGAGAGTCGTCCCTGTTCACAGAAGGAATTATTGTATTTTTAAGCAATAGAAACGTCTGTAATGTCCATCTTACCATGGAACATTCTAGGCAGAGCAATAACATCTCCTTGGAGACAAGCAGGTGGTGGACCCTCCATTAGAAATGTTATGCACTGTAAAAGTAGGTAACAGACCCTCAACCAGAAAAGTTGCTTAGAGCACCTTTGCTGTTGAGACATAATATTGTGATCAGTGATGAACTTGGTTTTACTTCCAGGTCACAGACATGATGGTAGCAAACAGTCACAACCTCATAGTGACAGTGAAGCCAGCGAATCAGAGGAACAACGTGGTTCATCGCGGCAGCAAGACCTCAATGGGGAACTCAGGGTCTGTGGGCTCAGCAGGATCTGTGGGGTCTGCTCTGTCACATGACTCTCCAAGCCCCGCCTCCCAAAGCAACCCCATCACAGCAAGGTACATTCTATTACAGCGAAGGCAAGAGCGAGCAGGGAGGCAATAATCATCATTTGAATTTGTATCAAAGTGTTCTTGTTATTCTGTTGGTGAGGATTCAAGTTTATAAAATCCTTTGGTTATACAACTAAAATGTGAGAAAACTGTGAATAGTGGATAATTTTCATAGTCTAGAAATTAGTTGATTTTTCCCTAAAATAGTATTTGTGCAAACTGGGTTTTCAAGCACTACAATCACTCCATGCTGAATCTCTCAGAGCCAAGATTTAGAAAGACGTTTTTTGTAATCATCAGTTTCTCAGTTTTCCCTCTTCAATCAAACAGCTGTGAATAAAAGAAATCAATGTAGATTAATTTTTAAAATCAAAATCACTCAATTTGATTTTTTGTTGTACAAGGACTTCAAAGAATCTGCTATTCTAGTATCATTCATTCATCATTCTTCATTAGTCACACAGCTAAATTTACTTTTCTTGAATTTTGTAAATGATGATATAAAATCTGTAACACATCTGTATCTAGTATTTTCATGGTGTTAGCGTCTGATCGATTTTCTTGTCTGCAGCAACAGTATCGTGGAAGGAGATAGTGAGGAAGAGGAGGATGAAGACAGAGACCTCATTTTGGAGAACGACATTTTGCCCTATCACCCCCAACACCACAGCAACAACCTGAACCTGAGCAGGGACTCTGCCAACGGCCGCCTCAACAATAACACAGGAGCCCGGGGCCTCCCTCAGAGCATCTCTTTACCCAGCGGCATCGGATCGTCACTTAGCAACAGTGCCACGCTGTTGACTAACCATAACCAAAACCCCGCCCACGCCGCCAGCTCCAGTCAGGACATGAGAGAGGACGGCAACATCATCACTTTGTAGCTATTACTGATCTTACTGTGGCATTGGAACTCTGAACACTGTCCTACTGTGGACCACTAAATGTAACGTGGATGAAACAGATTTTAGATTTTTCAAAGTAATCACAAGAGCCTTTCTGGTCAAGAATTGCCTTCCTTGTGATAAACCGTTTTAGGAGATACAATTTAAAGTTGTATGGCATTAACACTAAAATCTGTGGAAGAGTATGACATATCTTTGCCTGACGACCACTGGGAGAACATGTCCCTGGTCTCACATTGACTTTGTGCAGATTGGGTCTGTCATTTTGGTCTAAAACACAGAATAATATACATATAGTTTCAGTACATGTATTAATTATACCTGTTAAAAGGCATTTGTCAAGTTACATTGCAAAATGCAGAGAAATGAATTTGAATAGTTCATTATTTATTTCACACTGCAGTGTTTCCCAGAGGTTTGGTTAAGATTTTGGAGGCACAAATTATGTTCATTTGAATAATTCAATCTCCTTTAATTTGTGGAGCTCAGATGATTTACTGCCTATATTTAATCTTTAAGCAACCTCTTTAAAATGTCTATGATATAATGCACAACTAATTCTGTCATGCCAATATAGTCCAGGTTGTTTTTAGACTATGGGGGCCAGTGTAGTCTCCTGTATTAATGGGAAACACTGCACTCTGTGTGTGTAAGTGCAAATACTGTATAATTTGCTTGTTAATGCTTTAGATTAATCACATTAATGTTGTTTTAACTAACATACAATTACCATTCAACAGTATCAGATTGTTAAAGTTTTACTCTTTTTAATTATTTTATATTAATCAAAGACCAAAATGCCAACAAAATCTTCTGTTCACTGCTAGTCAATTGAGATCTGCAGACATTGTGTGTGTGTGTGTCTCCAGCTGTACTCCTGCACAAGCCATACGATGATGTGATGTCATTACAGCCTGCACCATCTCCATCAGACATCATTAACCCCCTGGCACTCGGAGGAGCAACCAGGAGCCACCCGGGGCCGGACAAGTGCTCTCACATCAATATCATATGCCTTTATTGACGTTACACTGAAAGATGGACATGCAAGAGGAGAATATGTGAGGTTATAATTTGCAATAATCATACAGCAATATGCCATTAGTTTATTAAGTACCTATTTTATTTTCATATTTTAATCTGAAATAGATAGAGGTTGGTTATCTTCTAAGAAAGACATTACGATTAGACAGGAAATGAATGTTTACAGAAAAGAAAATGTGATTATTATGGTTTTATCAAATTAATTTATAACCTTAAAATGTATCTTATGCTTTAATTATAGTGAATTATACAATTTGAAATGTTATAGGTCGGGGCAATATTACCTGAATTCATATCATTATTGTTAATTGAATATTTAATCTTGATTTTAAAAGTCATTTTCATTTTTATTACTCTCATACTTCCAGAGGAGGTTTGTACTGTGAATATGCTCAACTATTAAAGCTGGAATATTTTTCTAATAATCTATGTATTTTTCAATTTAATTTGAATTTGCTGTCAGGCGGGTTATAGATCAGTCAAAAATTGTACCTCAAATAAGGATACTGTCACTTTAAAATAATAATACTCAAGTAGCAGTAGTAAAAATCTTTAAAAACATTCTGAAGTTAAGGTAAAATGTATTTGAGGAGTAACTGTACATTAAGTTTTATTTTTTATTTGTTTATTTATTTATTTTTAGAATATCAATGAAAAGGAGCTTAAAGTTGCATTGTGTAACTTTTGTAGTGGAAGGCTTGTCAGATGCTTTTCTCAATGGAGGTGTTTGTCTGGAATATTTCACAGTATGACATTAAACATTTCTACCTTCATGGAGACCAAACCAGACCAAGTTACAGGTCAGATCTGTGGAGAGGCAATCCTGCTCACAGTCAGAATGCCTGTTTTTGTAGGTATTTTTGAGCTATAAAACACCTGTAATTAAATAAATGTAAGGTAGATCTGTTTAATGTCATACTGTGGAACATTCTAGGCAGAGCAGTTACATATCCATAGAAACAAGCGGGTGACAGACCTCCAACCATAAGCTTACACTGTGCACCTTTACAATAATGAAAACAATAAGCTATTCCCAAAAAAAGACCATAATATAAGAAAATATACTTACGACAACAAATGTTTTTGTTTTGAGCTGGCCAAACAGATTTACTGAAATATAAAACATAAACATAAAAACTCCAGTACAATATATACAAATATAGTAGTTACTTTTCCTGTACAACACTATAGCTTGAGTCATTGACACAACATTCACACTCAACACGTATATTATATTAGGAAATTAAAAAAGGAAATTCCTGTCGTGTCTGTAGCTTGCGCAGATGGACACAGACTGTTCTTATCGGGGAGTCCTGGGTGTGTTTCGGGGCAGGGATCGCCTTTCATCCGCAAAATGCTGATGGCTGGTACACTGCGCTCTTTCTTTCCTCGGGTCTCCCTGTGTCTCCTGTTGGCAGCTTGTCAAACGCTGTTAGTATCACTACACTGTTTACAAAATACCATCACTCAGATCAGCTTACATAAAAAAGTCTGCATCATGGATTAAACAGAGACACGTTTGGCTGAAATTAAGATATTGAATTTACTCTTCAGAACATGTACAGGCTTAGGCACATAGAAAATACAAGATCCTGCATTTTCAAATTCATACTTTGCAGTTTATTCTGGGGGTGTATTTCTATATATTTCTATTGGCAGAATATTCATCAATTACAATGGTGACACAATGCACACATGAGCAATAACAACTAAACAGTGTTTAGATTGCGTGAAAACTCAAGAAAAAATACAAAATGGATTTAAACAACACATTTTCAGGAGTGTGTGTTCATGGTCCTGTTGAAGTGTTTGAATTTCAACAAAAGAGAGACTGAAAACTGAAAAACTATTGGCTAGTGCTTACCAGCTTGTGACTGTAATTTTATGTGTGAGAGACTTGTTTAACAGCACAAATGATCTCACCTGTTGTTCTTCTGTCTAAGTCAGCTCTTTCTGATCAGATTGTGTTAAAACAAAGCTCAGATTGAAGTCAGACAGAGCAGAGTCTCTAGTTAGCATCACACCTCAGGGAAAGTAGATGACATCAGTTGCAAAGTATAAATAGGAGCATTAATATGGTTGTTTCTTTTGGTGATAAAGTGGAAGTGCCCCTCTAAAGATGCAGGATTTATGATAGGACTGCCATGACTTCATCCTGTAAAAGAGCTACGTGCACACAATTCAAATTAACAGTCTTGCTTTCAACGGGAGCTGATAAAATATGAATATTCTATAGCCTTTCCTACACTATAATAAAACACAATGTTTGGATTTGAGTACATTTGGATTTGATAGTCAGCTATAAATAATGTTGGCAATGGCTTTTGAAACTTTTGCTTTTAATCAAAATACTTCAAATTTTAGATATGCAAAGAATGGGGGGTGATGCAAGCCAGGGTTGTGTTAAAGCTGATCCCAGTCCATAGAAATTGACAGGGTGACCGCCAGCACAAAAACCTGCGTTGAATTTGGAGTGGAAGTCCATTACCTTGCTAAATTATAAATAAGTCCTTTCATAGTTTCTGTTTCAAGTAAAAGTTTGAAATGCACTAAGACGATGTGGAAATGTCAATATTTGGACAGTTTTCCACATGGCCTAAAACTGTTACCTTTGTAAATGCCCAAGTGTGAGTGTAATGCCTGGAGTTATGGGGACAGGAAGGAGCTTAGGGTGATCCATGGGTCAAGTTAACACCCAGCTCTATCCCCCTCTCTCCTCCTCTCCCTCTTTCTCCCTCCCTCTCTCTCTCCCCTTCCCTCTCTGCTGATGGAGAAAGGATGAACTGTCTGTTGTGATTTTAGGAGCTGAGGGACTGAATGAACCTGGCTGAAACGTGAGCACTTTAAACACACTGAATATCTATTACAGGATTAACTAAACCAAGCAGAGCCACTGTTTGTGTTAGCAGCCTCACTGAAAGTTTTTGTTTGTACCACAGACTGTATATATAAATATATATCCTTGTACAGTCTATGGTCTGCAGGGTACAGTACAATCAAGTCCATGAAGCTTTTTAAAAATATCTGAAACATAACCACCCACACACTGAGTTAAAATGTTCTAAGGCCACCCAATAAGCTACACATTTTACACATTGCAAGTAAATAGTTCATCTTTATTGTACTTTAATCTTCAAACACACGTTTGCCATGAGAGATGCTGATGAGGTCAAAAAAATAAAAAATAAAAATGTGACTTCCTGTAGTGTAAAATCAGGCACACCAGATGTTTTAGACCTAGATCTATAGACCTATTCATGAGCTCAGCTTCCCGGTTTAGGTGATATTTTTAGGATTTTTCACCATTCAAAATATATATTTTTTTAAATTGCTAATGGCTATGGCAATGGTTGTAATGTTTTATGATTCTGAAAACCCATTGATACATCTATCTTCATACAGGTGAATGTTAAAAATGAATACAGTTTGAAACCCTAGGTTTAGATGTTTGCATTGCAGACATAAATTTGTCAAAATAGTTATGGACCTGCTTGAAAAACATAAAAAGGCAACACTGCCATCTTCTGGTAAAATGTATGCATTGTAAGCAGGTACAAAACAGTATATCCAAATGAGTAAACAGATGCAATAGCTTATATGTGAGTCCTCCTTAAAGCCATTATACAGCTATACAGTTATTATACAGGTCATTATACAGGTATGTAGAGGTATGTAGCACCGATGGAGTCTCAGCCGGTTACTTGTATCAGAAGTTGTCGCTGACTTAGGTCCACAGGGTTCTGGCTGCACGGGTCAGTACTTCTCATCTCTCCTGGAGATACTGGATCAGAATTTTTTCAGAGCTCACAATGTGACGAGGTTTACTGAAGTCCACCGGCTGTACACCTGCACAAGACCACATCTGTACAATCAACATCAACACAAACACACATGTACAATCAACAACAACACAAAAACATGTGTACAATAACACACCTATATAATCAAGCGCACAAACAGACGTGTAAAATCAAGAACATAAACACACCTGTACAACACAGTGCAGCAACATTGGGGACATAGCTGACATAGTAACATAAAGATACATATTTGGATCTCAAGTTAAATGCATAGCCATGCCCATAGTGCACCAGTGCCTAGTAAAGATAGGTTCTCAAAGTGGGGTCTGGGGCCGGGGGGGCGCAAAGGCACTACCCAATGGCTGTCCACATAACAAGCTTTGAAAGAAAATTTTGCTTAAAATTAATATCATAATTTTTTTGTCTAATATATATCTACTTTATATCAGTAGTGTATCAGTACATTTGAGGGAAAAACAGTGCATATTCTTTCAAAATTTGCATGAATTATTATTGGGGGGGCACAAACTTTGGGAACAGCTGTCCTAAGATGAAACCAAGAGACACCCAGGCTTCTTTTGGAGCACACATGCTGTAGGACTGCCATACTCAACCACACACACCACATTCACTCAGGCAGGTTGTTCATGCTCTTCCCATTGTTAAGTTATGTGTATTTCATACAACAGTCTTAATCAAATCAACTGAGGAAGTAGTTTACATAAAATAAACCTTTACCTTTGAGGAGTGTGTGCCAGTCCTGCAGATTCTGTTTCAAGATCTGGCTCTCTCCTTCTGATACAAACCGCCTGCCATCTGTAAACACAAATGTACAAAAACACTGTCATTCTGGCATGCCCTGATATTTTAAAATCTGTATTTGATAAATAATTTTTTTAAAAATTTGCTCACGTTTGCCTTTGAGGTACATCATAGACTGTGGACCCCAGTGGATCTTCATCTGAAAAGAAAACGGTTTGATGGCCATGGTTGAAGAAAATAGTGCTTTAAATAAGAAGTTTATTTACCTTGTGAACACTGTGCACCTCCACAAATAATGAGATGATCACAGTCAATGTCCACACAACTGCAGCTCTCAGCCTCTACCAGAAGAGAACAGACAAAGTCTTTTAGGTAACTTTGAGTATAGTTTCTTCAAATATCTTCTTACATCCTTTACAGCATGATTTAATAGTACATTTTGAAGAATCCAAAATTTCTGCAAGCTTCAACCAGAACATGCCATATAAAAGGTTGCCTGACCAGTCAGGCCCTTCTACATTCTGTTCTTTCTATAATTTTGTCTAAGTGTGTGCTTCTGGCTGACCAGGTAAATATAAAGGCTCCCAAGTCCTGACCTGAACATTTACAAACAAATTTTGGTCTAATATAAAGCTTTATAATAATTTAAGCCTACCCTGAGCCCATTACACCCACAGGAGGAGTGAGTCTTACCATTGTGGCCGTGGGATGAGCAGCCGGTGCCAGTGCAGTGTTATGTGCACAGCCCTGTTCCAGCTGCTTTTATCAGCCACATCTGTAACATGTTCGATCCGCCCTCCCTGCCAGGCCTGGCGGGAATCCTGTTTACTGGAGCCTACAAAACAGCAAAAAAACAGTGCTGTCGTCATGGCCGTGACCCACAGAGGAGAACATCAATAGTATGGAGCTGCCAACCACACCGAAAGGTACTTCCTGTGTCCACTTTGGTTATCAGCCAATTGTTTATGTGGCTTAGCATCCGGACCCAACCACTGTGGGACTGTCCTCACAACAACATATATCCCACATACACCAAAGGAAAACATGGAATAATAGCTTTCAGGTTGATAAAATAAGGAAAAATAAATAACCAAGTTGCCTGCCAAGTGACCTGCTTTAATGATAATAATTAATTAATAATTCATTGAGTGGAAAATAAGCCTATGTATTCTGTTGAAACTTCTAGCAGTGTAAATAAAATGCATTCAAGTTGTTTTAGGCGTTTAATGAATAATGTATTAAAACTGTTACATACTGTTTCTGCAGCTTCACCAAAATAAATAAGTTCTATACATGAAACAAAATGAAGTATCTATGTAAATATTCACAGAAGAATAAAATGTATAACTTCATAAGCTAAACACAATGCTACCTTCTTTGTTAGCCTTATTGTAACCTGCTAGTCCCATCTCTCACTGTGTGGGGACTTTGAACATAGCTTTGACTATTTGTGTGAGACATTGTCCAAACTCGCTGAGGACCACATGCTGTGCCCAGGCCTCACAGCGCTGCTCCTGCTCAGCCTCTCTAGCGCGGGCCAGTAAGTACCCCACCACAGCCTCCATCACTGCGGGGGTAATCACAGACGCTGACCCACTGCCCCTGGACACACAGCACAAGGTTAGTTCCACAGGGCCTTCTAATGACAGCCTTATGAACGCATCAGTGCAGGTGAATGAGTGATGTTAGATTTGTTTTGTTTAAATTGTGTAGATTTATCGAACTGACTTGTAATTTTCACTGTCTGCCAGGTCTGGATCATAGTTTCTGCAACCAACGCATTTACAGCTGTGGGTGCACCGGATATTGGCCTGGGAGATAAAAATCACATAATAATAAATACTAATAAAGATGAAGTTGAAAAGCAGTTGTGAGGTGTCTAAATGTAGTTGTAACCCCCACCTCGTAGCACTCGCAGTAGTTCTTCAGACAGCCAGAGCGCTTACAGTTGCATCCTCTGCTGTGCCAGGCTTTTACATCTCCTGAATTTCCACCGGATATTTTAGGTTTGAAGGCATCTGAGTTACGGGCAAGACAGGACTGCGGAACAAGCATTATCCACATATTTCACCACAGAATCTTGAGTAAACTATACAGCATATATAGCAGTAGTTTATTTGGTTATTTGCAGCACTACAAGGACATAGATTATAACCCCATTTGGAACATGACATGACCAAAAGGGTTTAGGCTTAAGTAAAAAGTACTTACAGTATACTCCCAAACCCTGTTAAACAATGACAATAATGAAGGCAGCAAATGAACAGCAAGTGTGTGTTTACACTTTCACCTAGGATGTACTGAGAAAAAAATATATATAAAAAACAAACTAAATTGAATGCATGGATCATTCCAGAGCTCTAAAGCTTTCACAGAAATAATACATTATACTGTTTTTTTCTATACTTTTGGACTTTTTAAATTCATCATTCAGGATGTTCCATATATTAACAATTCTAAAAAAAAACAGCTTCTTTTTTAAATTCTTGTCTTCATTTTTTAAAATATGCCTGCTCTTCTAAGGTTATGCTGACTCTTTCTTTGCTCAAGAAACTCCCGTTTATACAACACTACAGTGACAGAAGTGCAGAAGTTGTGATCACAGAAGGTTTGAGTTTGATCATACGTCAATCCCAGCAGCCACCGGGGGAGTGTCACCTGTGAGTAAACACAGACTCCTCTGCTGTACGGTCTATAGTGAACCGTTAGAACCTGATCAATGATGCCAGTGAGTAGTTCTATCACAGTCAATACTGTTTGTGCTGGTCCAGACCTCTGTAGACACACACTGGTCACGCTCAGTCCATACACACTGATTTGTGCTCATGTCCACCACAGCGTGTTGAAACTTCAATAATTATGCCATGTTTTATTTGTTGTTAACTATATAGCGTCATTGTTTATATGGCAAAGGAGAAATTAAATTTGTCGACCAGACAAAAGTTTATTTGGTCGAATACGTTTTGCAGCTCATGCAAGCTGCTTCCTCAGTTCTGATTCTCTATAGTACATTTAGTCACTAATACGGTACAAAATAAAAATACATATTCTGATTAGATGTAAGAAAATGTCTTTTTTTAAAATATATAATTAATTTGTAATCTTCTGTAAAGCCAGTATTACTATTTTATTATTTTACTTAAAGAAATGTCTAAGGCCTTGATGTCTTGATGGCAAATCCATTTAATTTAAATAGTATGTATGGTAAAGTGAAATATGTATCTTAACTTGTCAAAAGCACTTTAGATAAAGCATTGCTGTCTTTATGTCACTCCTTAAAGGGCCCATATTACACTATTTTAAGATCCATGATATAATGTTGTTTCCTCATCAAATCCATTCCTGGAGTTGAGAATCATTTGGATAATTTCAGTCCTGAAATTTTTTATCCCAACTAAACACACTGAGAACATTTTGTGTAATATAGGACCATTAAACTGCATACCTTTATAGCTTTTCTTCGCTTGGCTTCATGTTCTGGGTTATTGTGGCAGTTGGTGCAGTTACAACTGTTACACATGGCTCCAGAAGCAAAGCACTCGCAGTATCTGAATGAGAGATTTGTGAGTTAAATATCATTTCAAGCCCACAGAGACAATGTGGTTATACTTACAGTTTGAGGCACCTGGACTTGGTGCAGTGGCATGGTTTATAAGACCTCGAAGCACCAGAGGTTTTGAAGGTCACACAATCATAGAAAGAGGAAGATGTAAAAGCACCACACATATGAAAATTATAACCCAAAAACATATAACCCAAAAGAAAATACAACTATTATAATATTAAGGGTCCCATATGATGCTATCTTCTGATCTGTGTTTGTTGTAATGTTGTTTCCTCATCACAAACTTAACTGGAGTTGGGTTTTGTTTCATTCACACATATTCACACGCATATTTAGCCTGAGTTCTTCTCTCAAAATGACAACACTCCGTTCCACCTTGTGATGTCAAGTGTTAATACATGATACAAGTGCTCCACTGTGTTTTTAAACTCCATACAATATCAATAGAATCATTTGGATAATTTCAGCCCTGGAATGGCCCATCTATACTGAACTAAAGGTAAAATGTAGATGCTAATGAAAAATATTGCTTCATGACATCACAAGGTGGAACAGTTAATGAAAGATTACTCAAACATGTGTGAATGCAACACAACTCCAGACATGTTTTTGAGGAGGTAACAACATTTTAACATAACTTAAAGTTCACAATAGTCAGTTATCTGTAATATAGGACCTTTAGAGTTAAGTAATGGATATCACCATAAAGTAAAGTAAATATAAATCAATGAATTATTGCCTATTTCACAATACCAGAGCAAATTTGTTCAAAAGTAGTTCATAGTAATAAAATCATGGCTTTGTGTTCTCATTGTGGCCAGCAGAGGGAAGTACACTCCAGTAAATGTATGAATATCTAAACTGTGTCTTCACTGTATAGCTGTGTCTAATGTTAACTCTCCTTTCTCAATGTTGTAATCTACAGCATTGTTACTGTTTGCTAAATACTCCTAAATTATTGTCTTGGTCCTTATTTGAGGCAAGGAGTTCTGACTTACTGAGATACAGAAGCTTGACGGTGACTATTAGCTGCTGGCTCACTAGAACCTGAGGGACATGCTACCTGTTGACACACGATTTCCATTCACTGTACTTGTAATACCTTGAATCATACAATTTGATCTACCTGATTATAATCGCTCACAACAAGGAAATCTGTGAAGGAAAAACAGCACTTAATTTAAAGACAAATGTTAATATACTGTATATCTAAACCAAATTACTGACCGCTGCAGTTATTGCTTGCATTTTGTCCAGCATACAGCAATTCAAGATCAGGATCAGCACCACAGTCAAAGGGAAGAGTAGTAACCACTAACAACAAAAAAGTTTTATTCACGTTACCAAAAATCAGCACTAAATGATCATGTCTAACCTTCCTCCTGACAGAAGGAATTGTTTCCAACCATTGGAACAAACACTGGCCCTGGCTCAGAGTTCATGGATAAAATTTGTCCATTTTGATTTCCATTGTACAACATCTGTGGACAAATAAAAGCTATGAATTCTGGATCAAAATATGATGAATAAATGTGACATATATTCTATAGCTACAGGATGTGTAAGTTGGTTGCTGTTTAAAGAGCGTTCCTCAAAGCGTGGATGCTCCATTGTAAAATCCACACAAATATTGTCCTCCGAAGGGCGCGCCTCCCCCTAAAAATACAGTTTATTGTTTATTCACTCCACAGTCAGTGGTGGCAAGCTACTATTGTAGCTACAGCTGCCCTGGGGCAGACTAACAGAAGTGCAGCTGCCAATCTGCGCCATCGGCCCCTCCGACCACCATCAATACTCACGCACTCTCCACTTTCTTACTAGGCAATGTAGGTGAAGTGTTGCGCCTAATATAATACAAGGACACCCTTCCAAGTACTACCTAGGCCCAGCCTTACTTAGCTTCTGAGATCTAATGAGATCAGGCTTTGACAAGCCGGTACGGCCACACTTTAATGTATGTGATGCAAGATACATGGAATTATTTTGTACAGAACTATTTTTCAACAAAGCAAAGGGTGACTAATTTGAGGATTTGGTTATGATTACATTTTTAATTCTATATATCTTACGTCATATATTTGATGTCTTCTGCATGTATACAGTATAAAATGTCGAAAGTATTAAGTATAGAAAATAACACTGAATCACTGAATGAGATGGTGTGTCCAGACGTTTGACTGTTAGTGTATTCAACCAGGGCAAACTTACTGGCATCATGCTGCATAGAATGGGCTCAGTAATAAACCAGGAAGTCGTGCTTGATTGTCCGCTGCCCCCAGCACCAATGATTGAGCTGCAATTAAACGAGACTGTTGTTTATATTCTGCTGCTACTGATGCATAAAAGTCACTGGCATTTGTTACGGGAGACAGCCTTATGCCCCATCATATCATGTCCGCAAAAGCAACTTTACCTGTTGTGAAGGGTAAACTGCTGACACTGTGGATAAATGAGGTAGTCTGGGTAGGGCATCTGATAGTGGAAAGGCTGAGCCGGACACTGATATCTGTAGTGGATCGGAAGAGTTAATAACGACACTAGGATTGAACATTTTGACAGACAGCTGTGCGGGCTTTAAAGTACCCAAGTGGGTCATGATACTGTCCAGACTGGACTGTTGCAGGCAGGTCCTCTGCAGGGGGGGCTGTCCACACAACAGTCTTTAAACAGGCAAGATCACTGACATTGTCTTCCGGCATGTCTCTGTTTTCTGTCTTTTTCTCCTCATATTTGGGATCTTCACTGCAACTGTACATGTCAAAAACAGTATTTGTCCAAGCACCTGTATGTCAGACACAAACGTAAAAAGTGTCTTTATCAATGTTATTTTCAAACATGACGTTGATAAAATAATAAAGCTTAAAACAATTTCTTAAAAAGATCAACTGTTAGCCGTTAACCAAGCTCGGGGTTAGCATGTTTAATACAAAATAAAATATCATAAATTTACTATTTGAATCCAATGAAATACATCAGATTCTATCTTGATTAAGACAAATTAATTAGTTAAAAAACGTCATTTAAAACGGGATAACAACGTAGTTACTTGCAATTTCTCGGCTCCAGTTTGATGTGCGGCTCCTGCTCTGCGGCTCATTGGGCCACAGACACTGACGCTCTATGGACGCTCTGTTGTTAACGGCCTCGTCTTCACTTATCAAACTCGGAGGAAATAAAATCTAGTCTGATATATTTGCTTTTTGAAGCGGTGGGAATAAAAATGTGGAGATAGTCATTCATAAAGGCTGCAGCACATGTAGCAGCCTGCTATATAAAGGATGTAGATATAATAGTTCCAACACAGGGCTCTGAACAGATCCATGCCATGCCCGGCGACCAAGTGCGGCCCTCAGATCATTTTTGTTTGCCCCCTTGGAGGGCCCGCACAAGGCCTACAAATTATAGAAAAAATGCACACTAGACTTACAGAGCTCCCCTTTCTGCATTGGGCCCTTGACCCTGGATAAAGTATTATAAAATAAAACGACCGTCATATGACCGAGCGTTTAATAGGCCTGATAGTTTGCCTATTGTTGTTTGACATTAAAATAAACACGATTTTAAGTCCAAGTGCAATTTCTTTATTTTTTCCATTCATATGTGATAATAGAATTACAACAGTCATAGTCTCTCATAATCAATAAAACATTTTTCAAACATAGGTAGATAAAGTTTTATTAACACAGGTCATCAGGATAGGTGCACACAAAGTAACACTTGGGTAACAGGAGCAGACATCTTCTCACTATGGATTGGCCATTTCATCTGATGTTACTGAGGAAGGCAGGCTGTCCAAGGCTCCCATCTCTACAAGGACAGAAGGGACTTAACTCGTGTTTCATCATTAAAGCAATTTTGTGTGTAGGCCTAGTTGTAGTGCAGCTGTGTGTGTGGTCATGCTATATCATCTTAATCATCATCTTAAACATAATGAGTGGATAAACAAGTCAATAATAATGACACTGACACGACAACATAATGCCAACCTTTGAGTTTGAGGTAGGAAAGGAAGTCAACGATAGCGTGGAGGATGTCTTCATCTGGTATCCTCATAGAACCTGCACAAGAAAACATAAATGCACTATAACCCTTTCAGTTACAGAAGAAAGGTAACTGGATCACTTCAGAAACCTCTCCCATTATGGTCGATAAAAGGACAGACCTGTTCTGAAGTCTTCCTCCTGGCCCATGTCTCTCTTTCCAGCAAGACCAGGCTTGTCTCCTAGAGTCCTGTGCCCATCTATGCCATCTGAACAACAAGTATTGGATGAATGAAAACTTTAACAAGACACATTTTCTGCATCCTCACATATCAGCTGTTGGTTTGAAGAGGTAATTACAGTTCTCAGTCCCTCCTTACTGCGTACTGCATTTTTGTAACGGTTTGGCATTGATATCCAAACTTGAACAGACCACTACAGGGCTTGGCTCACGGAATTGCATTAAAACAAGAAGGCACACATTTTAACAGTGATGCATGCAGACATCAAATGAACTAATGAGACAGAGACAAAGTGAGCGTGAGCTTGGCAAATAAAAAAAACAAACAAAAGAGTATTTCATGGTCCATTTGCAAAGTCAGGAGCTTTTGAATAAAATGAGATGTAACAAACTAACCACGTCTTAGCTGTGCATTGTCACTATGGAAACAAATATATTTCATTGCATAAAATGTAACAATGATATTAATTTTATCAAGTAAACCCCTGTTTTTGTCAGCATTTCTACATACATTACTCTATTTTAGCTCTTACAATTTAGTTTAGCTGTTACAATTTAGTTTTAGAGACATTAAGATCATAAAAAAAAAAAGTTCTGCCTCAGATTATGGCTAGATTATCTAGTTTCCATCTGCATTCCCTGATTAATACTGTCTTACTTTTGTAGAACCTGTCATATGTTTCTGTCCATTCTGTCCAAAGTAAACCAAATTGTACATTTTCTTTTATATAAAATGATATCATAAGTGTAATCAGAAGAGAGAAGTCATCCTATTTAAGACATGATCCATTATTCTTTTTATATCATTCTCTTGACTGGTCTTATCCAGCGGTTAAGTGGTCTGACCCTGGGTCCTCTTTAGATAAAATACTACTGGATCTTACCTCTCAATTGTTTGTAGCTACAACATACCTGGCACTGTCCATTATCACCATGGAAAGGGAGAACAAGTCCTTATATTACTGTACTTACTTAGCTGCAAACAGTGGCAGCTCAAATTAATATAAAAAGAAAACAAAAATGTAATAAATGGGAGAAACCAGAACCACTTAGAGCAACTGTGATTTGTTTTCACTTCTGTGTCCATTTTGTTGCAGGAATCTTAAGTGAGATTTGACTGTTGCGATAGTATATTTATTCCATATTGTATTAGTTATGAAGTCCTCTATCCCTGCCTGACACAAAGATGCATGATTCTGGAGGCATGTTTAGCGACAGAAGCAGCTAACTGAGGTGAGGACAGTGAGGCAGAACAATTCCTGGCCGGACCAAGGCCCTGCAGTGGCCGTCTGTTTCTATCTTACATTGAGTGACCAGCTCTTCTCTGCCTCTGGCACTGGGAGAATCCTTTATCTGAATTAGGTGATCAATACGACCTGAAACACAGGATGAGGCAGGAGCAACCTTTACCTGGGCTTTACACACACTCACACAAAGGGAACATTTCCTGACTCCATGTCCACGGCCTATTCACAGCTAACTGTCCGCTCTCTATTTGTATGCTCTACACTGTGGCAAAGAAGGCCATTCCTCAAATTACACTAAATTAGCCTGCATAGTGGATACAGAATTCTGATTTCTAAAAGAGCAGGTCATCATCTCAGGACACATAGTCAGGTCACAAAGAAGCAACACACATAATGTGACCACATGCTATTAAGATTCAGCATCTTAGGGTTATTAGGGCTCAATGAGAGAAAATTAGTTGTACAATTATCACAGCTTGTATTATTCAGAAGTCCCCTCTCCCTGAAACATATAAAACCTTTTCAAACTAACTTAATTTGGTATAAAGGTTTTAAATTCTGCTTTATCAGCCATTGCACAGGCAGTTTTCTAAGTGGTCAGTTGCTGAAGATGGAATATACGATTCATACAACTCTTACCAGTTTAAACTGCTTCTTGAATGAGAATTGTCAGGTTAGATCTGCAATCAGTTCCATTTTGATATTTCTATTATTTAAATAAACAAGCAAAAATAGGAAAAGAAGTTAATGTAATACTAAAGTGCAAATGGATTGTCATAGAGCAGTCTAAAGATGTTAAGATTTTTGGACCTCTCCAAACTAAGAAGTGCCTAACTGTCCACACTCTTCTACAACAGAGCAGACATGATTATAGAGGGAAAAGGACATAATGCCCAATCCTGTATAAAATATAACTGTCCAGTATTTTATAGGTCCACCATGTCTTCAGAGCTGTAGCACGGTGTTTCATGTAAAGTGTGCAGTCAGTACTTACGGGGCCCCAACAGGTAACCAGCACTGTTCAGAGTCCAGCCACGCTTCTCTTTCGCCTATAGGACAGGCACAGTTAATACATTAGGTTTGTTTAATGTTGTTCAAGGACTACAAGAGTGTGAAAGACTCTATTCTTATTCTATTAAGGCAAGAAAAAACAAACTATGATATGGTATCTGGTAACAATAATTTTCATCTGTTAAAAACATAACAGTAGTTTGATGTGTTTGCTGATCTGCACATTTCTTTATATGTTTTTTGTTTTTGTCCTTGTTGTGGTCAGTAATTCAACATTAACACATTAGTAAATATCAGTTTCCAACAAGATATACAACTTTATGATCAGGCTTCTAAGTTGGTCTTACCGCTATCACCAGGCCGATGGTCTCTGAGAGGGTAGCACAGAAGATGAGTGACACACAGAACAAGCCAAAGCACTTCTGCATCTACAAAACAGAACAAACATAAGTTGAGTTACATACGGCTAGAAAACATATACAGAGATAGAAATATCTTGTATGGCAGCATACAGAGGCACTCACCTTTATGAGGACTAGGTCTTCTCTGTGCTCTGGGGTCTGGAGTGGCTTGTGCAGATGAGATTTGTTGGTGTAGGAGACCCCAGTGTCTTTTATAGAGATGATGGGCATATCCAGAGCCGGCCGGCGTCAGCAGCCCCTCCCAACTCACAGGAGGGGCACAGGAGGGGCAGGTCACGAACACTCAGCACAAAGACTCTCAACAACATCACTTCATGTCATCACTGCCGTTTCTCTTTGTCCTCAGCGGCGCCACACTGTAGAGTATCAAAAAACTGTTCCTCTGCCCTAATGTGATCTGGGGACTCAAAATGGTTCATTTCATATATGCAGAACAGACCCTGGCTATGCTACACGTAACAAGGTCTTTAAGTCAGGAACAAAGGTAGTGGACAAATTTCCCTACGGAACAATAAAATATACCTTAACCTTTTTTTTCCACATAAGGCAATTTCATTAAGTTTGTGCCAAACTGAGTCAAATGAGATACTTTTTATAATTATCAAAATAATTTGATTCATCAATAATAATTTCACTAAAATGTATCTCTAATCATGAATTTCTCCAGCCAATTACTTGGTAGCTGCTTAAGGACATGAGGTCATCACCTCAGACAGGCCATTAGATCAGATTAGATTAGACTGAATTAGAGTTTACCTTGGACAAATTTTGGAGATGGTTTTAATTGGCTGTGACTGAAAAATGTAATGGAGTCATTGCAATTACAGAGCAAACCATAAAATAAAACACCCTAAAAAGCACCTGTAGGTACAAAATGGCTTTCACATCACCTCAAATGAAAATATGCACAAGCTCCTCAATATCAAAACAGGAAAGGCACAATTTTAAGTTGGGATTCAATTATTTGTTTCAGCAGTTGAAGACATTGTCGTGTTAAGCAAAAGCTTGTATGTATTGTTTGTATGTTGCACTTCGATACAGAGACACAAACAGGGTAACCAAGAGTTACATGGGCCACAGACACCTGACCTGTGAGTGTAAACTATAGCAGTTACATTATAGGGCTGTAGTCCTTTAGTAATTTAGTTGATATATTGGTTGATAGTGTCTTAGTCAACCAAAATTTGTACAGTATTAGTCGACTAATCATTTTATTTAGATATATGTATTTATATGGGACAATAGCAAAATGGAGAAGATAGTGAGTAATTTAGCTCAAGATTTTAGTATTTTTTGGTATTCATGTAAAAAGGCAGATTGAACTGGCTTTATATAAATACACTGATATACAATATTTCTTTTTGCAAGAACTCCTTTGCCGTTATAGTGCTGTGAGTGCAGTTAGGGTCAGATACATAGAGATACATAATAGTTTTGAGAGGTTTTGTCACGTCCTATTTCAGTCTACAAACTGATCAGCAGGACATGAATTTAGTCAACCAGGAATTTCTTTAGTGGACTACAGCCCTACTACATTGTTGTTTCTAAAGATAATTCAAACTCAACTCATGAGGTTCTACAAATTCTGTAATTCCATTAGAATATTAATTGTCCCTTTACTACGTTCATTTGGCATCACAGCCTTGAGTAAAGTAATTTGGTTGAATATTACTCTAATTTAGAAAATGGTTATTAGTGTCTTTAGAACAGTAAGTGTAACCAAAGGGCAAATCTTTTCTGTAATAAAAAAGTGTGACATCAATTCCATGCCCTGATCTCTACTTCGTGGTGAGAGCACACGCAGCGCTCCTGTTCTGACCTGTGCGAGGTTTCCTGGCAGTGGACCTGGTACTGACACAATTACCCAAACAGCCCTAATGGAGGCACCATCATAGTACAGGGCAACAGCTGGATGTCTGACAAAAATAACATAATAAAAATAATTAACTTTTAGAATTGGAATGAAAACCTTTTAATATTGTCTTTGACACTTTTTAGTAATTTGTACTTCAGAACTACAGTCATCAGTTTACTGTTATTGCTAATGGTTGTTCTTCGCCAGACAAAAGACAGTTGGAGAAGATACAGTATTTTGTTAAATAATTTGTAAAATATATAAATACTAATTAAGAAAAAGCCACAGTTTACCCTTAGTTTAACGATATATACAGGACCAGTCAAATGTTTGCACACACTTTTGCACTTATGTCTCTTCTTTATTTCTATGATTATTTACATTGTAGATTCTCAGAAACTGCATCAAACTGTGAATGAAAACAAATGGTATCTAACAAACAAAAAATAAACTCAAAATAACTCAAAAAATGTTTTAGAATTTTAAAAGTGATCCTTTGCTTCACACTTTTGGCATTTCTTGACCCTGACATGACACACCTGTGAAGTGCCAAGGGTTTTTTGTTGTCAACAAAGCAAAGGTGAATACTGTGAGGATTTGAATTAGATTAGATATTTATTTTTGCTTAATTACATATTCCTATATATCTTGCATCATAAATTTGATGTTTACTGTGCATATTTAAAACAGAGAAAGTAGTACACATAAAGAAAAAAAAAACAATGAAAATGAATGTGCTTCCAAACTTTTGACCCGTAGTTATACATATTATTAAGTTTAGTTGCTTCTATCTGCATTGTATTACAACATTATATCTTTGCTCACTTCTCTAATGGCAGGACAATGAAGTTTAAATAAAGTTTGTTTGTCCAGCATACAAACACATTAAAATTATAAAAAAAGTATGTTTGTATAGCGGTTTTTTGTTAGGAGAGGAGACGTATGGTGGGATTGACGGACCACAGGACCGTTGGAGGCCATCTTCCTGCTCTGGTTTGCCTCATTGTCCTGTCAGTACAGACCACAGCATGCCTTTAAATCCAGTTACAAAGACAGATATAAATAGTTTGCAGCACTATAAACTGCTTACAACAACTAAATTTATTTCTTCTTGGCCTTACACTGTGGGTGAGAGGTTTATCTTCCTCAAGATTTACTCAAGGCATGCTGGAAGAAAGCAATCTATCATACTCTGATCAGTGGCAGATGCCCAGTTCTAAGAAATTAGGTACACTTCCGATAATACATGTGTATGTACATTTTTGGTTGGTTTAATAGTAGTAGAAGTAGTAGCAGAAGCAGCAAAGGCCATTTATCTGCTTGTTTTTTATTTAACCACGGCTGTCTAAATTGAGAATTAATTTTTAAAATAGTCTGGTCCCATGTATTTCTAGAAAAACACTGGCATTGGAGTTTCATTGTAACAGTTTTATTGCCGAGTACTACACACGTTCTCTTTAATTAAAGCTTCTATATTGCACAAAATTGATTCTTCCGAGGTTTAAGCCATGTTAAAATCATCAAAAACACACCTAGAGTTGTGTTTCATTTCATTCATACATGTTTGTGTAATTCTTTATTATTAGTCTGTCTGCATTGCCAAAATGCTCTGTTCCACCTTGTGAAGTCATGTAGTTGTAGTTTTTTAAGTAAGCAGCTCCCCTTTACCTTTTGTTACATTGAGATGGGAAATTCCAGGCCTGTAATTATTCAAATTATTCTTGTGAAGGTGTACAGCCTTTAAAACTCAGTGGAGCACTTCCTCATGATATGGCATCACTGGGTGGAAAAGAATGTTTTCTGTTTGAGAAAAGAACTCAGCCTAAATTTACAGGATTTGTGCGATAAATATGTGTGAATGAAACAAAACAGGGTAAGTTTTTGATAAGGAAACTACATTATAAGATAGATCAGAAAATAGTGTGATATGGGCCTTATAAGTAACGTGCTAGATTATTGACGATCCACAACACCATGAGCAAACAAAATTTAAATTAAAATTTAAAATTTTGTTCTACTTCATTCTGCTATGGGACTATATTTATAAAATCAAACTTTCTCCGATTAATAAAGTTTTATGTGACATAAACAGTCACATAAAACTGTACATTTATGTTTATTTTTTTGAATATCAGGCTGAGTTGAAATGACTTATTTTGGCTTCTAAAATTACCATTCTTTATACTTTTAGGGCTTGCAATTATATTGTGACTTAAATAAACAAATAATCTTGACATCCCTATATACTAGATATTATGTTGTAGTATCAGCAGCTGTCTATTGTACACTTTTATGTCACAGCATTCTTTACTTTCAACTTTACGTGATTATCAATACAAAATATTCGTATTAAATATTTTTTACAATGGGCACATCGCACTTATTTTCAGTTCCTTACTTAGTTGAAAAAGTGTAGTTTCATGAGATGACGTGCTGTCCTTGGATTCAAAGGCTTCTCTGCGGGAGAGCACTGATGATCTGAGGAGGAGCAGGACTCGTGCTGGGACAGGACAGATGGAGAAGACCACAGAGACATTACACTGGGCTGATAGGCAATGGGACAAAAAGGAAATGACTCACACAACAAAGTCCAATTCTCTTTTACAGAGTGAAGGTCCCATAGGCTGGGAAATCAATCACATTCATTTTACTCAAGATTCAGTCATATCTAATTGTCTAAATGGTAAGGTTGGGGTTTTTCAATCAACTGGTCTACAGTCAATGCTCTACAATTATTTTATTAAATGACAATAATTTAAATGTATGTAGTTTATATGTTTATATGTATATACTTTTTTCTTCAAAAGCATTATCTTTTTTCTATGTACCTCCCATCTCCACATTATTGCTAATATTTGAAGATGCTGAAGGTTACGCAATATATGAAAAATAAGTAAAAACAACTACAGTATAGAAAAACTGTCAAAAAAAAAGTGTTAGCAGTAAGGTGTACTAATATACTTAAAAGGGTAAAGCTATTGAGTATGCAAGTGTTGCTATCTCATGAGTGCCTTGTAACAGTGGAGGTAGTAGAGGCCCACTTTTCACTGAAGAGCCACTTGAACAAATAAGCCCTTGTTATGCCTGTACCTAAGTAATTGTACAAAATTAAGATGACATCAGGAAGTAGGTCTGCAAAATACGCACATTGGTATATTGGATTTTAAGAGATTTTCTGTACACTGTGATTGTCCTGTTATTGTCCTGATAGACCCAGTTTCATTGATGTCACCGTGTGCTGAGACTTCGTCAGTGAAGATGACATTATCGGTCAGTTGGCATAGAGACCAGTATGTTACATAAAGCATATTTTAAGAATGGCAATGTATGTAAACTATGGGTACATGTGTAAAATTAAAATGCCTGCTGTTTCATTGTTGATGCATTCATTGAGGGATGGAGCCACAGTGGTCCGTTCAATTACTTTCCCTGTGCTTCCTGTCGCCCCGTCACCAGGATTCAGTCGCACACATTTGCATTTAGAAAGGCTGAGATCTTCTGTCTTGTTCTCATTTCAGACTCAGGGCTGATCTGAAGGCTCCTGCAGGCGCACACAAAGGCCCACACGAAAAGCCCCACAAAGATTTCAGGTGAACAGCTTATTAGTGTTGAACGAATAAAGGACACATCAGGACAGGACTGAACAAGTTTTACCTCCTTAAATCTGTCGCAGCACTGTCTCTGTCAGTCCCAAGGTAGGGTTAGGGTAGACTTTTGTAGGACAGTCTGTGCATTTGACCCATGTGTCTGTCTAACGTTCTCACTTGACAGTAAGGTCAGAAGGGCATTCTGTGTCCGGGTGAGAAATTTCCACTCCGGCTGTTCTATCAATCTAAAACATGCACAAAGATCATGGGTCAAATGCAGAGGACATATTTCCCTGTGGTGATATTACCTTATCACCTTGGAAACCTGCTAGGAGCAACTGACCCTTAATTTTGAACTGCTCTTCTGGTCAGGAGTATGTAGTTGGATGGTTTTACATTACCTGTGTCTGACCTCCAGTCACCCACAAATCAGCAACAGAAGGGGCTGGACAAAGTATCCACGGTGAGGAAAGTCTGGGGGTCCCTGCTAAGACTGCTGCCCTCACGACCATCCCTGGATAAGCGGAAGAAGATGGATGAAGAATTTATACATATAGATATAGGTGTATTTAAAAACAAAGAATCAGAACATGATTGGTCTATCCTCACCTAAGACAAAGTGCAACGTTATCAATCATACTTAATGCCTAATCTAGACACAGATCAATAGAATCAGTTATCAGATAATCACAGAAACATCACCTAATTGTGCAGTTTTGCTGTGTTGATCTCATTCTCTACAGTAGGAGCCAATTATATGTCCTTTCCTATGGTCTTTTTAATAATATGTGCAAATTACACTTAATCATTGGCAATTTAGCTCATCTTCAAATGGAATTGTACGGCTGCTATCTGAACACATTACACAGTGATGACAATTATCTGTTATTTAGGAAGACGTACCATAATGGCTGTCTCTTTGTGTCAGCGTGGCCATGCTTCTTGTGATCTTTAGGAGCAGTGGGGGAGCTCTTCTCCTCAAACCTGTACTTGGGCTGTTGTTGGACATCTGGAAAACCTGCTACAGAAAATGGGTGGTCACTTTCCCATAACATGGACACAATCCCCATAATTTTGTCATTTTGACTTATTTTTTAAGTTAATTTGATTGCTGCTTGATCACAACCAGTAATTTTTTGTTATGTACGATCATTACACGCTGTGACTCACAAACAATTTAAGTACTCACAGTGTCTCCTTAGATGTGTCATTACCCTATTTTTTAGCTTCTGGTATCAAAAATCATCTACTCATCCTTGTTCAGTAGGGCTATATAATATCTCGCAATAAAATCTAAATCAAATTTTTAAGTTATTGATAAATCTTGTTGTCCCTGTACAAGCATGTTCTAAAATGCAAGAGATTCTTGCATATCAGTTCACATTTCAGTCTGTATAAAGCAGTGTAATTTTGTTTGTAAAGTGGCTCAGTCAGTGCAATTGTTTTCCCCTCTGTAAATTACTGTGTGTAAAAAGCAGGTAATCATTGAGTGCAACAGTTTGGATGATTAAAAGAGCCTTTCTCTGAAGAAGTGTGACAGCATTAAAAGCAATTAATGTTCTGTGGAATACACAAGCAGTAATAATTACACTGTTCTAATGGAGCCCACAAACAACACCAAGAAAATGTATGCAGATTAAAACGATAATATACTTATATATACAGATAACAAAGGGACCAAGTTAGAGTATGTAACAGGAAAATCATTATATCTCGTTGATCATTACACTTATACCATTTATAGAGAAGTATAAACTGTATAACTGTATAAAAATGAAATAAATAGTCTATGAGCAGTAAACAAACTAGCTTGTTTGCAGGCTAATGAACAAATATGTCGGCTACAAATGCTACAGTACAACTTAATGTAGATTTAATTAAGATTTTAAAATATCAAGCAAGTAAAAAAAAAATAATGCGCACATATTGCAAGAGTAAATTAAAATAACTATCAGTTGTGGTGATTGTTATTTACCTGACTTTTAAAATCAGGCTGAATGTGCAACGAGCGGCCGCTAGAGGGCAATGATGCGACATGAGGGAACTTTCACAAAACAATCCAGAGGAGACTTCCGGTCCATATCCTCGCAGAAGAATAGCATCCTGCGATACACATTTTTGAGCCCCGTCAAACTATTCAAGTTATTTAACAGATATTAAAATAAACCAGTAAAAATATGAACTACTCCGACTACGACTCTGACGGGTACTCGTCCAACGAAGACGCAGATTACGTCCCTTCAGGTGCAATGTTTTTAGTAGCTATTAGCTGAACATACCTGTGTGGGGGTGATTGTGTGTAGACTGTTTTGAATGGGCTAATACTATTTTATTGTTTTATTGTGTTGCAATGCCATTATGGAGTTTACCAAGGTAGCAATATTCTGCATTTGTTTGTGAAATTGATTGGGGACCACGCATACATTTGTAAAACTAATAATAGTGGAATTAGTGTTTTTGGATTCGATATTTCACTACTTGTTTCTTTGTACTTGTCAGAATTCGTGTATACAATAAATATAAAAGTAATACAGTTCACAAATTGTTAAATATAATCAAGAGTCATCAAGACACACCATCAGAAATTTCATATATTTTTTCTGTATTTCATTTTAGATGGAAGCCTTAGTGAAGATGACATAAATGAGTGTGAAAAAGAGGATCCTCTGCATGAGGATGACGAGGTGCCACATCCTGGTGTTCACAAGAGCAAAAAGAAAAAGAAGGACAAGACAATGAGGTTAGTGAACTCTGTCTTTGCACACTATAATGTTGTAACAGTATCAAGTATAATTATATCTTATATGTTATTATGTGATTCAACTGTATGTGCTACTGCCATAGTATGGATTGTTACTGCTTCTAAGTCATGTCCTATGGCTCTTGTGACCACACAGCCGAAAGAGGAAAAAGGGAATTTTTAAAGTGGAAAATGCAGAAGACAAAGATAAAGTTGAAGAGACTGATCAGCCTCCAAATGAAGAGACACCCGCTCAGCTGACGCAAGAGGAAGATGAGGCAAAACAAAAGAAAAAGTCAGATGACCTATGGGCCAGTTTTCTATGTGATGTCGGTTCTAGGCCAAAGCCGAGCACAGCGGCCACAGACTCCGATACCACATCCAAGGTATTATGTTCAAACTGCAAAATTACAGCTGGAATTAATTTTAGTATTGCTTATTTTTAACCACAGTTTTGCGAGGTTTATACCAATTAAGAGTCTCTTATAAGGTCTCCCAGGTTTAATAATGATTGAATTAAAAAGACAAAAATACCACACAATAAATATGATAAAATAAAATGTAATATATCACCAACATTTTCCATTTGCTGCCCTGTCCCATATTTGTGTTGTCTTCAAAGTCAATTGTATTCTTAGCTATTTTTCTATTTTTTAAGGGGGAAACACAGTCTTCCACTGTCAAAACAGCTTCTCCAAAAGTAGACACAAAACCTTCTGAACCTGCAAAAATGACCATTACAAAAGTGTTTGACTTTGCCGGAGAAGAAGTCAGGTAACACATTTTACATACTAATCATTAGTGTTTAGCCACTTGCAATAATACATTGCATCACTTCAGTAGATCCAGTAGGTGGAGCCACAAACCAATTACTCTTTTTGAATAGTTGGGTTGTGTTCATAAATAAAACGTATAATATTAATGTGGCATACTGGCATCTAAAATGTGCTAAACATGAGGTATAGATAGTGTAATTATGCTAATTTTTATTATTAGGTAAAAATATGATTCCTTTATGTGGATGTTTGGTTTTTCACTGTAAAATGCCATTGAGGTTTGTTAAATAGCATACTTTTTTTTTTTATTTAAAATGGATCTGAATCTGTTCGGATATGTTCCACATAATGTACTGTGTAGAAATAAAGGCAGATTCTTCTGTGGCTGGCCTCTAAAAGCATAGGTAATGGGAACTATGGTCTAAACTTATTGTAAAACGGATGGGTTGCGTAAATATTATTTATCCTAAAAACCTGAGTTTGAGGATGCATGAACGATATATTTCATGGTAGAAGAATGACTATTGGTGCCTTGTTGTCACTAATTCCTGAGTGAAACAGTGGCTTAAGTGGGGGTGCTGTAGTGATGAGTGAGTCTCTTGACATTGGTTGAAGCTGAATGTGTAGGATGTTTTCAAACCCACACATGATTCTGCACACATGAACCACTAAGTCTACACAAACATCTACATATATGTGGCTTCCTCTGTTCGTCAGTATGAAATTATAAATGTTACGTGGTGCGATATGCAATGATATGATATGTGATGTGTGGCTTTTTAGGATTTTGTCCACAAACCAATCCTATTCACTGTCTCTCTGAAATTTCATTGGCTGCAGAAACAAAAAGCCTTCCGGAAGATCCTAATTTTAAATGGTCTGTAATATTCTTGGTCTGTGAGATATGCATCTTTAAAACCACACTTGCCCTTTTAAAATACACTCACCATCTCATCATCCATGCAGTAATTATGGCAGAATATAATTAGCACAGATAACAGGGACAGACTCTGAGTAGTGCTATGATAGATGCCACCAGTAAAGAGCTCTTTTCCCAAAGGATACAACTATTATTTCTCAAAGCCTCATTCTATGTGACCACCACACCAACGGTTTCTTACAGCAGTCCAATTTTCTGTTATGATTAAGGCCACCAGTAAGACTTCCTTAAGATTTACAATTAATGCTTTTATACTTGTCCCTGGAGTAGATGAGCCTGGTTCTTAATATTGCCAAAGTAATTTCCAAATGAATGAATTGTGGTGGTACGCTGACAAAGAAAGGATTCTTATAATTATTGCTAATAATTGTATGGTTGTTTCTACCAATAATAATCTTTGTGAATGTGTTTATTCAATTATAAGACTCAAGATACAAGATATCTTGTGTGTGTTTTACAGGGTAAACAAAGAGGTGGCAGCAGACTCCCGAGAAGCCAAGAGTTTCTTAAAAAGTCAGAGCTCTGCACAGGAGAACAAAGAAAAAGAGGAAGAGAGCTCTTTACCATGTCCGTCTTCTGCCGCTGCATCAAGGTACACACATAAAAGCACCTGGGAACAAAAAAAAAATTATCAAAAGTTTCAAATTAGAATTATTCATTTATTTGAGTTATTATATTTAATTTTCCTTACTTTGTTTATTCAACCTACAGTTCCTTTAATATGTCACTCTTCCGCAAATAAGATGACAATATGGTGTAAACATGTCAGGAATCCCAACACTGTGAAGGAAGTGTGGTTTTCTCTCTATGTCGTGCGTGTATGTTCTATTCTTGTGACAGCAAATAGTTGAAGAATGTGCATATCTGGCCTCAAAATCCCTGAACAGGATAAAGGAAGTCATCTTCCCTCAGACAGGAAGCACAGTACGTCCACAAGCCATTTCCTATTCATCACAATGGACAGAGTGAGAGGCTGAAAGGGAGTTGTCCGCGCAGGAGATAACGCTGTGCACTTTTATCAGCGTCAATCTTTCCCATCTCTAAACCGTAGTAAAGAGGGAGCACAACAGCACTATGAAGTACTAACAAATGACCCTTAAAAATGTCTTCTTCTGATGTGGGAGTTTGTTATGTATTGAATGTGACACAGAGGAAGGCCCAGGGTTATAGAGTGACACAGGTCAGCATACACAAATACAAGAGTCTAAAAATAAAACACATTTTTACATAAGTGCCATTGGAGCATCAGGGATTTAAGACCTTTGTGGGAATGTCACTTCTCCAAAATTTACCTAAAAAGCACTTTTAGTCATTGTAGGACTGTTAAACGTCAGAACTATTTTAATAAAGGGAAGTGCTTATATTGTTCCGATGCATTAACAAATGCGTTTTTATAACACTAAATATTGTAGTCTATAATTCATAATCAAGACAATAAATGCCATGGCACTACACTCCTGAACAGAAATCATTTACATATTAAAAATGCAGTTTATTACAATGACATCTTATTGGTAAAACTGGAGTGGAATAACCTTTTCCTCTAATGGTTATGTATGTGTTTTCTTCAGTGGAGGGAAGAGGCCACCGGGTTTAACTGGAATTCTTGGTCGTATTGGAGGGAAGAAGCAGAAGATGAGTACTCTAGAGAAGTCTAAAATGGATTGGGACGCGTTCAAAACGGAGGAAGGCATCAGTGAAGAGCTGGCCATCCACAACAGAGGCCGGGAGGGGTAAGACACCAACCAGTGAAACATTTAATACAAGTACTACCGTCTGAAACTGATGACCCCTAAATATTCAGGGAGGAAAATGCATAATTCACATTCAGCTCTGTGAATATAAGGACTGTTGTGAAAAAGGCATGAACAGATGGGAAAGGGGTTGCCCAGGGGAAATAACACCAGCCTGTTGGCTTCATTGTCATTCAGTGCTCCACATGCAATTTATACATGCTCATAGTCCATCACTTTTAACATGCAGTTTCCTATAACTTTAAGATTTAATAGTTAAGGTGAAGAAAACCACAATAAGAACCCACAATCTTTTATTTAACGATTTAAAAATGTGTTTAAATTCACCGTCTCAAGACTAAGGAAAAAATAATTCAATTTCATGGTGGTTGCAATTCTGACATTCTCATAAACACTGGGTTTTCACTGGGTCCTGATGGTGTAAACGGTATAAGATGAAAGGAAAGGGCATATCAACATCTGCTGTTAAAACTGGGGACTAGGAATGCCACTGAAGTTTTGTTCCTTTTCATTATTCCATACATAATGTTATCATGTATACGTGAGGAGTAATGAAGTGAATATAAAGCCCAGCTTTCTTGATGTGTTCCTCTGTAGTTTTTGGAGCATATATAAATGCTATAATAACTAAAATCTCTCTAATACTGGGCCTGTGTTTGTTTCTCATGTAGGTATGTGGAGCGAAAGAACTTCTTGGAGCGCGTTGACCACCGACAGTTTGAGATAGAAAAAACAGTTCGTCTAAGCAACATGAAGCGATGACACAGACGGACATCAGCAGATTAGAGGAGGGGACGATTTCTCTCATTTTGTAACTTCTGGATTTTTGCTGTCCCCTATGAGGCACTCAGCTGCTGTGTGGAGGATTTGAACATTTTTGTCACATCTTTTAACTACACTGTACAAAGGGCAAACCACACTAGATTTGTGTTTATTTGGTTGACATTGTCAAAGTATGAGTTAGCCTGTTTCTTTGTCAAATGCACAGTGCTCTTCATTTTGATATACTGGATGCAGTTGTACAACCTAGTTTGCCCTCAGCATAAATGTTAAATATCTTTGATTATTGGCTAATCATGTGATACAGTTGGATTAAAACAGTTTGTATGATCATGACATGAATGTTTTGTTGCAGCTTTTGAAGCCAGTGCAGCATTGAAAAGGCTTTATTATATGTTTTATATTATAGTGCTGTAGTTCAAACTTTAAGGGGTCTCGTTTAGAGTAGACAAAAAGAAAAATATTCATTAGTAGCTCAAAAATATGTCACATAGACTTTACAGACATTTCTGATCCAAACAGAACTAAACCTAAGGTTATTAGTGGTGAAATAAATTAACTATTTATTTGTGTTTTTAATGTTTTTTATGATTTAATTCAGTGCTTATCTCTTAGTAATTGACTTCATGATTATTCAGACTTTATTATATCTGTATGACTATCTCTAAACAAGGATTATTTAGTTTAGGTTGCTTTTCTGCATTTGATTTTTCTGGGTTTCATTATATATAGCCCTGATTGACATGATCACAGGATTTGCATCTCCCTCAGTTCCCTGATCTTCCTGAACCTCTCAGGCTCATTACAAAGCGTGCATTCTTATGTGAAGATTGGTCCTATGCGGTGTATTGCACCTTTAAAACGCGGCTTCAAGTGGCTCTCTGATTGAACTGTGTGCTGTCAACACACGGTCTATGGTCAGCATTAGGAATGCCGAGAGGGTCCCTTTAAGGGCGGGCTGATGCCTGGGGAGGACGGCGGTAGTCAGTCCAGTACCAAAGCGGCTCCTGTTGGAAAGATCTTTACTCAGACAGTGGGGCAATAACAGCCGAGACAGCGACCGGGTTTAGTGGCAAAACCAATCCCTCTTTAAATGCATTTGTTAGGGCTTTGATAAAAAGTCGAAGAACAATTTTCTGACGAAATCAAAAGGAGGAGCGACGGAGCGGAGGAGCAGACGAGGCGGAGGCGGGAGGAACCAGCCACCGGCCTTTCCACACACTGCAGAGCCGGAGGAAAGCTCCCTTACTACCGCATGTCTGCCTACTCTTTTACAGCGTAAGCATGGCGTGGAGGACAACGGACTGACAACGGGAGTGCCGTGCAGAGGGGAGTCGATAACCAATACGCTACAGTATCTGTCAAGGGAAAATCAGCGCTGGTTTGGCAGGAGCAGCGGGAAGGAGCTGCAAAATGTCTGTCCCCGTGAGTATTCCCACCCTGAGGCTAAACAAATAGTGTGCCTGCTCAAGGGCCCCTTTAGACGTATTGTGCATGTTAACTCTTTACGCATACAGTCAGTACAGTAAGGATAAGCCTGCGCGTAATACAGATCCTCCGTCTGCTACACACCCAGTCCAGACCCACACACTTGGCACAGGATGCCAACTTTCACAACTCCGTCTTGTTACCACAGCGCACTTGAGAGGATTTGGTTTAGACAAGGAGCAGCTGTGGGCAGCGCGTCATGGGTGTTGCCAGTGAGCCGCTGCCTTTTGTCGTATCACTGGACTTACAGTAGGCTATGCCACATGCCAGCCTGCTCTTTAGTCGAGTGGCCACATACTAAGGCTGAGGTGCCATGCTATTCTGGTCGGTCCCGGCCTGTCAGCGCACGGAGACAGCTGTTTGCGCCCGTACTTAATGCCTCAGGTGGCGGAGTGCAGAGGGCTGGATGGAGCTTGTTGTGTTGCTCTACAGTACATTCCTGAGGATGTGTTTCATCACAGGCCTATGCTGTGTGTCTACTTTTTGCCTCTGGAAAAGATTACTTGGATTGGAGGTGCATCAATAAAGGTGCTGGTTATCTTAGATGAGCCTATTTCTCTTGTGCAAAAACATAATTGATCTATATTAATGTGTTATTAATTCTTTCATTTATTTCAATGGCTTTTAGGCCTATATTTTACTAAAACATGTGCTTGCTGTAGGCCTAATATACTATAGTATTTTATGCCAGTGGTTAATTTGTTGAATTGTGTAGGCCTAGGTGATCATCAGAATGTTAATTAAATGTCATAGTATTATATGTATTCTTGATGTATTCTTATATGAATTCTTGATGTAGATTACCACAGATATGACACTGGTGCTTTTTCCATAAATAAACACCCCAGTTGTTTATTACAGTAGTTTGGCTAGTAGCAATTTCTGTCATAGTAAGTAGAATATTATGGGTAAGTGTGTCCTGCACAGTCCTTGAAGATGATCTTTAGATAAAAGCTGGCTCCCATGTTTGCTCCAGTCACTCTGGTGGAGGGACAGGGCTGAGCCACAGTTTGACCTGTGCCCTGCTCATGATGGATCTTGTTGGGGCTGATTGAATGTGTGCTGGGAGCAGCAGGATACACTGAGAGGTGCACAAGGAGAAGGTGAAGGTGGTGAAAGGGCCCAGCAGGCTGTATTTACCTCACAGTCTGGTTAGTCAAGTTAAGAAATAATATGCCCACAAACAAAAGAGACCGTGCCAGTGGCATGATCATGTACCACTTTGATTTCTTGGACAAGAATACATTCTTTTTTATGATCAATCCTTTATGATTTATCCTCTGTGTTTACCCCACCACTGTATGATGAACTACTGGTAAAAAGCTGCCCTATCTTTTTTACCTGTATTTTGTTTCAGGCAAACCAGGCTGCAGTGAATGCCTTGGTAAAAAGCTTTGTGACAGCAGTAATGCATGTGTCCTGGCCAGCACAGAAACACATTGTGGGTCTTTTGAACTGGCTTTACAGAACCTGGGAGCTAGAAGTAATGCCACTTAAGAAGTCGGACAGCTCACCTATTCCATCTCTCCCGTTCCTCTCATCTCATCATTCAGGCAGGGGCTTTTATCCTACACATATAGCATCTAATCCCCCTGTCTCCAAGTCTCTCACACATACACAGTGCAAAGTGCTCCGAAAAGCCTTTGTGGGGAGTAAATTGCTTGGCCTCTCAGTTCACAGCCAATTGACAGAATGGCAGCTGGACAGATTAAATGCGCAGCTTCCATATTGTGTGTGATGTGTTATTGCGCGTGATACTGCCACCCAAGCCGTCATCACCTCTAAGTCTGACGGAGATGACCGGGTGTGAAACATGTGGACAATACCCTTCAAATATGTCAGAAAACGCAATTTGGGAGCGATCACTTTGGGGAAAGGCAGTGTAATAACGTCAATGTGATGATAGACTTTCGACCTGTTTACTACATATTGATAAATGAGGTCTCTTGTTATCAGGAGTTGGTAAAGAGGTGTCATATTGCATGATACTTCTTTAAAATGGCAAAAATCTTATCCACTTCTATTTGCAGCTATATTAAAATCCCCTAATATTGTATATTACAGTCTTCAACTACATCACACATTGTGCATAATATTATGCATGAGCGGCTTTAGTGCATTTCTTCCTTTTAATGTCAGACAAGTGCATTTTGCAGTAGTAAGCATTGTATTGACTAACTCTTGAAATTAAAGTCAATTAAAGCATAACGTAATTGTGTTTATCCAGTTATTATAATCTAAGTACCTGCTAAAGCACCTTAAGAAAAGTAAATTAGAGTATGTGTGTAAAATGTAGCATGTAATGGAGGGTCTGCTTCCAAGGTGTTTCTGTGTGGAGTTTGCATGTTTCTACTCATGTCAGGGTGGGTTTCCTTGACACCCCAGTGTCCCATCAACCTAAAAGATTCTCAGTAGGTAAAATCTTCCAGCTAAGATAGTCCTGACGTGAATGATAAGCCAATATAGTAATTATCATGACAGGCGTACTCAGTACTAGTCACTACCAACCATCGTCACTCCTTTATTCCCAAGTTTAAATTCCATCTCACATCCAAAACAGCATGCCAAAAATAATCTGGATACACCTACTGAACCCAGAATATGAATACAAGTATACTGAGGGTTGCATTTGTGCCTTTGTGTTGAGTACTTAAAGTGCCAATGACAAAAGTACAATTAAGATCATAACACTGAAGAAGTTTTCAAAAACATTCATGCTTGTTTTCCCAATTTGCTAATTTTTTTGGTTTAAAATTTTACTTCCTCATTGGAAATTGTGTCATCACACTAGGGAATTCCATAACTGTTTACTAGCAAAACCCCTCTAATGTACACAGAAATTATTATCTGAGAAATACATAGATATACAAGATATAAGATCAATTCATCTATCCATTTTCTCCCGCTTTCCCAGGGCCAGGTCTCAGAGGCAGTCGAAGCAGGGACTGCCAGACTAAATACATACAATGGACTGAACCACTGACAAAGGGCAGCCCTGGTGGAGTTCAACATATCATTGAAAACAAATAGAGAAAAACATCTTTATGTTGATGAAGTCATGTTTAAAGTATCAGAAAAGAATGTTTTTGGAAAATGTATGTTATATGTTAATGTTTGGATAGAATTCTCCCTAGAGTCATCAGTTTGTTTAGAACTGTACTTCCTGTAATTTCAAACACATTTTTCAACTTGCTTCTTGATTGGTGTCAAACTACAATTTACATTTACAATAGTTATAATCCTACCAAATTAAGTCAAAATTAGAGAATCATAAAAATCTGTCATACGCACTTTAAAAAGCCAGACTGTAACACACTGCAGTCAGAGAGAGAGTGGGGCGGTGCAGACCTGATGATGAGGATACATGTGGAGTTTGTGCTGAGATAGCTCTTACCGCGGGCTTTCTGCTGACGGCCCTGTAATACTCCACACATCAGCCTCAGATGGTGGAGTCATTAAGGTCTCTGTGCAGTGAGCTAGTGCTATTGTGAACCACAGCAGCACAATATGAGCCAGTCTGCATCAGTGTGACTGTGCTGGCTGGAGGAGAGCGATATCTGCCAACAAATGCTTCACTAGTCTGCAATCCAAATAGCACACTGAAGTGAAAAATGGTAATAGCAAACATTGTAATTGTATCGGCAAAAGAGGCTAGAGCTGTGGGCTGTTTGTCTGACAGCAAAATAACCTTTAAGGGTGAGATTCAGAAAAGGTCATTATTAATTGGCCATGGATGAAATTATGAGTTATTTGTGTGTAATGACGAATAACTCACACACGCACACACATTGGGTTTCTTTGCTTTCATGCCTTGCATTCATTTCCTGCAGACTAAGCCATACCTTTTAACTTTTTGGTTGGGGGTTTGTCACCTGCTTGTTTCTATGGATATGCCACTGCTCTGCCTGGAATATTCCACAGTATGACATTACACAGCTCTACCTTACATTTATTCAATTACAGGTGGCTCAGACATACCTAGAGAAACATTGTAACTGTGAGCGGGGTTGCCTATCCACACATCTGACCTTTAACTTGATCTGGTTTGGTCTCAGTGAAGATAGAAAAGTTTAATATCATACTGTGAAACATAGCAGAAAAGTTACACAGTTAAACAATGCCGTTGATCTATTATTGAAGGATTTATTTTCATAGGGATCGCAAAAAACTGAAAAAACTTGCTCAAGGAATTTGTACAGATGTAGCCCAAACTGCAGCCAGTCAGTAGTATACGATTTTTTGTATTTTATATGAGAGCTTTGTATTTACCCCTGAACCTCCTCCTGCCATTCCTTAGAGGAGTTAGATAATATACTCTGAAAGTTGGACAAAAACTTTTTTCAGTTGCAATTTTCAGGTCAATAAATTCTACTTTAGGATTCACAAACCTTTTTGAATGTAGTTATGTATTACGTGCCCCCTATAGGGTCCCTGCTTTATACAAAATCATTTTATGTTGTCGTAAATGTGCTCCAAATGTAAATCAGTTTTGTACTCAGGCCGTAACGACCTCATTACCATATATTACAGTATCCATATTCATAATAACACGCCTGTAAAAATAAAGCACTTCCACACAGTTGCCACTAAAGCCTCAGCAGCTTTCACCATAATTCGACAATAATAATCTGTGCTTTCCCTGAATCACTGGCTTTAACTCAATCTCAATAGGCCACAAGGGTGTGTGCTTGTGAGCTATTTTAGATTGGGTTTGTCTCACATAGGCCTGTCACAATAATTACTATACAAACTTATCATGCAAATTTATGAAAGCTAGAACAATATATTTTGGCACTCAGTATTTATCTTGTGTACAATTTCTTTAGAAAAGTGGGGAGATTTGGGGTGTTTTTTGTAGTAATACACAAAGATTTGAGATGTGAAAGGTTGAATAAATTACTTCTGTGGCTAATTACAGGTTCATTCAGCTATTTATTTGTTGCAACTCAGGACTGTAATGATACTTTCTATTTAAAAATGGTTAATTGGTATTATCCTGCTTAACTGTGATTGTGGTAATATGTCATGCTACAAAATGTGTCACTGTGACAGGTGTATGGTTAGGGTTGTCAAAAAATTTATACCGATATTCTAATGGATACCACAACTAATACAAACTAATAATAATACTCATTTGAAATCTTTATCAATCCTGAAAACCACAAATCACAGGACAGGACAGAAGGACAGAAACTGACCTTAGTTTTCCAGAAAAGCTTTATTTATTGTGTATCAGAAATAGAATTAGACCACATGGAAATATTAATGGAGCTGCTATTATTTTTTTGTTGTTGAAAATTATATTCTTTTTTCTAAATATAATGCATTTCCCTACTTTCTTTACTATCAAAATCAAGCTTGAAATGTTAGTATCGTGACACCAGGCCTGTCATGATAACAAATTATGAAGTATGATATGAAACCATCCATGAAAATATAGACATAGATATACAAAATTATACAAAAAAATTCAGAGAAGCATTGTTAAAAACATCACCTACCATAATTTAGCAGTTAGTGCATCAGCATGGTGAGTAATAGAAATAATGTATTCAAGCCTTTATACATCAAATCTTGAAGCACAGGGAAAAAGTTATTTTCTGAAACAAAGAAAAAGCCCCCATGATAAATTCTGATCCCAAAAAATATTGTTCCATCTGAGGGCATCCAGGTCAAACAGAGGTGGGCACTGGATACACTGGTTAGCTTGCTGTAGTCACTGGCATGTGAGCTACTACTGCAAATGTACTTGTCAAGCTCTTGGGATCTGTCCAAGGACCCGCTGGGGATTGAATGAGCACTGATGGTGGCACACTGGAGACTGGTACTCTCTCCGGCCGCACAGAGAGGGAGAGGGCAGCTGGCCAAAGTACATCAGTCCAACACGTGCAATGAGAATATCGGCGAAATGGGTCAGGAATATTGGAGATCGTATTGCACTAGAGTCCTACCACTCCTCCTCATCCTTCTCTTGTGTAACCTCATTTATGTGATGTGTCTTACTATCTGCGGGTGGAGGCTAAGAGCTGGGCCATGTAAGATTCATACTTGATAAAACATTTAGTCCCATGTTAAACCAATAAAGTAGGTTGTAGATTGTGGGTAATTGAAGTTGTTTATGCCTCAGAAAACACACTTCTCACTTTAAATAGAATCACTTAAAGAGTAGAGATCTGGATGGCAGCATTGGCCCTGTTTTGCCTCAGTAGACCAGGATTTTAACCAGATATTTACTAGTATATAAAATTAAATGAACTTATTATTATTATTATTGTTATTATTATTATTATTATGTATTTTTCTTTTTCTGTTCCATAAACTATTTTAGATAGAGTAGTAAGCACAGAGTGAAGGGGGGAAGATGATGGTTCACCTCCTGTCTGTCCTATTGGAGATGTTATTACTTGGTCATGTTCCACAGTATGAAATTAAAAGTGCACTATGTAACTTTTCTGGTGGAGGATCTGCCATGCTTTGTCAGGAATGCCTCTTACGACATTAAACCGAATTGCATTTACTCCATAACGTGTGTTCTTATTGACTTAAAAACTTGCATGCTTACTGCGAGTGAGCTTTCCTCTCCACAGATCTGACATGTAACTTTGCCCTGGTGTCTCCATAGAGATAAATTGGTATAATGCTACACTGTGGAACATTCCAGGCAACATCTCCATGAATGAGAAGCTGGTGACGGACCCTTTAAACCTTTAACATTATAATTTACGAAAAATTCCACCAAATTCTTCTTGTTCTGTTATTTTCCTTATAGCAAAGCAACTAACCTACCTCTGCTGTGACCTTTCCAGTCATGTTTACTTTGGATCGCTAACCTTATAGCATCTCCAACATTCATACGTCTTGTAATGTGAACTATGGCCCACAGGCGTATGGCAGAATATGCATGATGTTATACACATACAACACGCAAGACCGCAAACTGAAAACAACAGGCTGTAACTTGAGAGGCCGGCAAGGCATACTGTATTTGTGCGAAATCCAGTTATTCAGAAGTAATCTTATATGGAGACATTTAGGGCTGCAAAACCAATTAGAGTTGATTAAATTAGCTACTAGAATGGTCACACTTAAAATCCCATATGCTGCAATTATTTAGGTAAGGCTTATTCCACTAACCCTGTAGTTTACATCACTATAAATATGTACTGAAATGCATGCAGTCTGGTGTTTGGTTCAATTGGCTTGCAGTTAATATTTCAGTCTTCTCCCAAATGTCAATGCTCCCGGGTGTGTGAGCTGAATTTTGATTCAAATTTCTATTGCAAATGTAATCCTTAAAATGTGTGCAAAGAATCTTGTTAAATGTTTTCAGAAATTGTCAGTGTATGTTTGAAATTGCAGTGATAAGTCAAGTGCATTTCTTCTTTCAACTTGTCTTCAGTAGGGAAAAAGAATCCCGAGTTTTAAATCAAACAAGTGAAGACAGTCTTATGTGTGTCTGAGTGTGTGTGGACTGTATATTAGAAACACTGGCGAGTGCTTTCTGCTGATACGTGATGTGGTGATAGGCAGGCCCCGGTGACGGCTGTCTGAGACTTGACCTGTGCGTTTGACTCTGAGCTCTGTTACATAGAAGTGTGCTATAATAAGACCCAATGCTCATTAGCCTACTCCACTTGTGATGGCCTATTAAAAGACAGTAGCCTCTGGAGGACTGGCTGTGCTGCATGTCCGAATGCCTTTGTTTTGAACAGTGATGATAGATGGGCTGTGTTTGTGCTGAGCTGGCCACACACTTCAGATCCTCTACACCAGGCATTAATGTTATCTTACTGGGGCATTTGGTTGGCTGTATAATACAATATTATGACAGCAATACGTAGCAAAATGAATATTGTCAAATGTAAAAATGAATTTGTACTGCAGACTTCAAATCCAAAGATGTTATCTATTTGGTCTTTTTAACTTTCTTGATATATAGAGTAAAGCATGTCTGTTTCTAGAGTGAAAGGGGATCTCTGGATCTGTCTAGGACTTGCAGGTGTTCAGTCCCTGGGTTTATCTAAGATGGCTGTGTGTGCGTGTGTTATCAGCAGATCTAGATCAGTCCAGACACATTTGCTGGTCCTTCAGGCTCAGTTGCCATAGCAACCCCCTTTATAAGTGAATGTGGATGAGGGATGGAAACCAGATTGCAGATGATACTCTCTGATTGGAAGGTAACCTTTACTTTGCCACCTTCCAGGGATGGCGATGGATAATAGTTGCACAAATAAAAGTGTAATATGTATAATATTAGTAACTATAGATCTGGTGTGTTTATACTTCTTTAGGTTTTCTGTAGAATGTTTGACTGCCTGCAGGGAGCGCCACAGGCGGAGGTAGGTGCATGGAGTGATGACACTGATGTTGGTTAGCATGCCATTTGCGCCCTCCTTCCACCGAGTGGTACTGTTTTGTTTAGGACAACCTTTACCAACCCTATACTGCAAATGTCACCCAGACATCTGCCAGGAGGAACAGAAAAGTAAACACACAGCTCCCTGTATGGCACCGCATGGCAACATGGGGGCTATAGATCCAGTTTGCAGTGTCAGCGCACTTCTGCAGAGACTACATGAGTGCCGTGTCAGTGAGTGTTTGAGTTCTTCTGCAGTGCTAATATGCATGTTTCTATCCACAACTTCTGGGTCGACTTGGCTTAAGCACCGGGCAAACAGCTAATTATGATAATCTTAGCAAATTCTGAACTTTCACTGAACCTACAGGAACAGACGGCAACAAACGTGAACATTTTAAGCATTTTAAAAAGCATTTACACAACTTTCTCCCTAAAGTAGTCAGAGTAATCAGTTTTATATACCCTCTTTTGCAATTATAAATTAGCAGACACATTTATATTAACTTGACACTTAATCCATAATTAAAATCCCACATGAATGCGTTGCTCATGGGCCCAGAGCGGTTGTGGGATGCACTACACAGTCGACATGGAGGTGAACACACATCCTGCAGCGTGAGTGTGAGCTGTCACATCACGTCTCTGTCAAAGAGCTGATTGTGGAGCCCAGAAGAACAAAGCAGTGCCTTTGGCATGACTCACTCTGCCATGTTCAGTGTGGAGGGACTCTGTGCTTTGGAGCTGTTAGCTTTGCAGAACTCATAGACAACATTAAAGGGTTCAGATCAGATGTTCAAACGTTTCATTCACAAAAGCACATAAAGAATAAGGATGTCTCATTTTGACTTATTCAGGACAGAGTGAATAGTTTTAAAAAGTGTAAGAATATAATTACACAAAGGAACAGTCAGCTTAGTAAAAACAATATTAAAGTCTCTTGTACATTTTCAAACTATAAAAATATGAATTACAATATGGTGTGAAATATAAAATATGTAAATAATTTTAACAGCAGATAAACAGAGGTCCATAGCACAAAGAGCCATTCAGTGGACGAGGGGTTCTTCTGTGGAGAGGGGTCTGATCGAACGGTCACATCATTCTCATGCATGACCTTTGACCCTGGGACGGTCTGACATCATACATAAGCCTCTGCTGTGACACGTCCCTTCTGTGTTGTACAAAACCAGAAAAGACTAGACAGAAAAGACATGTTGACTGGCTGTTGCCTGGAGGGGTATTTGTGAAGACTGGTTCCCATTGACATTCTTCTTAGGATTTTTTACATGTTTGACTTTTATCTCATATTACATATTACTGTTACTTATATAAGATTTAAGATTTAAATATAAGAAAATATTTCCCTTTTAAGTCAGTAAAACCTCATCAAACTGTAAACTAAAATGTCTTATATATGCAAGAAACTATATCAGTGTGCACCTAGTTATTGTAGACTGTGATTTATTTTTTAACCTTAACCACTATATTTTAGCTCAAACCATTTAGATTTTGTTCTTCTCTCAAACAAAAACACTCTGTTCCACCTTGCAATGTCATGTGGTAATACAGGAAGTGCTCTACTGTGTTTTTTAAACCCCATACACATTAACTGAAATCATTTGGATGATTTCAGCCTTTGAACAAAAGGTAAAAGGAGCTGTTTTCTTGAAACACAAGATCACATCACAAGGTGGAGCAGGCCATTTTGAGCTTTGGAGACATAGATAGACTAATAATAAAGGATTACTCAAACATGTGTGAATGAAACAAAACACAACTCCATATATGATTGTTCAGGGTAATAACATTATAACATGACAGTGCTCACAGGAGTCAATTTAGCAATAAACGACCTTTAAGTGTCCCATATTTACTGGTGTCAAATTGTACTGTAGGTTGGTATGACGACCTTGTATTATGCGGGAGCCTGTTGTCCAACTAAATGCCAAGTGTAGACACAAACAAAGCATTCACAAAGCCTGCGCTGACTATTTACCATATTCAGAAGCTCACTGACCTACATGTTAGAGTTGGGCAGGCAGAGTGGACAGTGGTGGTCCCTTTTTGAATTGACATTGAAATGGTCAGAAACACACAATGTACTCCATGTTCTGTCTTTGGTATGTGTGTGTATGACGCAACTGATCCAAATCTGACAGGAAGTTTGGCATTCACAAGCATCCCAAAAGAGAATCCACGTCGACTTTATTCATAGAGAAATGTTTGGATGTTGTACACAAAATGACACGGCACTTTAGCATTGGTCGGCATCTGTTTACACTCCATCAAACACAGCACCTGACAGGCCGGGGCTTTGATTGACAGGCATCTGTGGATACTTGCCTTACTGCCAGGTTAAGCTTTTTTGAATGACACAGCTCTGTCTCTGGCTGTCTAGTCATTTTTTGTAGCATTATTCATAGCTAATCCCATTTATACTGTTAGAACACAGTAAGTTTTTGGAACATGATTATATTTACTGCCTCAAAAGCTAAAGAAAATATATTATAATCTATAATTTAATAATATAATTTATAATTCTGTAATTTTGTGCAAACAACTCCATTGTTTTGTCTAAAGAAGTAATTTATTTTATTGTAGGAAGAAATATTTGAAAGAGCACTATGTAACTTTTTGGTTTGCTTGGTTCTGTGGATATGCGTTTGCTCTGCCTGGAATGTTCCACAGTGTTACATTAAACATTTCTATCTTATATTTATTAAATTATAGGTAGTCTTGCAGCTCAAAAATACCTAGAAAAACAAGCATTCCGACTGTGAGTGTTGTTGCCTCTCCACAGATCTGACCTGCAACTTTGTCTGGTTTGGTCTCCATGAAGATAAAGGTTTAATGCCATACTGTGAAACATTCCGAACAAAACAGTAACATGTCCATGAAGAAAAGCATTTGATAAACCTTCCACCAGAAAAGTTACACAATGTACCTTTAAATCTACTCAGTTAGCATTGTGTGTTATAATATTTTTTGTGTATTATTTGGTTCATTTTATGCAAACAACTATTGTACATTATTTTTCTAATTAAGTCATTTCACTCTCTCTAAGTTCATTATTTTACTGTAGGAAGAAATATGTTAAAGCTACTCAATTAGCAGCCGAAACAATACTGCTCCTCATAGACCCTGGATTAGTGCTCTCAAAACCTTTTAATGGGCAATTACAGCTTACATTAAAAGTACATTCAGCTAATTATAGCCACTAGAGCACAATTAAAGTGCTATAAACTGAACCCTTTTAACAGAAATAACTTTTAATATAGATAATACAAAATATATTCTTCAGACATTTTATTGAATTACTTATTAATTACTCCATGAAGACATTTTGTTGTGGATACTCATTAGGGCTGGGTAATTAATTGAAATTGTCTAATCGTCATTGTGTGAGAGGTCCACAGCCTTGAGTTTGGACCTTGAAGGAAGAAATAGGGCTGTTGTTGTGTATTGTTGTACATATACATTTTATAAATATGCCTTATTTGGCACGACCAGTCCCTTGCTACTTCCCTTTGCTACTTCCCTTTTTTTTTGCTCTTTATTGTGATGTCTGAGCTACTGTGTCCAAATACTTTCCCTTGTGGATCAATAAAGTCTGTCTAAGTCTAGATGGAGCTTATTAAAATTGTTTATGTTCAAGAAATGAATAATAAAAGTCATCATAAATTTGTATTTTGAAAAGGAAAAATGGAACTGAAATGTTAGAATTTTAATATAAGGAAACAACATTTTGTTTTTTTGCCACAGCCCCAATGGAAATGGTGAGATCTTGTTACTTTTTCTCAAACATACCCATAATTTTGTATAAAAACAGTAGTGAGAGCTTCAGGGGATTTGTTTTGTTAAAAGTTCAGAACAGATGCTCCTCAAGGACAAGACCCAAAAGGTAAAAAACATTGAAGATAACCATGTTTGTAGTATAAAAACGTACTTGTGAGAAAAAGCGATCAACAAAGGTTCAAGGCACTTTGCTGGAAATATTATAAAGGTCCTTTAGTGGTTTCATAGGGATGGGCCAATGTGTTTCGAAGCAGGTATACCCATAACTCTAATGATAATATACTTTTTAACATAATGCTGAATTTAAAAAAGAGAAAAAGTTAAGTTTTCATACATTTGAGTGTCTTGAGTGTAGATTTTTACCATTCTCTTTTCATCTCTACTACAAGTCTACACTGCTTCCTTTGTCAAAATCAAACCATTGTGTCCCATTTCCATTTTTTTGTGTGAGAGCAGCGTGCCTCAAGCAGGGGGCAGAGGAGGACAGAGTAACCCAGTGTAGAGGAGGACTACTGTGGAAGTATAGGAGCCAGGGGGAGGAGAGGAGGGCATTTGCATGAGAAACTTGTGCTTTGGGCCAATGATCACAGACTACTGGGGGAATGTCAGGACCCAAGCAGGAAGTGACGTGTCAGATTACAGTCTCCTCCCCTCTCTCCCTCTCCTTGGATCACAGCAGTCGGAGCAAGAGACCAGGGGGGGAGCAGTGCAGAAGTAAATGGGCCAAGCAACAGTCTCATACTTGGAGAGTTAGGTCACAGAGCCACGGTAGAATGTGTCCCTCCAACACCAGTCTATGTATTTGAAGGAGACAGGGACAGAGGAGACAAAGCAAGACCACTTTTAAGGATCTATTTTGGAGTTGTTTTCCCAGATTGGACATAGCGGGGGAATTGTCTGGACAGGGCTTGAGCTAAAAGGCCCTGCCCAGAGCTGACTTCCACAGGACAAAATGAACTATCTGGTGAGAAAAATCACTACTTCCCTCTTATTTCCATACTTTATTCCTCTGTCTATCCTGACTTGGGATGGGTTCATAAAAGAGCTGGATGTTTTGGGGGAGAAAGGTCTGACCACCAGGAAAGTTCAACATTTTTGTGTGGATTCCTGCCTTTTGTTGCTCTCAGTAGGGAGTATGTTTGGGTAAAGAATTGATTCCTTAGAATGACATTGCTTTGACTGAGGAATTGGTAGGTGGTTAAGGGCTCTAAGGTTTGGGAATACACATACCTTCAGATGGGAAGTTATTTGTTATCTGGAAGCCTTCTTGATAGCAAAACGTTAACTTGTTCCAGATTCAGATTATACCGCATATCATATTGGTCATAATATAAAAAAATTATCTGAATTTTTTACTTCAATTTTAAAATCTACAGAAATGCAATTCAAGCTGTGATCTTACTTCAATGGTGGCATGACATCAGTGTTTTATGTCAACACATCCTCTTTGGCAATTTTATATGATAAGTCTACATCATACAGCATTAGTATAAACTGGACTGTCAGTGTGTATCCTTCTGTCATATTTGTCTTTCTTTTATATTCTTTCTTAACCCCAGTTTTATTAGCATATTTGGTATTTTTGACAAGTAATTTATTTAGACTTGACTAGACTGTAATCTAGACTAATAGTAAGCTTTTTTTAGTCCAATAATTTTCCAATTTTTATGTCTGCCATAGTTTTTAATGCTGTCTTTAACTCTTATATGTAATTTCTGTCATTCATTCTAACTTACTATAGTGTTTACTTACTTCATACCATTATCTTTCTTTCATATTGTTATTGTGAGACTCAGATTTTCACTACCCTGGCTTTTAATCCTGTGGCCTTTTGTTATCGTAACTTTAATGAACAGAATCACACATTATCATGCGGTCTTAATCTTAAAGTTAATCTTAACTTCATAGACAAAATATTGCCTGACTACTTTTTGTATTTTTGAGATGAGACAAATTGTTTTACCAAATAAAGCTTCCCCCGGGCCAGTACATAGGCATCGTTAAAGAATGTGTACTACCCACTTGAGGATTTTAAACTCTTATAGACATTAGACACAGGCTATTTAAGACATTCCAGTGTGAACCGATCACTACACAGCACGCAGAGGAGGGGGTACGGAGCTGAAAAAAGTGAACGGGGGGGGGGGGAGCTGTGCTGTTGTTTCTGCTGACTCAGAGGAAAGAGGGGAGAAATGAAGTTTTTATTAGCTGTGGTGGGACGACCCGAGTGGAGCAGTGGCCCAGAGGAGAAGGTCTGGGGCAGGTACGAGGTCTGTACAGGGTGGACACTACAGCTGAGAGCCAAACACTGCGTAAGCCTCATTCACAGTAAAGAGCAGCCTGACGTCACTCTGTGCATTGAGGAGAGAGAGGGGTTTTTATAACATGTTACAATTATGGAACCAGAAATGACCATATTTGGTAGAGGGCAGAATTTGAGGAGCATAAAATCTTTGTTTGGTCTGTGGTTTTAGCTTCAGATGCTAATGGAAAGGACATGTTTTAAAGACTTAAAATAATAGATTAAAATCATGTAGCATTATTCATGAAATTTAATAGTATTTTCATTGGACCACAATTTTCCAATGAAAATCAGGTGCTGCCGTTCATAAAAACACTACACAAAATATGCTCAGTAGTCCAGGTTTTGATTAATTCTGGCTTTCAGGTTTTAAACATATCTTGTAGACAATGAAATAGTTCACATTAAGCCTATATTAGCCTAATGGCATCAATTTCTATGCTACAAACTGGCTCAGGGTTCAGAAAAAATGGAGTCCACACATGTTTAAAAAGGGGTACAAGAATAGATATTTATTAAAAAACACCTAAAAGTACTGAACTCTTACAGCTGATCAGTACTTTCATTACTGGAAATGGATATGAGATGAGATGTAAAACTGTAAACAGACAGACAAAGGCAAGGCAAGGCAAGGCAAAATGGTTGAATTGTAGAAATACCTTATTTCAAATATTACACTGCAAGTTTATTTTACTTAAAGAAGTATAATCCGTTATTGTTGATATATATAAATTGTGCATATCCCCAAAACTACTTTTTTCAATCAATCTTTCACTATATCTCCCACCTCTGTGTTTAACAAAATATATAACAATAGGCAGGATAAACGACTATAAAGAAGTGTTTTACCAGGTCTGTCACACTTCTGTCAAGATGGAAGGATTCATGCATCAATTACATGATACGTTAACTTGCTATGTTTATGAGTCATCACAGCATGGTGCGTGAGGGGTGTCATCATATATAAGGCATGTTTGGAGCAGCTCTGTAATCTTGGCCCATTGCTCACTGTGAGACGAACAAGCAAAGACCATAAGCTCAATATGCACATACATACTCATCATCAGGGTGTTTGTGTCACATGATCAAAATTATAGAACAAAAGGAACAAGTACACAATAGCACTTACAGAGTTATTACAGTATTCACTCATGTTGGAACAGTTGACTCCACTGCGCCTTGATGTTAAAATCTTTCAAACTTTTTTGTGTGTGCCATTCCCGTGAGATGTTAGAAGATGATCTGGGCTATGTATGTATTTCAGTCTGAGTTCACTGATTTCTGTGATGTTTGTTATGTTAGATAGAAGACAAGAAGCAAATTAAAGAAAAGTCAAAGTGAAAGAGCTGGGTGACCTTTGTGTGTCTTTATACAGTTAATGAACAACTTTTATTGTTTTACCAAGTGCCAAGTTTTACTCCTGCCAAGAGGTTGGTTTTGGTCTCCATTGATTTATTAGGTTGTGTGTGTGTATAGAAATAGACTATCAAAAAGAATTATTGTGTGTGATACAGTGTGATCAGATGAGAAGATACTAAAGATACTGCTTCTAATAAACCATTGGGACTTAAAGTAAATTAAAATACACTTTTATACAATTATACACTTTAGTATAATTTTTAATTCACACTGCATTATGTAACTTTTTGGTTGGGGGTCCATCACCTGCTTGTTTCTTGTTTCTATGGATATGTCATTGCTCTGCCTGGAATGTTCCACAGTATGACATTAAACAGCTCTACCTTACATTTATTAAATGACCGGTGGTTTATTGCTCAAAAATACCAAGAAAAACAGGCATTTTGACTGTGCGAGGTTTCCTCTCCACAGACCTGACCTGTAACTTGGTCTGGTTTGGTCTCCATGATAATAGAAAGGTTTAATACCATACAGTGAAACATTCCAGACAAAAATAACATCTCCATGCAGAAAAGCATTTGATAGGCCCTCCACCAGAAAAGTTACACAATGCTTTTAAGTAGTAGTTTAGCCTTAGTTTAGACTGTTTTTCCTCGTGGTTTAGTTGTGACACATTTTGAGAAACACTGGTGTAAATCTTGATTATTATAAGTGATCCTTCAAAAGTGTAATGTCCATTGTCAGTGATTTTAAATAACATATTGCTAGCTCCACAGCGGTGTCTTGTTAAACCTGGAATAGTATCAGTTTCTATTTTAAACCCCTCACTGGTCTCAGGTATATAGCTCTTGTTTATGAGCTCCTCTGTGGGCAGAACTGACTCATTTCTAACAGCGCTGTGTGTCAACAGGTTAGGCAACACCCCCTCCATGTACCAGAGCTCAAGGCTGCGCAGTCTGTCTCTGCTATTGTTCATAACCCCAGGGCAGACATTTTGAACCAGCCAGAAAAAAGCACAGCTTGGCTGCTCAAACATAATACTTATTAATTGGGTTTTAAAAGTCAATGAAACTCAGCTGATGGTGTAATACACTTACAGAACAGTTTTTTCATATTGAGTCATATACATTATTTAGTCTAAAAGTTCTGGTCAAGACAGGAGGGGCTTTCCCAGCTGCTCAGGGTGTGTAATAGGGTACACCCTGCCACAGTGCCAAATAATCTCAGGGTTGACCAATAAGAGGAATTTTTAACAACACGAGTATAGGACCAGACAATACTGTAAATAATTAAACCCAATCCAGAATTTGAGATACATATTAACTATTTTGATTTCTTGTTATGGTCACATTGTGCCTTTGTTTCTTCTAAGTTTGACCAATGATTGGTACTTTTAAGTGTCTTTGACTTGCTCACTGATTATTACTTGGGGAGAGTCCTGGGAAGGTCCCTTGGCTGTATTGTTATTGCATTGATACTGCATACGGCTGTAGGACAGGAGTCTATGGTCCTAATTTACAGGGTGGGGATCCCAGGCTGAGTAATGTGAAGTGCACTCACTACTGTTGCAATGGAGCAGAGTGACGTGCCAGGACAGGGCCGAGGGGGAGGGGGCGGGAGAGGCGAACTGGGGGAGGGACAGGGGAAAATAAGACAAAATCAAAAGCATTAAAAAGATGGTAAGCAGGAAGGAAAAGGCTTTTGGTGTGCAGCTCAGGGCTCTGTCTACTGCTGTCTGTGACCACAGCACAGAGCACTATGTGACACCATCGGAATGTTAGCCGGAGCCCAGAGAGAGGAGAAGCTATGGAATGTCATATGTAGGTCTGTGTGTTTCGGGAAGGGGGTGCAGGCCTGGGCCTGTCCCACCAGAGCCCAGGTTCAGTGGAATGTCTTCCCTCAATGTTTTGTGCCTGTATCCAAGCCAAGCCAAGAGAGTGACCAAAATGAGCAGCAGTCCCACCGGCAGCTCGGCATGTTGATGGGGATGGCTTGATTGTAAATTGTGGTGTTGGGAGCTGGGGCAAGTCTTATTTTTTAAACATTATCATTGCCACTGGTGTATGTTGTGTGCATTTTATCCAACTGTACTAAATTTTTAGAACAATGAAAAGGTGTCACCAGAACATAACCTTCTACATAATATCACTTCCTTGTATTTTCCTCAAGACATTCATGGACTAATACCTTCCATTGTCTCTATCTTTCACTGGAAATAGGTCTTGCTTGAAGTATTTTTGCATTACTGTTATGCACACGTTAGATACGAAACAAAGCAGCTTTAGCAGAACACTTGCTACTTTTGTGAAAGTGGGCCAGACTTATGCAGCTCCTCTTAGCCCAGAGCTCAGAGGGATATGAGCACTGACCTCATATGGCCTAAAGTATCCACTGAGGGGTCCACAGGGGTCCACAGGGGCCGACTACTGCCTGAGTCACCACTGGACTGAGGAGACAATCAATGACAGTGACATGGAGATGGGCACGTTGCTTTCACACGAGAACCGTCACAGACTTTTCTAAACATAGGGCTGAATTACTGAGAAAAGAAGATGCTTGCAATTTTCTGACATGTGATTAGATTTATGTTTTATATGTTTATATTCTCAAACTTTTCTAGTGCACATTTTAAACGTGTCTTCTAGGTGCATTAAAGCAAAGAGAGGACTGAAACATGAACTGCTAAACTTGTACAAGCTCCATGCATTTCAAAACATGTGGGAAGAGGTCTAAACTACAGGGTTAGATGACTTCATTAAATCCCATGGAAACAGCTATTTTGTTGTTTGTGGGGAACTTATATTACATAAATGATTATCCTTTGAGATTTTGTAATTGCGACCATCCAAACTGAATTAATCTTGGTACTCTAATGCTGACTTCTTGTCGATAAATACATAGTACTTTTTATCTTCCATATTGTCAGGCTTTGGTCATCCTTTTCTTCGGGTGAGTCTCCTTAAGATCACATTGGCTAGCTGTCTGCTGTTTTTTCCTTCGGTAGCCAGGCAGACAGAGAGGGATACTGGTTGGAAAAAGTACCACAAATATGCTGGAACATTTGTGTAGTGGCTGCAGTGTGTGGTGATGTGGGGCCGGTGGAGGGGCTGCACCTTGAGAACCAGGGCTCACGTTTAGGGGGAGGGAGGGGCTGTTTGTCCCAGGGGTCACGCAGGAGGCACAGGACAAAGAGCATTAAAGAGCGCACACACATTTACAAAGTGCGCTCCACCAGCTGTTCTCATTACTTCCTCCTCAGTGGACCACTCTCGCCAATGGAAGTACTTTTTGTAGGGGACAATTTCCTAATTGCTAATATGCGCTATTTTATCAGTTAGTTTATCCCTGAAAACAAACCTCAGAATATTAAAAGTTTTTTTTTCAAGTACTCTAAAGTTAAACTCTGTTCTGTTGTGAGATCCAATTGTTGAAACTTGCCAATGATCAGAATGGGGCTTTTTAATCTAGACATAATCCTTTAAAAGCATGTGGTTCAGTTCTGTCTGACTTGATCAAATTAATATTGTAAAATAAAAGCTACAATAGAAATCTGTGAGTGAACAATATAATGAAAAACTCAGTGACAAAGTGGGCCTTTGTCCCATTTAAACTCACTTTAATTAGTTTAATTTTACACATTTGTTTATTTCTCCATATTCTACCTGAACTGTTTAATATAGACCCTAGGTTATTTGTTAAATTATCACACACAAATTGTTAATTTAGATTTTTTCAGCCAACCCTATCTCTATTGCTGTACCACTGCAATTTACTACCTACCTATAGAGGCTGTTACATGGTCATTTCTGTAATTCCTATCATGTATCATAATCTCCCATACTGGAGATCAATAATGCTACATACATACAGTATTATTACCTCACTACCTCCAAAGGATTACTGTATATTAAAGCCCTATTGTAATAGATAGACTTAATAATCCCACCACTTAAGGCTTGACGTTAACAGATATATGACCCTTGAAACAGGCGTCTCTGCTCCTCTGTCTGTGCCCCCTGCTGTGGGTCGCTGTAGTCTGGTTGGATGGGCACAGGTCGGTCTCTCCATAGAAACAGCGCAGAGCCAGTGTCCTGACGTCTGCTGCCCACAAACGTCATCAGTCTTTTCACTTCACTGCTCCAGTAACTTAGTCTGGACTCCTGTAAAAGTTGTCTGACTGAGAACAATTGTGTCTGCTTGGCTGTGCCAGTACAAATATATTGCTGGGTGACATCACAGTGTTCCTTTTAGGCTGCTGTGATTAAGTGAGGGGTGGGGAGCAGAGATGAACCAATACACATACTCATATTGAATATCTGTGCCGATACTGAAAAAATTGCTGGATCTGGTATCAGTTCCATGATATTGGTTCAGCCGATATTCTTGTTGGGCCTTTTATTGGATGTAAAAAGACTATTAAAGGCTTGAGTGTCTCATAATGTTGAACTTTTATTTATACAAAGCTATTCAGTAGTAGCCTGATTCATTAGTTGATTTCACTTCATAGAAACCGTCTGACCTCTCAGCATTAGAATTCGTTCGCTTGACGGTAGGCGGGTAGATTTTTTTAATTTAACCAATTGCTGCTATTTTGGTCGTAACCTATGTAATGCGTTGTTCCGACTTTAAATCCTCGATCTCAGGAATTGTTGTCAACACAGAATGTATGGCTCTTTGCTGATTGGCTGGCGCCCGAACTCACACTTCCGAGGTTTCTGCAAACTGTCTAGTGTATTCCGATTCCTGACCTAGTTCCTGGACAGAAATGAAATTGAGTGGAGGCACTATGTGGCACCAGCCAGACTAGTTCAGTAGTGATTTAAAGGATAAATAACAGTATAACACAATTGGATCTCTTGTGTAATAAGTTAACTGTGGTTTATGGAAATAAGTGCCATTTTCTGTCCCTACAATGGTATCCTTTAATATCGGGTATCAGCAGATTTTTTAAGTCAAAGTAGCAATATAGTAGAGTAGTATAGATAATTGTAAATATAATATGTAGATTTAAACATGTGGATTTGGTCTCCATTTAGCGATAATTGATATGCTGAGAACGGCTTTAACTGTTTATCTCCATGATACAAGCAAGTGATGCCAAAATGCCAAATTACAGGTCATATCTGTGGAGAGGTGGCCCTGCTCTCAGTAAGAACAGGTTTTTGTTTTTTTTTAGCAACGAAAACACCTGTAAGTGAATAATTGCTAGATACATACGTTGAATGCTATACTGTAGAACCCCAAGTAAAGAAATATTTCCAAGGAGAGACAAGCAGATTATAAGCCTCTTTCAGAAGGGTTAGACAGAGCACCTTTAAATGTAAATCTGTATTGTTTGTAGGTGTTCTCTTGTGAATTGCATTGTATACTATTAATGAGATCTTAGACTAAATAGAAACTCAACAGAAAGCTACAAAAATGTCATGCAAAAATAATATGAACATCTACAACATACACAAGGCTCTGCACAGACTCTTATGAAGAATTTAGTGAACAGCCATGAACGAGCCAAGCAAGAGGAGACATGCTCTGAACAGTGGAGCTTTGTGATCACTGGCCTCTGTCCACGTGTGCTACCTTTCCTAATAAAAGGGTTGGTCAATTTGAGAACCACTACAACTCACTAAAGACAAGCCTGTAATTACTGCCCTACTAGGACATTCTTTATAAACATGGAGATTTTATGTTTTCCCTGTCTAATGTGTGAATTGAGTAAAAAAAAGCCTTATTGTACACTGTTTCAAATGATTAATATAGCAATATTTCAGCATTCTTATCCCTAGTTTTTGCATTTTACACACTGTAAATATAGCATGTGTTTAATTTAAAGGCCCATATTGGAGCGAGAGACACAAACATTTGGTCAGCCTGCAACATGCCAAAGTGCAAATGTGCATTTAACAATGACTTGTACAAGAAATTCCGCTTTTTGTCCTGGTCGGGAACACCAGGACGCCATGTGCAGTGTACAAAGCAGGCACATATGTTTCGGTTTCCAGTGGCGGTGCCAGGGACCTCAAAGCATCAGGACCCCGAAAAACATTAAAAAGCTTTGCCAGGTGAGAGTAGCTCAATGTCGATGACAAGGCCCCAAGACAGGATGGAAAGTCCAGCCACAGTTGGTCCCAGAAAAAATACTAGTACTTCTGCAATTTGGCAGCATTTTGGCTTCAGGCGCACATTTCTTTATGTTTTACAGAAATGAAACTTAAAGCCACATGGCTCATTTGCATAAACTATAAAGCACTGATAAAAACAGCTTTTTTCTTGTGCGCTGATGCGGTTCAACTTCTGTCGGACGAAAGGACACAGCTCAGTGGAATACGTATGTTCTTTCTGTGTATCACGTTGGAAATGGTTCATGTGAAACTTTTCAGAGATTATAAGTCTGCAGGTCATACAAATAGACCGTATAGTGGTGCGGCTTCGTAGCTTACCAAATTCGTACTAAAACATTTTGGTAATATGGTAATACAGTATACCCCGGTAAAATCCTGAGAAGGTTTAAAAGGTATAAAAATTTGGATACGGCCCAACCCTAAAACATATTTTTGTTATTCTAAATCAATGACCAATTTTTCTATTTTAATTTCCTAAATGCTATTTGGTGCTATAGATAAAAGACTTTTACTTGACCTCACTGTAACTCAATTAGTTTAATAGTTTGAGGAAGTACAAAAGAGCTGATGAATATGACAAGATGAACTTCCTCTTTTGTGTAAAATGAATCAAAGTACTTTAGTAATGAAAGAAGGACTTCTTCATTTGAGCCTGATCTAATTTACTGTGAAACTTGGTCTGTCTTTTGTACCACGAGACTCTCTATGGGACTTTGTTAAATACGTTTAGTCTTACAAGCTAAACATTGTATTTCCCTGTAGGGTGAAAAACATTCATGTTTTTTCTGCCTGGGCCTCCTTTCTCAGTGTGAAAGCAAAGAAACTCAGTTTACTAAAATAATTCTCAAATTCCCCAAATAATAAGTCAATGACAACAAAACCATTTCTCTTTTAAAAGGCTTAAGGTCATTTTCCCATAGCAACAGTAAAGTCACTAAACTGTAACTTGTAACTTAGAATAACACAAATTTTCAACAAGGATATGATTGATTGGCAGTGATTTTAAAGTAACAACATTTCCCAAGAAGTTGTAGTTATTTTGGCCTACACAGAATTACCTTTTTAGCTCTTGTCATTTCTTCATTGATAACATTCATTGGGTTGTGTTTATAAGTATGTTTGTGCATTATTTTAGGCTGTCTTCATGTCTACAACTTTAAACACACTGTCCCACTAATGGAGCTATAATAAGAACTGGATAAGACATTCCCACTTTGGCAAGACCGACTAGTGCCCGCTCCATTGGCACTACAGCTCCCGGGAGCTTGGGCGCAGAAAGAATTCTCCCATAGAAGCACAATGACTTTTTTGGAAATTCAAATTGCCCATGTTCAGCTGACAGGACATTGATAACTTTCACAAAGATGAGATTTTTTAGAGATTATCATTCATTGCACAACATGAACTTGTGCAAATGGATAATAATGGATGTCTCTGGCGTTACACAGGTGGCTATGTTGAGGAAATAATGTGAAGGAGAAAATTATTTTTAGGGCGTGCGTCAGTGAGCGAAACAATACAATGCCATCTTGGGTTCACTTTCCAGATTTTATTATACTTCCATGGTCCCACTGCATGATGTCATTAGGTGGTAATCCAGCAAGTATTCCATAATTTTAAAGTTCAAACATATTTATGTTTTCATTATTTTACCATTCAAATTGCTTTCCCTAACCAGTGGCAAAAGGAGAAATTCAATTTTTCAGTTCAGAACTGAAGAAGCAGCTTGGATGGGCTGTGAAACATATTCGACCAAATAAACTTTTGTCCAGTTGATAAATTGAATTTCGCCTTTTGCCATGGATTCTACCTGGACAACTGAGGGACTTTACACACTTCCCTAGGGCAGTGTAGAGGGAGTCCTAGCTCCCTCTACACTGCCCTATAAAGGAAAAACACAGTAACTGTGCTGACCGTTGACTTTAAAGTTTCGATGTAGTCCCTCTTGTGAGTGTCAGAGGTGATGATAGTGTGTTCATGTGTTACTGTATGATGAGGTAATATTTATCAACCACAACTGTCACCACCGATTTTACCTTTGACCTCTGATTGTACACAGAAAATGATGTGGTCTGAGAAAGCATGAGGATCTTTTACCGTCAAAAACATTAAGTATTTTATTTTATGGTCTGATTAAGAAATTGTGAAAGTTTCAAGTTTGTACTTTGTCCCATTTCAGAATAAGAGAACAAAACATGGTGTAGTATCTGGAAGTTGTGAGAATTTCTCCAGAAAAACAACAGAAAAGTGCAGTATCACTGGAAATTGTCAGTCAGAACATTCTGAGCTGCAGATACTGCACTTTTCCTTTGAATCACTGAAGAATTTGTAGTTACTGCAAATGTCAAGATTTCTCAAAAACAAGACTGAGTTGAGTCATAAAACTTTGTCACCAAATAAACCTTTGTGTCATGAAGGTTTTTTGGTCTTAACTCAATGCTGACAAAATATGCAGTTACTGGAGTTTTCCTTTGTAGGGCAGTACAGGGCAGGCACAGCGGCTTCTTTATGCTCAGTTATTTTCCATACCTGTTCATTATTTTACACTGTGACATATCATTGTTAAGGTGTTCAAAAATGATTAAAGCCATTTTAATTCAACACAATAACTGGAAGCTGCCAAATATTAGATTACTGCATTTAAGAATAATTGTATTTTTTGTTTTTTATTTGTTTCAGGTTTAGCCCTAAATAAGATCACTTGCCTTAAACTTTAATACGGACATTCATATCAGGGATTACCATAAATCTGGGTCACATTAATGAGTTCAAAGTTACGTCACATCTCCATATGTGCCGGATCATGTGAAACAGGAAAGGATGTTAGATACACACAACACTACACCGCGCTAAAGATAGACCACTGAAATCACATTAACGTGTTTGAATACATGTTACATAAAACTAATCTGGAAATCAAACACAGGACAGAAGAGTTTTCATTTCTTTGCAACCATGAATGCACTAGCAAAACCAAATATTACTTTTCTTATCTGTCTTGGTGGGTATTGTGCACAAAATTTTATATGGCAAAAATCTGATTCTAAGAAAGCTACATCGATGGTCCAACAGAAGAGTAAACAAAACCGTCTCACTATAATGGGATATCTAGGGACCTCATTTGAAAAGCATATTTTCCTAAGTCTTTTTTTTTTTTGATGAAACTGGACATAAAACATACTAGTAATTCACCACATACAAACTTTATCTACTACAACATCCTTGACTTATGTCTTGTATTGGTGCAGTATAGAACACTTGAATGTAATCAATGATTTGGAGTGCTAATAGCCTGGTACATATGTCTATTGTACAATCCACTTGTTAAGTCCTTAAATGGAAAATTACATTGCAAAGTGCATAAAGAAACCTGTTATTTGTCTCCAGTCGTTATAGGAGAAAGCTTTGCACAATCAGACTCAGTGAATGTAATTACTATCATTGAAGCTCCACTGAACTTTATAATGGTGCTCTTACATAGCAGCACATCTAGCGTTCATACTGGTATACAGCGGCCAGAGGAGAGAAAAGGGGAAACTGATGTGTTTGAAAAGGACAGTTCACAAACTACAGTCAAATAATAAAGCTGGTTCACTTGAACTCTCTACGCAAGAAGATACATTTTTCTACCGTAAAAGGTCTCAGCATTCCTAAGCATATAAAGCTGCACAATAAATCACAAAAGGACTGATATTGTTATAATACGCAAGAATATGCAATAGTACATCCATTTTCTTTCACTTTATCTGGAGCCAGGAGGTAGCGGTTTAAGCAGAGAGGCCCAGACTTCCTCCAGCTCTTCCGCAGGGAAACCGAGGCCAAGGCCAGCCAAGAGACATAGTCCCTCCAGCGTGTCCTGAGCCTTCCCTGGGGCCTCCTCCAGGTGGAACATGCCCGGAATACCTCCCCAGGGAACAGATGCCTGAGCCAACACAACTGGCTCCTCTCAACGTGAAGGAGCAGTGGCTCTACTCCAAGCTCCTCCCGTGTGACTGAGCTCCTCACCCTTATGGAATAGTCAACCTCACAAAATAAATTGCAACTTTACCAAAATTTTCCATCTGACAGGAATGTAATTGTTTCTGTTTTAAGTTTAAATATTAAAAAGTGGAATTTGACTAGTATATTTTAAAAGCATGTACCGTATTTTCCGCACTATAAGGCACTCTGGATTATAAGGCGCACTGTAACAGAATGGTCTATTTTCTAATTTCTTTCATAAATAAACCGCACCGGACTTTAAACAAAACACAAGAGTTGGATGGCTCAGTGGGACTTTGTTTGGCACGTTCACGGTGACTCTGGGCATTCGCTTTTTCAGTTCGTTCCTCCGTTCCATTCCTCGTCTGCATGGAGTGATGAGTGTGGCTGCGGGTGTTTTTCGCTGCACTGCGGATGGTGCGGCTTTGTAGTTTNTCACACTTAAAATCCCATATGCTGCAATTATTTAGGTAAGGCTTATTCCACTAACCCTGTAGTTTACATCACTATAAATATGTACTGAAATGCATGCAGTCTGGTGTTTGGTTCAATTGGCTTGCAGTTAATATTTCAGTCTTCTCCCAAATGTCAATGCTCCCGGGTGTGTGAGCTGAATTTTGATTCAAATTTCTATTGCAAATGTAATCCTTAAAATGTGTGCAAAGAATCTTGTTAAATGTTTTCAGAAATTGTCAGTGTATGTTTGAAATTGCAGTGATAAGTCAAGTGCATTTCTTCTTTCAACTTGTCTTCAGTAGGGAAAAAGAATCCCGAGTTTTAAATCAAACAAGTGAAGACAGTCTTATGTGTGTGTCTGAGTGTGTGTGGACTGTATATTAGAAACACTGGCGAGTGCTTTCTGCTGATACGTGATGTGGTGATAGGCAGGCCCCGGTGACGGCTGTCTGAGACTTGACCTGTGCGTTTGACTCTGAGCTCTGTTACATAGAAGTGTGCTATAATAAGACCCAATGCTCATTAGCCTACTCCACTTGTGATGGCCTATTAAAAGACAGTAGCCTCTGGAGGACTGGCTGTGCTGCATGTCCGAATGCCTTTGTTTTGAACAGTGATGATAGATGGGCTGTGTTTGTGCTGAGCTGGCCACACTTCAGATCCTCTACACCAGGCATTAATGTTATCTTACTGGGGCATTTGGTTGGCTGTATAATACAATATTATGACAGCAATACGTAGCAAAATGAATATTGTCAAATGTAAAAATGAATTTGTACTGCAGACTTCAAATCCAAAGATGTTATCTATTTGGTCTTTTTAACTTTCTTGATATATAGAGTAAAGCATGTCTGTTTCTAGAGTGAAAGGGGATCTCTGGATCTGTCTAGGACTTGCAGGTGTTCAGTCCCTGGGTTTATCTAAGATGGCTGTGTGTGCGTGTGTTATCAGCAGATCTAGATCAGTCCAGACACATTTGCTGGTCCTTCAGGCTCAGTTGCCATAGCAACCCCCTTTATAAGTGAATGTGGATGAGGGATGGAAACCAGATTGCAGATGATACTCTCTGATTGGAAGGTAACCTTTACTTTGCCACCTTCCAGGGATGGCGATGGATAATAGTTGCACAAATAAAAGTGTAATATGTATAATATTAGTAACTATAGATCTGGTGTGTTTATACTTCTTTAGGTTTTCTGTAGAATGTTTGACTGCCTGCAGGGAGCGCCACAGGCGGAGGTAGGTGCATGGAGTGATGACACTGATGTTGGTTAGCATGCCATTTGCGCCCTCCTTCCACCGAGTGGTACTGTTTTGTTTAGGACAACCTTTACCAACCCTATACTGCAAATGTCACCCAGACATCTGCCAGGAGGAACAGAAAAGTAAACACACAGCTCCCTGTATGGCACCGCATGGCAACATGGGGGCTATAGATCCAGTTTGCAGTGTCAGCGCACTTCTGCAGAGACTACATGAGTGCCGTGTCAGTGAGTGTTTGAGTTCTTCTGCAGTGCTAATATGCATGTTTCTATCCACAACTTCTGGGTCGACTTGGCTTAAGCACCGGGCAAACAGCTAATTATGATAATCTTAGCAAATTCTGAACTTTCACTGAACCTACAGGAACAGACGGCAACAAACGTGAACATTTTAAGCATTTTAAAAGCATTTACACAACTTTCTCCCTAAAGTAGTCAGAGTAATCAGTTTTATATACCCTCTTTTGCAATTATAAATTAGCAGACACATTTATATTAACTTGACACTTAATCCATAATTAAAATCCCACATGAATGCGTTGCTCATGGGCCCAGAGCGGTTGTGGGATGCACTACACAGTCGACATGGAGGTGAACACACATCCTGCAGCGTGAGTGTGAGCTGTCACATCACGTCTCTGTCAAAGAGCTGATTGTGGAGCCCAGAAGAACAAAGCAGTGCCTTTGGCATGACTCACTCTGCCATGTTCAGTGTGGAGGGACTCTGTGCTTTGGAGCTGTTAGCTTTGCAGAACTCATAGACAACATTAAAGGGTTCAGATCAGATGTTCAAACGTTTCATTCACAAAAGCACATAAAGAATAAGGATGTCTCATTTTGACTTATTCAGGACAGAGTGAATAGTTTTAAAAAGTGTAAGAATATAATTACACAAAGGAACAGTCAGCTTAGTAAAAACAATATTAAAGTCTCTTGTACATTTTCAAACTATAAAAATATGAATTACAATATGGTGTGAAATATAAAATATGTAAATAATTTTAACAGCAGATAAACAGAGGTCCATAGCACAAAGAGCCATTCAGTGGACGAGGGGTTCTTCTGTGGAGAGGGGTCTGATCGAACGGTCACATCATTCTCATGCATGACCTTTGACCCTGGGACGGTCTGACATCATACATAAGCCTCTGCTGTGACACGTCCCTTCTGTGTTGTACAAAACCAGAAAAGACTAGACAGAAAAGACATGTTGACTGGCTGTTGCCTGGAGGGGTATTTGTGAAGACTGGTTCCCATTGACATTCTTCTTAGGATTTTTTACATGTTTGACTTTTATCTCATATTACATATTACTGTTACTTATATAAGATTTAAGATTTAAATATAAGAAAATATTTCCCTTTTAAGTCAGTAAAACCTCATCAAACTGTAAACTAAAATGTCTTATATATGCAAGAAACTATATCAGTGTGCACCTAGTTATTGTAGACTGTGATTTATTTTTTAACCTTAACCACTATATTTTAGCTCAAACCATTTAGATTTTGTTCTTCTCTCAAACAAAAACACTCTGTTCCACCTTGCAATGTCATGTGGTAATACAGGAAGTGCTCTACTGTGTTTTTTAAACCCCATACACATTAACTGAAATCATTTGGATGATTTCAGCCTTTGAACAAAAGGTAAAAGGAGCTGTTTTCTTGAAACACAAGATCACATCACAAGGTGGAGCAGGCCATTTTGAGCTTTGGAGACATAGATAGACTAATAATAAAGGATTACTCAAACATGTGTGAATGAAACAAAACACAACTCCATATATGATTGTTCAGGGTAATAACATTTATAACATGACAGTGCTCACAGGAGTCAATTTAGCAATAAACGACCTTTAAGTGTCCCATATTTACTGGTGTCAAATTGTACTGTAGGTTGGTATGACGACCTTGTATTATGCGGGAGCCTGTTGTCCAACTAAATGCCAAGTGTAGACACAAACAAAGCATTCACAAAGCCTGCGCTGACTATTTACCATATTCAGAAGCTCACTGACCTACATGTTAGAGTTGGGCAGGCAGAGTGGACAGTGGTGGTCCCTTTTTGAATTGACATTGAAATGGTCAGAAACACACAATGTACTCCATGTTCTGTCTTTGGTATGTGTGTGTATGACGCAACTGATCCAAATCTGACAGGAAGTTTGGCATTCACAAGCATCCCAAAAGAGAATCCACGTCGACTTTATTCATAGAGAAATGTTTGGATGTTGTACACAAAATGACACGGCACTTTAGCATTGGTCGGCATCTGTTTACACTCCATCAAACACAGCACCTGACAGGCCGGGGCTTTGATTGACAGGCATCTGTGGATACTTGCCTTACTGCCAGGTTAAGCTTTTTTGAATGACACAGCTCTGTCTCTGGCTGTCTAGTCATTTTTTGTAGCATTATTCATAGCTAATCCCATTTATACTGTTAGAACACAGTAAGTTTTTGGAACATGATTATATTTACTGCCTCAAAAGCTAAAGAAAATATATTATAATCTATAATTTAATAATATAATTTATAATTCTGTAATTTTGTGCAAACAACTCCATTGTTTTGTCTAAAGAAGTAATTTATTTTATTGTAGGAAGAAATATTTGAAAGAGCACTATGTAACTTTTTGGTTTGCTTGGTTCTGTGGATATGCGTTTGCTCTGCCTGGAATGTTCCACAGTGTTACATTAAACATTTCTATCTTATATTTATTAAATTATAGGTAGTCTTGCAGCTCAAAAATACCTAGAAAAACAAGCATTCCGACTGTGAGTGTTGTTGCCTCTCCACAGATCTGACCTGCAACTTTGTCTGGTTTGGTCTCCATGAAGATAAAGGTTTAATGCCATACTGTGAAACATTCCGAACAAAACAGTAACATGTCCATGAAGAAAAGCATTTGATAAACCTTCCACCAGAAAAGTTACACAATGTACCTTTAAATCTACTCAGTTAGCATTGTGTGTTATAATATTTTTTTGTGTATTATTTGGTTCATTTTATGCAAACAACTATTGTACATTATTTTTCTAATTAAGTCATTTCACTCTCTCTAAGTTCATTATTTTACTGTAGGAAGAAATATGTTAAAGCTACTCAATTAGCAGCCGAAACAATACTGCTCCTCATAGACCCTGGATTAGTGCTCTCAAAACCTTTTAATGGGCAATTACAGCTTACATTAAAAGTACATTCAGCTAATTATAGCCACTAGAGCACAATTAAAGTGCTATAAAACTGAACCCTTTTAACAGAAATAACTTTTAATATAGATAATACAAAATATATTCTTCAGACATTTTATTGAATTACTTATTAATTACTCCATGAAGACATTTTGTTGTGGATACTCATTAGGGCTGGGTAATTAATTGAAATTGTCTAATCGTCATTGTGTGAGAGGTCCACAGCCTTGAGTTTGGACCTTGAAGGAAGAAATAGGGCTGTTGTTGTGTATTGTTGTACATATACATTTTATAAATATGCCTTATTTGGCACGACCAGTCCCTTGCTACTTCCCTTTTTTTTTGCTCTTTATTGTGATGTCTGAGCTACTGTGTCCAAATACTTTCCCTTGTGGATCAATAAAGTCTGTCTAAGTCTAGATGGAGCTTATTAAAATTGTTTATGTTCAAGAAATGAATAATAAAAGTCATCATAAATTTGTATTTTGAAAAGGAAAAATGGAACTGAAATGTTAGAATTTTAATATAAGGAAACAACATTTTGTTTTTTTGCCACAGCCCCAATGGAAATGGTGAGATCTTGTTACTTTTTCTCAAACATACCCATAATTTTGTATAAAAACAGTAGTGAGAGCTTCAGGGGATTTGTTTTGTTAAAAGTTCAGAACAGATGCTCCTCAAGGACAAGACCCAAAAGGTAAAAAACATTGAAGATAACCATGTTTGTAGTATAAAAACGTACTTGTGAAAAAAAAGCGATCAACAAAGGTTCAAGGCACTTTGCTGGAAATATTATAAAGGTCCTTTAGTGGTTTCATAGGGATGGGCCAATGTGTTTCGAAGCAGGTATACCCATAACTCTAATGATAATATACTTTTTAACATAATGCTGAATTTAAAAAAGAGAAAAAGTTAAGTTTTCATACATTTGAGTGTCTTGAGTGTAGATTTTTACCATTCTCTTTTCATCTCTACTACAAGTCTACACTGCTTCCTTTGTCAAAATCAAACCATTGTGTCCCATTTCCATTTTTTTGTGTGAGAGCAGCGTGCCTCAAGCAGGGGGCAGAGGAGGACAGAGTAACCCAGTGTAGAGGAGGACTACTGTGGAAGTATAGGAGCCAGGGGGAGGAGAGGAGGGCATTTGCATGAGAAACTTGTGCTTTGGGCCAATGATCACAGACTACTGGGGGAATGTCAGGACCCAAGCAGGAAGTGACGTGTCAGATTACAGTCTCCTCCCCTCTCTCCCTCTCCTTGGATCACAGCAGTCGGAGCAAGAGACCAGGGGGGGAGCAGTGCAGAAGTAAATGGGCCAAGCAACAGTCTCATACTTGGAGAGTTAGGTCACAGAGCCACGGTAGAATGTGTCCCTCCAACACCAGTCTATGTATTTGAAGGAGACAGGGACAGAGGAGACAAAGCAAGACCACTTTTAAGGATCTATTTTGGAGTTGTTTTCCCAGATTGGACATAGCGGGGGAATTGTCTGGACAGGGCTTGAGCTAAAAGGCCCTGCCCAGAGCTGACTTCCACAGGACAAAATGAACTATCTGGTGAGAAAAATCACTACTTCCCTCTTATTTCCATACTTTATTCCTCTGTCTATCCTGACTTGGGATGGGTTCATAAAAGAGCTGGATGTTTTGGGGGAGAAAGGTCTGACCACCAGGAAAGTTCAACATTTTTGTGTGGATTCCTGCCTTTTGTTGCTCTCAGTAGGGAGTATGTTTGGGTAAAGAATTGATTCCTTAGAATGACATTGCTTTGACTGAGGAATTGGTAGGTGGTTAAGGGCTCTAAGGTTTGGGAATACACATACCTTCAGATGGGAAGTTATTTGTTATCTGGAAGCCTTCTTGATAGCAAAACGTTAACTTGTTCCAGATTCAGATTATACCGCATATCATATTGGTCATAATATAAAAAAATTATCTGAATTTTTTACTTCAATTTTAAAATCTACAGAAATGCAATTCAAGCTGTGATCTTACTTCAATGGTGGCATGACATCAGTGTTTTTATGTCAACACATCCTCTTTGGCAATTTTATATGATAAGTCTACATCATACAGCATTAGTATAAACTGGACTGTCAGTGTGTATCCTTCTGTCATATTTGTCTTTCTTTCTTTTATATTCTTTCTTAACCCCAGTTTTATTAGCATATTTGGTATTTTTGACAAGTAATTTATTTAGACTTGACTAGACTGTAATCTAGACTAATAGTAAGCTTTTTTTAGTCCAATAATTTTCCAATTTTTATGTCTGCCATAGTTTTTAATGCTGTCTTTAACTCTTATATGTAATTTCTGTCATTCATTCTAACTTACTATAGTGTTTACTTACTTCATACCATTATCTTTCTTTCATATTGTTATTGTGAGACTCAGATTTTCACTACCCTGGCTTTTAATCCTGTGGCCTTTTGTTATCGTAACTTTAATGAACAGAATCACACATTATCATGCGGTCTTAATCTTAAAGTTAATCTTAACTTCATAGACAAAATATTGCCTGACTACTTTTTGTATTTTTGAGATGAGACAAATTGTTTTTACCAAATAAAGCTTCCCCCGGGCCAGTACATAGGCATCGTTAAAGAATGTGTACTACCCACTTGAGGATTTTAAACTCTTATAGACATTAGACACAGGCTATTTAAGACATTCCAGTGTGAACCGATCACTACACAGCACGCAGAGGAGGGGGTACGGAGCTGAAAAAAGTGAACGGGGGGGGGAGCTGTGCTGTTGTTTCTGCTGACTCAGAGGAAAGAGGGGAGAAATGAAGTTTTTATTAGCTGTGGTGGGACGACCCGAGTGGAGCAGTGGCCCAGAGGAGAAGGTCTGGGGCAGGTACGAGGTCTGTACAGGGTGGACACTACAGCTGAGAGCCAAACACTGCGTAAGCCTCATTCACAGTAAAGAGCAGCCTGACGTCACTCTGTGCATTGAGGAGAGAGAGGGGTTTTTATAACATGTTACAATTATGGAACCAGAAATGACCATATTTGGTAGAGGGCAGAATTTGAGGAGCATAAAATCTTTGTTTGGTCTGTGGTTTTAGCTTCAGATGCTAATGGAAAGGACATGTTTTAAAGACTTAAAATAATAGATTAAAATCATGTAGCATTATTCATGAAATTTAATAGTATTTTCATTGGACCACAATTTTCCAATGAAAATCAGGTGCTGCCGTTCATAAAAACACTACACAAAATATGCTCAGTAGTCCAGGTTTTGATTAATTCTGGCTTTCAGGTTTTAAACATATCTTGTAGACAATGAAATAGTTCACATTAAGCCTATATTAGCCTAATGGCATCAATTTCTATGCTACAAACTGGCTCAGGGTTCAGAAAAAATGGAGTCCACACATGTTTAAAAAGGGGTACAAGAATAGATATTTATTAAAAACACCTAAAAGTACTGAACTCTTACAGTTGATCAGTACTTTCATTACTGGAAATGGATATGAGATGAGATGTAAAACTGTAAACAGACAGACAAAGGCAAGGCAAGGCAAGGCAAAATGGTTGAATTGTAGAAATACCTTATTTCAAATATTACACTGCAAGTTTATTTTACTTAAAGAAGTATAATCCGTTATTGTTGATATATATAAATTGTGCATATCCCCAAAACTACTTTTTTCAATCAATCTTTCACTATATCTCCCACCTCTGTGTTTAACAAAATATAACAATAGGCAGGATAAACGACTATAAAGAAGTGTTTTACCAGGTCTGTCACACTTCTGTCAAGATGGAAGGATTCATGCATCAATTACATGATACGTTAACTTGCTATGTTTATGAGTCATCACAGCATGGTGCGTGAGGGGTGTCATCATATATATAAGGCATGTTTGGAGCAGCTCTGTAATCTTGGCCCATTGCTCACTGTGAGACGAACAAGCAAAGACCATAAGCTCAATATGCACATACATACTCATCATCAGGGTGTTTGTGTCACATGATCAAAATTATAGAACAAAAGGAACAAGTACACAATAGCACTTACAGAGTTATTACAGTATTCACTCATGTTGGAACAGTTGACTCCACTGCGCCTTGATGTTAAAATCTTTCAAACTTTTTTGTGTGTGCCATTCCCGTGAGATGTTAGAAGATGATCTGGGTTATGTATGTATTTCAGTCTGAGTTCACTGATTTCTGTGATGTTTGTTATGTTAGATAGAAGACAAGAAGCAAATTAAAGAAAAGTCAAAGTGAAAGAGCTGGGTGACCTTTGTGTGTCTTTATACAGTTAATGAACAACTTTTATTGTTTTTACCAAGTGCCAAGTTTTACTCCTGCCAAGAGGTTGGTTTTGGTCTCCATTGATTTATTAGGTTGTGTGTGTGTATAGAAATAGACTATCAAAAAGAATTATTGTGTGTGATACAGTGTGATCAGATGAGAAGATACTAAAGATACTGCTTCTAATAAACCATTGGGACTTAAAGTAAATTAAAATACACTTTTATACAATTATACACTTTAGTATAATTTTTAATTCACACTGCATTATGTAACTTTTTGGTTGGGGGTCCATCACCTGCTTGTTTCTTGTTTCTATGGATATGTCATTGCTCTGCCTGGAATGTTCCACAGTATGACATTAAACAGCTCTACCTTACATTTATTAAATGACCGGTGGTTTATTGCTCAAAAAATACCAAGAAAAACAGGCATTTTGACTGTGCGAGGTTTCCTCTCCACAGACCTGACCTGTAACTTGGTCTGGTTTGGTCTCCATGATAATAGAAAGGTTTAATACCATACAGTGAAACATTCCAGACAAAAATAACATCTCCATGCAGAAAAGCATTTGATAGGCCCTCCACCAGAAAAGTTACACAATGCTTTTAAGTAGTAGTTTAGCCTTAGTTTAGACTGTTTTTCCTCGTGGTTTAGTTGTGACACATTTTGAGAAACACTGGTGTAAATCTTGATTATTATAAGTGATCCTTCAAAAGTGTAATGTCCATTGTCAGTGATTTTAAATAACATATTGCTAGCTCCACAGCGGTGTCTTGTTAAACCTGGAATAGTATCAGTTTCTATTTTAAACCCCTCACTGGTCTCAGGTATATAGCTCTTGTTTATGAGCTCCTCTGTGGGCAGAACTGACTCATTTCTAACAGCGCTGTGTGTCAACAGGTTAGGCAACACCCCCTCCATGTACCAGAGCTCAAGGCTGCGCAGTCTGTCTCTGCTATTGTTCATAACCCCAGGGCAGACATTTTGAACCAGCCAGAAAAAAGCACAGCTTGGCTGCTCAAACATAATACTTATTAATTGGGTTTTAAAAGTCAATGAAACTCAGCTGATGGTGTAATACACTTACAGAACAGTTTTTTCATATTGAGTCATATACATTATTTAGTCTAAAAGTTCTGGTCAAGACAGGAGGGGCTTTCCCAGCTGCTCAGGGTGTGTAATAGGGTACACCCTGCCACAGTGCCAAATAATCTCAGGGTTGACCAATAAGAGGAATTTTTAACAACACGAGTATAGGACCAGACAATACTGTAAATAATTAAACCCAATCCAGAATTTGAGATACATATTAACTATTTTGATTTCTTGTTATGGTCACATTGTGCCTTTGTTTCTTCTAAGTTTGACCAATGATTGGTACTTTTAAGTGTCTTTGACTTGCTCACTGATTATTACTTGGGGAGAGTCCTGGGAAGGTCCCTTGGCTGTATTGTTATTGCATTGATACTGCATACGGCTGTAGGACAGGAGTCTATGGTCCTAATTTACAGGGTGGGGATCCCAGGCTGAGTAATGTGAAGTGCACTCACTACTGTTGCAATGGAGCAGAGTGACGTGCCAGGACAGGGCCGAGGGGGAGGGGGCGGGAGAGGCGAACTGGGGGAGGGACAGGGGAAAATAAGACAAAATCAAAAGCATTAAAAAGATGGTAAGCAGGAAGGAAAAGGCTTTTGGTGTGCAGCTCAGGGCTCTGTCTACTGCTGTCTGTGACCACAGCACAGAGCACTATGTGACACCATCGGAATGTTAGCCGGAGCCCAGAGAGAGGAGAAGCTATGGAATGTCATATGTAGGTCTGTGTGTTTCGGGAAGGGGGTGCAGGCCTGGGCCTGTCCCACCAGAGCCCAGGTTCAGTGGAATGTCTTCCCTCAATGTTTTGTGCCTGTATCCAAGCCAAGCCAAGAGAGTGACCAAAATGAGCAGCAGTCCCACCGGCAGCTCGGCATGTTGATGGGGATGGCTTGATTGTAAATTGTGGTGTTGGGAGCTGGGGCAAGTCTTATTTTTTAAACATTATCATTGCCACTGGTGTATGTTGTGTGCATTTTATCCAACTGTACTAAATTTTTAGAACAATGAAAAGGTGTCACCAGAACATAACCTTCTACATAATATCACTTCCTTGTATTTTCCTCAAGACATTCATGGACTAATACCTTCCATTGTCTCTATCTTTCACTGGAAATAGGTCTTGCTTGAAGTATTTTTGCATTACTGTTATGCACACGTTAGATACGAAACAAAGCAGCTTTAGCAGAACACTTGCTACTTTTGTGAAAGTGGGCCAGACTTATGCAGCTCCTCTTAGCCCAGAGCTCAGAGGGATATGAGCACTGACCTCATATGGCCTAAAGTATCCACTGAGGGGTCCACAGGGGTCCACAGGGGCCGACTACTGCCTGAGTCACCACTGGACTGAGGAGACAATCAATGACAGTGACATGGAGATGGGCACGTTGCTTTCACACGAGAACCGTCACAGACTTTTCTAAACATAGGGCTGAATTACTGAGAAAAGAAGATGCTTGCAATTTTCTGACATGTGATTAGATTTATGTTTTATATGTTTATATTCTCAAACTTTTCTAGTGCACATTTTAAACGTGTCTTCTAGGTGCATTAAAGCAAAGAGAGGACTGAAACATGAACTGCTAAACTTGTACAAGCTCCATGCATTTCAAAACATGTGGGAAGAGGTCTAAACTACAGGGTTAGATGACTTCATTAAATCCCATGGAAACAGCTATTTTGTTGTTTGTGGGGAACTTATATTACATAAATGATTATCCTTTGAGATTTTGTAATTGCGACCATCCAAACTGAATTAATCTTGGTACTCTAATGCTGACTTCTTGTCGATAAATACATAGTACTTTTTATCTTCCATATTGTCAGGCTTTGGTCATCCTTTTCTTCGGGTGAGTCTCCTTAAGATCACATTGGCTAGCTGTCTGCTGTTTTTTCCTTCGGTAGCCAGGCAGACAGAGAGGGATACTGGTTGGAAAAAGTACCACAAATATGCTGGAACATTTGTGTAGTGGCTGCAGTGTGTGGTGATGTGGGGCCGGTGGAGGGGCTGCACCTTGAGAACCAGGGCTCACGTTTAGGGGGAGGGAGGGGCTGTTTGTCCCAGGGGTCACGCAGGAGGCACAGGACAAAGAGCATTAAAGAGCGCACACACATTTACAAAGTGCGCTCCACCAGCTGTTCTCATTACTTCCTCCTCAGTGGACCACTCTCGCCAATGGAAGTACTTTTTGTAGGGGACAATTTCCTAATTGCTAATATGCGCTATTTTATCAGTTAGTTTATCCCTGAAAACAAACCTCAGAATATTAAAAGTTTTTTTTTCAAGTACTCTAAAGTTAAACTCTGTTCTGTTGTGAGATCCAATTGTTGAAACTTGCCAATGATCAGAATGGGGCTTTTTAATCTAGACATAATCCTTTAAAAGCATGTGGTTCAGTTCTGTCTGACTTGATCAAATTAATATTGTAAAAAATAAAAGCTACAATAGAAATCTGTGAGTGAACAATATAATGAAAAACTCAGTGACAAAGTGGGCCTTTGTCCCATTTAAACTCACTTTAATTAGTTTAATTTTACACATTTGTTTATTTCTCCATATTCTACCTGAACTGTTTAATATAGACCCTAGGTTATTTGTTAAATTATCACACACAAATTGTTAATTTAGATTTTTTCAGCCAACCCTATCTCTATTGCTGTACCACTGCAATTTACTACCTACCTATAGAGGCTGTTACATGGTCATTTCTGTAATTCCTATCATGTATCATAATCTCCCATACTGGAGATCAATAATGCTACATACATACAGTATTATTACCTCACTACCTCCAAAGGATTACTGTATATTAAAGCCCTATTGTAATAGATAGACTTAATAATCCCACCACTTAAGGCTTGACGTTAACAGATATATGACCCTTGAAACAGGCGTCTCTGCTCCTCTGTCTGTGCCCCCTGCTGTGGGTCGCTGTAGTCTGGTTGGATGGGCACAGGTCGGTCTCTCCATAGAAACAGCGCAGAGCCAGTGTCCTGACGTCTGCTGCCCACAAACGTCATCAGTCTTTTCACTTCACTGCTCCAGTAACTTAGTCTGGACTCCTGTAAAAGTTGTCTGACTGAGAACAATTGTGTCTGCTTGGCTGTGCCAGTACAAATATATTGCTGGGTGACATCACAGTGTTCCTTTTAGGCTGCTGTGATTAAGTGAGGGGTGGGGAGCAGAGATGAACCAATACACATACTCATATTGAATATCTGTGCCGATACTGAAAAAAATTGCTGGATCTGGTATCAGTTCCATGATATTGGTTCAGCCGATATTCTTGTTGGGCCTTTTATTGGATGTAAAAAGACTATTAAAGGCTTGAGTGTCTCATAATGTTGAACTTTTATTTATACAAAGCTATTCAGTAGTAGTAGCCTGATTCATTAGTTGATTTCACTTCATAGAAACCGTCTGACCTCTCAGCATTAGAATTCGTTCGCTTGACGGTAGGCGGGTAGATTTTTTTAATTTAACCAATTGCTGCTATTTTGGTCGTAACCTATGTAATGCGTTGTTCCGACTTTAAATCCTCGATCTCAGGAATTGTTGTCAACACAGAATGTATGGCTCTTTGCTGATTGGCTGGCGCCCGAACTCACACTTCCGAGGTTTCTGCAAACTGTCTAGTGTATTCCGATTCCTGACCTAGTTCCTGGACAGAAATGAAATTGAGTGGAGGCACTATGTGGCACCAGCCAGACTAGTTCAGTAGTGATTTAAAGGATAAATAACAGTATAACACAATTGGATCTCTTGTGTAATAAGTTAACTGTGGTTTATGGAAATAAGTGCCATTTTCTGTCCCTACAATGGTATCCTTTAATATCGGGTATCAGCAGATTTTTTAAGTCAAAGTAGCAATATAGTAGAGTAGTATAGATAATTGTAAATATAATATGTAGATTTAAACATGTGGATTTGGTCTCCATTTAGCGATAATTGATATGCTGAGAACGGCTTTAACTGTTTATCTCCATGATACAAGCAAGTGATGCCAAAATGCCAAATTACAGGTCATATCTGTGGAGAGGTGGCCCTGCTCTCAGTAAGAACAGGTTTTTGTTTTTTTTAGCAACGAAAACACCTGTAAGTGAATAATTGCTAGATACATACGTTGAATGCTATACTGTAGAACCCCAAGTAAAGAAATATTTCCAAGGAGACAAGCAGATTATAAGCCTCTTTCAGAAGGGTTAGACAGAGCACCTTTAAATGTAAATCTGTATTGTTTGTAGGTGTTCTCTTGTGAATTGCATTGTATACTATTAATGAGATCTTAGACTAAATAGAAACTCAACAGAAAGCTACAAAAATGTCATGCAAAAATAATATGAACATCTACAACATACACAAGGCTCTGCACAGACTCTTATGAAGAATTTAGTGAACAGCCATGAACGAGCCAAGCAAGAGGAGACATGCTCTGAACAGTGGAGCTTTGTGATCACTGGCCTCTGTCCACGTGTGCTACCTTTCCTAATAAAAGGGTTGGTCAATTTGAGAACCACTACAACTCACTAAAGACAAGCCTGTAATTACTGCCCTACTAGGACATTCTTTATAAACATGGAGATTTTATGTTTTCCCTGTCTAATGTGTGAATTGAGTAAAAAAAAGCCTTATTGTACACTGTTTCAAATGATTAATATAGCAATATTTCAGCATTCTTATCCCTAGTTTTTGCATTTTACACACTGTAAATATAGCATGTGTTTAATTTAAAGGGCCCATATTACATTATTTTTTAATCTATGTTACAATGTTGTTTCCTCTTCACAAACAGACCTGGAGTTGTGTTTTGTTTCACTCACACAAGTTTAACACACAAACCCTTTTCTCAAACAGAAAACATTTTGTTCCACCTTATGATGTCATGTGGTAATATAGGAAGTGCTCCACTGTGTTTTTAAACTCCATACATCTTCACTAGAGTCATTTGAGTCATTTCAACCCTGGAAAAGGTAAATGATAGCTGTTAACTTGAAAACTACCACAGCATGGCATCGCAAGATAGAACACAGCATTTAATAAAGCACAGACTGATAATAAAGCATTACTCAAACTTGTGTGAATGAAACAAAACACAACTCCAGGTATGTTTTTGAGGAGGTATTATAAAATAAGTAACAGCTACCAGGAGTCAGTTTTAGTTTTATAATATAGGACCTTTAATTTCAAAATGCAATGTAATGCCTGTGTAACTGTACATGTCAAGTCTCTAATTCTTCATAATTAATTGTTTTTCAGAGGCACATTTAAAGAGGGCTCTACTTTACCTGTGGGCATAAGGTCACTCTCTGGCCCAAATTCCTGCCATACCAGCGTTGTCCAAAATGCCCTCCAAGAGCGAAGTGTCTTTGATGGAAATTAGATTAGCACATTACATCAGAGGATTGATATTTTTACCCTCAATTTTACATTCAATGTCACACACACACATTTGTATGGGCTACGGACAGTGTTGGGAAGTAGCTGAATTCATGTACCATATTGAGTAATTGTATTCTGGTAGTTACTTTTTCTATTTGTTGGTATTCAGAATGTAGTAAATTTCTTAAAATGTAAGGAATACATGGCGGTACATGATCACACAATTTAGGCTTCAAACTGCAAAGAATCAGTGAGAAAAATAGAAAACTGCTTTAGTGATGCATGCAAGTGTGATTTTTCTGTCTCTGATCAGCGATAAATAAATACATAACAAACAGTGAAACAAATATAAAGTTGTTTCAATCCTATGTCGCATGCTTACACTATAATTTCAGTGCAGCTCTGCGTGAAAGTATTCTAAGTATTCAGAGCACAGTACTCTGCTTAGACCATGTACCAAAATGCCTTACAAAATACATTCAAATGCAGTTTTCAGTATTCTGTAACTAAATACATCATTCCGATCCCTGGATACAGATACGGGGCAGAGTGACTCCTTCAGTGTAGTTTTTTTGGGGCATGGTGACCGCTGTGGAGTGATGGGAACAAGTAGAATGTCAGCACAGGTCACTGACTCACTGTCCAATGACAAGGCAGTGTGATTCAGCCCCAACACACTTCCTGCTGCCCTGGAATGTGGACATCACAGGAGCTCAGAGACATAAGCACTCAAGTGAATATACTATGGGCCGCATGAGAAGTACCACTGAACCCACAAAACATAAAATACAGTTTTTTGTACTGTTAACTTCCTTTTCAAATGTCAGTGTTTTCATTAGAATGTGCAGTGTAAAATGCTGTGCTTACAGGCCTGTCATGATATTGCTGAAACTAATTTATACCACTAAACTTAAAGTAGAATTATCTTCACAAACTATTCTAAATGTATAATATGGTTAAGAAACAAAAATGGCAATAAGTAAATGAATTAAATATTTACATACTTAATTAGTATTAGGGATGTAACGATATACAAATCTCTCGGTACGATATTATCACGATATGCATCTCACAGTACAGTGTTTATTGCGATATTTTGGAGAGGCTGATATAATTGTAGATAGGAAAATTTTTTTGCTTGTAAAATACCTTAACAAGGTTTTGGTGTGAATTATTTCCGTCATAATCCCAAGAATTCAAGTTAAAAACATGTTTCTTCATGTTGTTTGTATTAAAATGAATCATGGGATTTGCAGTTTCCTGTGTTTATAAGCAGTTGCTACTATAAAACTATGCATTTAAGCAAAGGAACTTGTAATTCGATATTGTAACAGCCCACGTTATTATTGTGAGACATTTAACGATACGATATCATGATATTTCGGTTATTGTTACATCCTTGGTTAGTATCTATAATGAGTGATAGAAGTTATGTATTCATCCATCTACAACTTAAGTGTTATTGTAGTACAGAAAAGTAGCAATGAATGAAACTTAACACAACTCCAGGTATGTTTGCAATGAGGAAACAACATTATAACATAGATCAAAAAATACTGTAATATGCTGTTTAAATAGTAAATACATTTCCCCATTCCCTCACGTTACATTTTTTTTTTTTACCTGTATACAATAGTATTAATGAAAAAATCTTTCACATGTGACTACAAACACAAAATAGCACAACAAATTCCTCACAGTATTCTGATGTTCTTCACAAACTTTTGATCTCTCCTGTTTGCTGTATATGGTAAAAAGAAAGTATTTGAACAGCCTTACCTGTGACCGCTTTAATGATTGACTGGATCTTGACCGGGTTGTGCTGCTCTGATCGTGCACAGGAGAGCTCCGAGCAATCTGACCACTCACTCTTGTGCATTTTCTTAAACTATGGGATTAGAGTCAGGTTTATTAATTGGACACACTTCATAATACAGAAGGAAACTCATGTATTCAGGTTATGGTACAGCTTCACATTTCTCCCTAGTCTTTCTATTATTTTTACCTGTCTCCAGTGGTGGAAAGTAATGAAGTAAAAGTAGTAAAGTTCTGTACTCAAGTATAAATTTTAGGTATCTGTACTTTTCTTGAGTGCATTTTAAAGTGGATACATTTTACTTTTACTTTACTACATTTGAGAGCAGGCATTTCCACTACATTGTTGAACACGACTGAAAAGTAAAAGTAGCCTTTATGATATTTGAACAAACTTTGAGCAAACAAGAAAAATAGATCGATTCAGTTGTTTCCATTAAAAACAAAATTAATCAAAATTACTACGTGAAGCTTCATCAGATCTCTGCGAAATACTTTTACTTTGTACTCTCTAAGCATGTTTTAAATGGGTACTTGAGTAGATTTTTTCATACTTTTGCTTTTACTTGTGCATTTATTTTGCTCCAGTATCTGTACCACTGCTCATCTTAGGAACTTACACATTGCAATAGATGAGAAGAATTTTGTCAGAAAAAAGATATGAGTTTACAAAATTGTTGAATTTAACTGAACTGTATCTCAAAATAACTTAAGTGGATACATGATTTTAGTGGCCAAAATTGAAGATTTATGATCCTGATTTGGCTGAAAAGAAATGTTGTAAATTGTTATGTTCTTCTGAAATATGACAGTGAAACCTCAAAACTGTCTCTGCCATAAACAGTTTGTAACACAGCAAATCTATTTTAGACCAAAAACACATAAATCCTAAACTCTTATATAGTATATTTGTGAAGGTGGTTGGTCTTCAGATGCTCTTCATAATTAAGTACATCTAATTGCTGTAAATGACCAGTTATATGAATGTAGTGGCCATCCTCTGCTGACTCTTAAACCAGTAACACGTCCTCATTAAGCAGAGCAGTGATTTGGCAGGGGGTTCATCAGGAGAGCTGGCTCCAGGCCAGTACAGAGCGTACCTGTGTGAGAGCTCACACAGAAACTGAGAGAATGACACAGAAAGATGTGGAGGATCGGACTGTAATTGGGTTAGTGAGGTGTTCCAGACTGTTCCATCCAGAAGGGTTGCTGGGTTACACGAATAGCCAGCGTCTTAACTACGAAAGATGTGCATGTAAAAAGACAGTGTGAATTTATGGATTTTTTCTATTTCATGAAACTGAAGGTGCAATTTTTAGCTGTTCTCATGGTGGTTATTGCTTTGGTGGGGATGTTCCACAGTATATATTTTGCATTTATTCAGGTGTTTTTATTGCTAGTAAAGAAAAAAGAAAAGAGGAACATGCATTCTAGCTACAAAATCTACATGAAGACAAGCAGAGCCTCTAACAGAAAAGTTACATAGTGCAGCTTTAAGATAAGTATTATTGAGCTGGACTACTGAAATTGACAGGTTCTCACAATTTGGTTATAAGCTACAGAAATACCAAAGAAAACAAACAATGAGGCTTCAAAATACATCAAACTGCTTTTTGCTTTTCTTGTGGTCTATTGCTATGGCTCTCAAACCTTTCCCACCAAATACCAACAGATCTAAACCAGGTCTAAAAAAAGGACTATTCTAGGTCTAAACTAGGGCTAAACCAGGACTAAAAAAGGACTACACATGCTAGTAGTTCTGAACATGGTCTAAACCTAAAGATGAAATAAATTGAGAGTTTGAGAAGCAATGAATGTGACTGAGTTAAGTTATTTCAAGCATGGTACAAATATTTTAGATTGTAGAGTTCATGTTAAATTAAATGTTTCTTGTTTCTTTTTTCACAGAATGTGCTGGCTAAGGCGCTGTACGACAATGTGGCTGAGTCTCCCGACGAGCTGTCCTTTCGTAAGGGGGACATCATGACAGTTTTGGAGCGGGACACTCAGGGGCTGGACGGGTGGTGGCTGTGTTCGCTCCACGGTCGTCAGGGTATTGTACCGGGAAACCGCCTGAAGATCCTGGTCGGCATGTATGACAAACAACAGGGATCTCCCTCCACGCCTGACCCAACTACTGTCACCTCCCCGTCACAGCGCCCCCTACTGCCCCCTCATAACACCTATGCCAAACCCACACCCTCAAGCTCTGTTATGGGCACAGCTTCACCAGGCTTTCCTAGCAAGCCCATTCCAGCTCCGCAGTACACCTCCATGCACCCTGCTACAACCAACCCTGACTCGATCTACATGATGCCTCCGTCTCATGACTCCAAAGGCAGTGTGTACCAGATCCCTTCTGGCCCAGTTGGTTCAGCTCCACAACCCCCAAGTAAAGCTCCACCCCTGACCCAGAGGCAATACCAGGCACCTTCTCAAGACATCTACCAGGTGCCTCCCACCCTGCAAGGGGCTGGCCCAGCTGGGGTGGCATCAGCGGGGCAGGATGTGTACCAGGTGCCCCCGTCTCTGGAGAAGAGGAACTGGGACAGTGGCAAACCACTTGGAAAGGTAAGGAATAGGGATTTAATGATATCCAAATTTCTTGATACAATATTGTGACATTTTGTGGAGGCTAGCCAAAATGTGAATATGCTACATTTTCCTTTTAAAATGCCTTGAAAAGCCTTTGGTACTGTTATAATACAAAGAATTAAGATTTAAACATGCTTAATAACAGTTATTTCTTCATGTAGTCTGCACTAAAGCAGAGGAAAGGATCATGGATTATTTTTTAGCTATTGCTGCACCATCACAATAAATTTAAGCAAAGAGACTTGATATATTGTGATGGTACAAGATTATTGTGAGACTTTTGACTATACAATATCACGATATTTCTGTTATTGTTACATTTCTAGTAAGGAATGGGGAAGGCGACTTAGTAAAGTTGTGTTAACTAGACAATATTTACTCATTCTAACTATTCTTTTCGACTTAATTGCAGTAGTTTTTTATTTGAATACTCACCATTTATCTTGCTCAGTAAAATGTATTTACCAGCCAAACTAATCTTAACCCATTCATTGAAACACACACACACACACACGAAATTGAGCCCAGCACCATCTGTTTTAAATGGTTTTGAGCATCTCAGTGATTGACAGTGGTCTGTAGAATCTTGCCAAACTGTCTTGGGACGATAAAAATATGTTTTGTCCAACAAGAAAAATGTGTTACAAAAACAGATAAGCAATTTATTCACAATTAGAGATTGTATAGTGTGGAAATAAGAGCTTAAGTGGATTTACAGGCTTAATAAGACTATTTTTGGCTTTGTCAGGTCAGTGTTGTGGCATTGCGTAGCTAGAGAACAACATTTGAAAGTTTATTTATGTCTCTTTGCCTCTAGTTACCACCACAATCTGAAATAAAACTACCAGATGCAATTAGGGTGTACCCTTTAAAGTAGATGTTAAATGACTTAAAAACAGCTTTTAACATTTAGAAATAACAGCCATTGAAGGTCAAGCAGTACTTTAATAATAGTGCTTTTAACAACATCTATTTTTAGTATAAATAAAGGTTTATTAACAGTGCACTGGTCTTCAGCTAAACCTGTAAAACAGATATTGCGCTGTCTTAAATTTAAAGTTGCACTATGTAGCTTTTTTGGTGAAGGGATTACCTTGATTATTGCGCAATATGTAAAATAAACTTGTTGATCACAGTGGGGACAGGTTCATGGTCAGCAAGCCTACACATGATAAGAATTCGTATTTGAAGGTATTTTTGAGCTATGAAACACCTGTAATTGAGAGAGATATGTTTAATGCTGTACTGTGGAACATTCCTGGAGCACAAGAAGTGGTTTAAAAAAGACTTTTAGTGTCAGCCATGATTTAGATATTATTTTTTTATTGAACTGTATCGAATAGATTTGAAATATATATCGTATCAACTTAAAAGCGCACTGTATTGAGATATGTATTGTATCATGGCCTATGTATCGAGGTATGTATCGCATCGGCAACTTCTTAATCATACCCAGCCCTAAAATTGGCCTGTATTGCCAATAACTAGACATATTCAGAAGCATAAATTCAATGCAAAACTGTTATGGATTTGTTTTGGAGTGTACAGTGGTAAAGGATTGCCATATTTAGCTGGTCCCATTCTCACTCTTCCTAGTCAATAGCTGTCTGAGTGTGGAGTCCATGGACATCAACAGGTTTATCACGTTTTGTCCTTGAGCCCCGGTGCCAGGCCATTACTGCTGCCGAGGCTTATCTGGGCGCCTTCATTTCTTCTACTTTTCTCTCTTTACTGCAAATCGTGCCCCGTTAGGCTGAAAGAAAAAGACAGATTTGAAAACAGTAGATCCACTAACTCTGCACACAGGCTGGTACCCTTGGCCGGGGTCATAGCGAGTTCAAATCTTATGTCTTTTTTAGGCTTGGTCTGTTTGTTCTGCAGCTATATCCAGTGTGTTTCATAGAGGCTTTATGTATTGTATTTACTCATTCATTTTCCATCACATTTACCAAGCTTAGCAAACAGGCAGCTTAGCCCTCTTTGAGCTAGTTAGACATTACAAGATAAGGTGTTCTTGCTCAAAGGCTGTTGCTACACATCTGTGGATATGTATTAGAAATCACAGAATCAGATCACATTATGTTTGTTGATTCAGGCGATTTAAAGATGCAGAGTATGTAACTTTTTTGAAGAATCAGCCACCTGCTTGTCTTCTGGAGATGTTATTGCTTAACCCTAACCCATATTTCAAAGTGTGGCATTAAACGTATTTATCTACAAAAGCATTGCCCGAGACAAAGTTAGAGGTCAGATCTGTGAAGAGACAACCCTGCTCACAGTAACAATGCGTGTTTTTAAAATTTTTGAGCAATAAAAACACCGGTAATTGAAAAAATAAAGCCAAATAGAAAGGTATAATGCCATACTGTGGAAGATTGTAGGTAAAGCAATAATAACAAAGGGAGACAAGCAGGTGGCAGACTCATTACCAGAAAAATTGAATAGTAAACCTTTAATAATACAGACTTTCACTTATACTTGTTATGAAAGTATAAAGGTTTAAATAGACATTGAACAACAATATCTCATTGTAAAGAATCAGAATCTATATTTTCTTCCTCCCTTCATGTCTGTTACGTGCCAATCCAAAATACACCTCACTTAACTGTTTTGGAGGATAAAAACCCCCCACCTCAGACACATAGATAGTAAAAAGCTGCATAAAAGAATGTTGAGGTTAGAGCTGCCAGTCGTGACAGCTTAAAGGTGCATTGTGTAACTTTTCTGGGGGGTATACTTCACCTGCTTGTTTTGATGGATTTGATGGATGTCATTGCTCTACTTGTTCCACAGTATGACATTGAACAGCTCTACCTTCCATGTATTCAGTTACAAGTGGATTTATAGCTCAAAAATACTTTGAAAAACAGGAATTCTGACTGTGAACGGGGTTGCCTCTCCACAGACCTGACCTGTAACTTGATCTGGTTTGGTCTCCATGGTGATAAAAAGGTTGTGAAACATTCCAGACAAAGCAATAACATCTCCATGAAGAAAAGCATTTGACAGACCCTCCACCAGAAAAGTTGCACAATGCACCTTTAAAGAAGAGCAGCACCAAAGGGGAGATTTATGGGGGTACTGAAAGGGGAGAAATTGGTTGGTACGAGTGACAGGGAGGCAAAGGATGAGCTAAATTACGGCAGATGTTTTAGTGCATACCAACAGAAGGCATGGGTGAAAAAAACTCCATAATTAGAAGAACAATAGTTTGGGAGTCATTAAAAAGTTACAATGGTCCAGTAATTATTTCAATTGATGATGCCCATACCAGCTGTCAGCCTATTACCAAAGGCCCATACCACAATGAATTTTACAGATTCAGAAATAGCAGCAGGCTCCTTTGTGCGTCAGGAGTCTGCCGGCTTTACACAGCTGTCATCTGAGACATCAAAGAGTGAGGAGGGTGTGACAGTGGGACACGAGCCCAACAGCAGCTGAACGTCTGTGTGTGCTGCTGCTAATGCCACTGTAATAAGCACTATTGATGGAGGATTGGTAAAGCTACACTCTGGTATGAAGAGAGAGTGTAGGCAAACATGCAGAGCTGTCATTCATTAGGATATGGAGTTAACTGATTAGTTTGGCGTGTTGGGTGGTATCGTTCAGTAGTGTGTTTGTAAAGGTCCTATATTTCACAAATTGAGCTTTTAGAAATGTTAGAATGTTGTTTCCCCATAAATGTAGCCAGAGTCGTGTTTTGTTTGATTCACACATGTTTAAGTAATCATTTATTGTTAGTCTGTCTCATGGATCTATTAAAATAACTCTCTGTCTACATCTTCAAAGCTCAAAATGCCCTGTTCCACCTTGTGATGTTATGAAGTGGTAGTTTCCAATTTAACAGCTACCTTTTACCTTTAGCTCAGTAATGATTTGAGGTCTTGTTTGTTATTAAATGCATGAATGAAACAAAATACAACACCAGGTATGTTTCTGATGATTAAATAACATTATAACATAAACTAAAATCTCAAATAAATTGTTTTTCTCAACTAATTAATATATAGGTAAGTAGTATGTTCCATATTATAACATTAAATGGTCTGGAATCCCTGTTACTAATATTTTCCAAAACATAATAATAAGATCACATTTTCCTGTAGTTCCTCAGTGTCTATTTCCATTCTTACTGGCCTCTTGGATAGATTTATAGCAGTAAAGCAGGTACCAATTTCTAGTATTTACACCCAAATCTTATTTTAATGTGACACAGCCGCTCCAACGGCACAACGCAAAAATAACTCCCTTTTCATGACAAATCTTTGAAAAGTTACGTCTTAGTATTTCAGGTATGTTTTTAGCTCAAACAAACTCAAGTGTCCTTTGAAAACAGTGCTATAAATAAAGCATTTGAGCAGCAGAAGTGTGTCGTTAAACCTTGTCATATTTGTATGCGAGAAGATGCTGAGCAGCGGGTGTGGGGAGGGCTTATGGAGGCACATGCTCGGAGATTATCTGGAGACTAATGAATTTAACACAGCTGTTTGGCACACTGCACTACTCAACACTGCAAACACAGACATTCCAAGTAAAGCTGAAACTTGCACCATCACTAATGCTAAGTAATACAATATTATATCAGATTTATCACACTTTTATTCATATATTCTCAAGATAAAGTATGTTTTAGAGCAATACTGTCAAAGCCCATCATGGAAATTACTATATCAACTTATTGTTCAATACATGAAAGCTGAAATAATATATTTTAGGGGTCAGTATTTATCGTGTGTACATTTTCTTTGTAAATAAGATTTGAGCTGCAGAGGGTTGTGTAACTAACTTTTATGACTAAGTATTAGTTCATTCTTTCTGCTATTTATTTGTTGCAGTTCAGGCGTTTTGAATGATATTGTTGATTTAAAAAATGGTTTACTGGGATTGTCTTTCATTATTGTTCTTGTGTCAGTCAGTGCAAACAGGTAAAAAGAAGGGATGGGTAGGGATGTAACAATAACTGTCACATCGTAATATTGTATCATCAAAGTTCTCACAATATTATCGTGGACCATCACAATATATCGAATTACAAGTCTCTTTGCTTAAATTAAGTGTTATGGTGCAACAATAGCTAAAAAAAGACAAAGTGAAGTACATAGACCATGATCCTTTGCTTCATTTCAGTGTAGACTCTAATAGATAATAGAAATAACAGTTCTAAGCACGTCTACGTCTTAGTTCTTTGGATTAAGTCTTCTCAAGGCATTTTAAGAGGAAAAAGTAGCATATTAACAGTTTTGTTACCCTCCACAAAATATTGCAATAAATATCATACCGTGAGATATATATTGTGAAAATATTGTACTGAAAGATTTGGATATTGTGATATTGTGATATCGTGAGCTTTCCCACGATATTGCAATAAATATTGTTGTATGAGGTTCATACGTGACGATATTGTATCATTAGACTTGGATATCGTTACACCCCTAGGGATAAGACAATAATGTTGTTTATCGTGATAAAAAGGGTAGACAATAAACGTTCAAGGGACATTTGATATAATCGTGAAAACCACCATTATATCACCAGAATGTGCTGAAAAAAAGCTACTTATCTATGATGTTTTTTTCCAAATCATTGTTGTTTTCAGTTGTAGCAAAGTATGTTTACTATAACAGATATTCATAATATTAAAAGTATAAGTATTTATATCCATAACATGTTTAAACTGTCAGCATTTTAAAGCAGTATTGTGATATAATCGTTAATCGCAATTATTTTGTGTCACCAAATTTGAGTATCTTCCTGTCTCATACCAGTATACAGGCCTACTTATTTTTGCTTTTACTTTACCCTTGCACTTCACCAGCACCACTGTCTTGACTGCAGCCTGCGTGTGTGCTAATTACCCCATTGTTCAATTAGCATTTGTTTTCTTGTAATTAGCATGTTGCCAGAGTTGCTAGACAGTCCTGTGCAGAGTAAACACAGTAGCCATGTGGCGTTCAGTGGGGGGCGGACTGTTTAATCTGTTAAGAGACCTCAGCAGTCCCCTCTCTGTCTAGCTCTGGCATTCCCACTGTTCCTCTATACCCTGAGAAAGCTATGGGCCGTTAGCTGCTACCAGTTTAGACAAACCACCAAATCTCCTGTAATTATGGCCCTATTTTCACCGCTCCATCTTTGAAGCTCACATCTGTATCATAAAGACATCCTCGGAGCTGCAGCTGCCTGTGTTGGGGCTATTTTGGAGTTGGTGTGGTTTGGGTGGGCATTTTGAAGCTATGTGTTTGACGACATGTTGTAATCAGCCTGATGCGTGTGTGCTCGTGGTTTCCTTGAATAAAAAGAGGCGGAAAATGGGAAGGAGGAGGCGGGGCTAAAAGCAGAGGTCATTTGTTGAATAGTGCATGAAGTAATCATTCACAAGTCACAAAGAAGGATCTCCCAAGCCCCGGTCTAGAGCTATGGCTTTGTGTGTATATTATATTAAGCAAAGGAAACGGAGCCTTTTCAATGTGTGGCTGTGGTTTATTGGTACCTCGGGAGCAGTGCAGTTATTCTGAGAACACAACACAGTTTTCTGGAGTAGTTTATTTAGGTCAGTGAATCTGAAAGTACACTGCCATCCTCAGGCCACTTCTTTCGTCTATAAAATACTTGTAGATATGGTCTGGCTGGCCACTGTCTGAACAGGGGATTCAACTTGTCTTTGATATTTAAATGATGTTAAATGTGTTTTTACAACAGGTTCATGAAGTACTTTTTCTTTCATCATGGTTAAAATTAAAGCAATGATGTGAAGAGCGTTGGACAATTAATTTTGGGTTGTAATATTGTATTTTGCACTATTACCTCACATAGTTTTAATAAATGGCTACATAGCTATAGAAAGAAAAAGAAATGTCCAATAATTACATTTAAAATAAACCATGAAACCTCAACTTTGAACTGAATACTTGCTATGAGTTATGTGTACTTGCCCCTGATAACCATGTAGAAATGTTTCCTCTTTGAAAATAACAGCCTTATCCCATATCATCATATTTCAGCGGGTGTGTCAGATAAAATTGTTGTTTTAAAAGCAGGCAAGCGGGTACTAAGATAGCTGCTAATGTTAACATGTGATCAAGACCAAAAATGAAATAGTAGCACATTTAAAATCTCTTTTTGGGTTACCACAAACGCTCTCCACAACAAGGTTAAACTCCTGTATGCAACACAGATGGCTGTCAATCATTTCTTAGAACGAGCTCAAATAAATTCATGTAGTAATAGATATTGACTTTGTTATTTGAGGAGTTTAAGAAGGAATCAATGTCACTTAGGATGCATTAAGGTGAACATCAATTTTGCATATCCCTCCACCTCTCACCGCATTTGTTGAGATTTAAATGGTAACTGATTGTGTGACATTTTAATTTTATATATTAATTATTATTGCTACAGATCTGGTTGGAGGGGAGTGGAATAACTTTAATGGTAGTGTATGCTGTTCGAAGTCCCTATATTACGCAAAAGTGACTCTTGTGAGCTTTAAGCCATGTTAGAATGTTATTGCCTCATCAAAAACATACCTGGAGTTGCATTTTGTTTCGTTCATACATGTTTGAGTAACCCTTTATTATTAGTCTGCCTACATTTCTATAGCTCAAAGTGCTGCAATAGTTTTCAAGTTAACAGCTGCCTTTTACATTTTGTTTAGTAGAGATTGGTAGCCAGGCTGGCACCACCTAGTGCCTTTGCTCAATTTCATTTCTCTCCAGCGACTAGGTCGGGAATCAGAATACACTAGACGTTTGCAAGAACCCCGGAAGTTGTAGACCATGCACCTGCCAATCAGCGAAGAGCTGTGAAGCCATGACGTCAGACTCAAGCACCTGTCTGGGTCAATTTTGTGGTGCAGCACGACAGTAAACAAAGCGTCGAGATTGGAGGTAGATGAAGCCATACATTCTATGTTGGCAACGATTCCCAAAATCGAGGAGTCAAAGCTGGAACAAAGAGAATGTTTGGTGAATTTTATCAAGGGGAAATGTGTTATTGCCTTTCTTCCTACAGGATCTGGCGCATTATATACGTCACAACCAAATAGCAGCGATTGGTTAAATAAACAAGTACCCGCCTACCATTGAGCGAACAAATCCTAATGCTGTGAGGTCAGACAGTTTCTACGAAGTGAACCCGGTTGATAAGAGATTGGCACTTCGAGAGCTGAAATTATCCAAATGATTTTAGTGAATGTGTATAGAGTTTAAAAACACAGTGGTGCACTTCCTGTATTACCATATGACATTACAAGGTGGAGCAGAGGGTTTTCTATTTTAGAGAAGAACTCAGCCTAAATATGCAGGGCTTGCGTGTTAAACATGTGTGAATGAAACAAAACACAACTCCAGGTCTGTTTGTGATGAGGAAACAACAATATAACATAGATCAATAAACAGTGTAATATGGACCCTTTAAATTTGGAATATGGCAATGACCAAAGCACATGTCATAAGTTAAATCATTCTAGAGAGACCCTTTTATAACATTAGACGGCAGTTGACAGCTAATTAGACATTACAGCACTCATATCTTACTAAATACCAACACTGTTTCACTAATCCAGCCAGTTATATTTAAATCTGCCATAGTATTAGCTTGTAAATGTATACTGTACAGATGGTCATTTATGTTATGGAGTCTTTGGGGAGTGGTTTCCTTTTCAATCCTGTCCCAGGCGTCCATTAGTGAAACCACTAAAAAGAATTAGCATAGGAATCATAACATTTAGCATATCAGTAATTAGTCCAATCCGATAATCCTTGCGTCCTTGGTGATTTGTTGTTTAGCCTGGGTCACAGTTGTCTCATGCTAAGTGGAAGAACTAGAGAGATTAAATAATGCAGTGACAGTAGCATCATCAGTAACACGCCCACTCCTCTGATGCTTAAGGTATTAAATGCGACTCGCTGGGATGTGTCTTTTCCCTGGAGACACACAGTAGATCAATAGAGTCGTATCAATCAGAGCATGGTCTAGGCTGGACTCATCTGGCACTTAGACCAGTCCACTCATTACACTTGAAAGCTTTCTGATGACGAACCAAGACGTGTTTATGTGTGAACTGAAAAATAGGAAACTGGAGCAACTAAACCTAACCCCTTCCAACCTTGGCCAAGTGCATGGTGTTGATGTGTCCAAGAGCAAGACGCTTTCCCACTGCTACAGGGCATCCATTGTAAAAATCTTTCAAATTACTGCTTGTTGTGGCTAATCTCTGTCTAAGTAATAGAGGAGACTATGATGGTCCCCAAAGTCTAAAAATAATCTGAACAAAAATTTGTTTTAAATATTTATACTCAGTGCTTGTAGTATTTTCTTAAAACATATAAAAGTAACTATACTGTATCTGAATTTAGTCATGTTTTTATCAGCCAAAAATTCTCATTATTTTCCATATATTGTATTGAATAAAATGATTCAAATATGGATTTCAGTATAAACATGTAGGAAACACTGATGTATACGGTACTAATCTTACTAGAATATTCTCAACAGCAAACCTGAAATGGCATTTTCATTCTTACAATTGTGCTTGGTTAAAAATATCTTCAAAACGACACTTTTTGTGCATTGACGTATAAATTATAGGCTTCTGCAGCTTTGAGAGTAATATCCATTTATAGTGGTAATGACAGGAGTGACTCAAGGTGCTCAAAATCATGATTATCCTCGACTACCTCCTACCTCCTTGTTTGCATCACTATAGAAAACAGAAAGAAAATACTGAAAAACACCTACATTTAATCCTCATTATAGTAGCTTGAATACCAGTAGATAATAGAGTATGCTTAGATATAAATATACAATATTATTCACTTCAACAGTAATACAATTTATTCACCCACAACCCTATAACATTTGCAAACTTTATTCACACAGTAATTAAGCCTGTCAGATGCTGAAGCAGGATATATTGCTACACAGAAATATAGCGATAAACGATAATATTGAAGCTACTTTATGCCACTGACACAAAGCAAAATAAACCAATTAAAAAAATAAAATAAAATTAAAGCCATGAGCTGCAACGAATGAATAGCAGAATGAACCAGTAATTACCCATAGAAGTTCTTTATTCTACCCTCTACACTTCAAATCAAATATTATTACATAAAATGGAAAAAATCTCCCCATTATTGCAAAGAAATTGTACCCACGATAAATACTGAGCCCAAAATATATTGTCCCAGCTTGTATATATTGAACAATAGGTCAATATAGTAATTATCATGACAAGCCTAACAGTGATATCCTTCTTCAAAGGTACTGCACCCATACTATCGAGTTATGATCTGTATTTATTGTTGCTGATTTGTTGAGGTAAAATGATCCATCAGTGAGTGCAGGGTAGGGCATGGTCGTCTTTGGTTTCATTTGTAAATGTTCAGAAATCAATGCGTAAAGGGGACACCTGACTGTCAGTAGGAGGGGTGTTCAGCGAGGGGTGGGCCGCAGATGTTGTCATTTCCCAGACGGGGAGCTACTCTAGACTCACATCTCATAATGCACAGTTTAAACAGGAGCACAATGGAGCCACCAGATTCCCACAGCAAATCAAACAGCCTGCTGCTTGGGCGCTCTTCCTGCTGTGGGCGACTATGAGCTCTGGGGCTCATGTAGATTCAACAGCCTGGAGTCAAGGGGCAAAAGTCTGCAGTAGTGTTTTTGTAATTGTTTTGGGGCAGGCCTGTTACACTAATTACTATACAGACTTATCGTTCAATATATGAAAACTGGAACAGTTATTCTGGGGGCTAATCTATATTCAACAGTCTGGAATCAGGGGGCAAAAGTCTGTGGCAGTTTTTGGTTTTGAATAGACGTTTGGGTATAAAGTGTTTTGGTAATTGTTTTGGTAATAATTACTGTACTGACTTATCGTTCAATATATGAAAACTGGAACATATTTTCTGGGGCTCATGTGCATTCAGTAGTCTGGAGTAAGAGGACAGTTTTTGGTGTTGAATAGACTTTTGGGTATAACGTGTTTTGTTAATTGTTTTGGGTTACCCGTTTTCATTTAACCCATGGTTTAACTTTCTTGCTGTGTGCATTTTTCTAAACTCTATAATCCTTATAGTTGGTGGTAGATAGGCCTGTCAGGATTATACCTGTAATGATTTATTGTACAATATATGATAGCTGGAACAATATATTCTGAGGCTCAGTATTTATCATGTGTGCAATTTCTTCCCAATAATGGTGAGATTTTTGTTATTTTAGATTTGAGCTGTAGATGATTGATTAAGTAACTTCAGTAGCTAATTATTCTGTTCTTTATTTGTTGCAGCTCATGTCTTTTAACGATACTGTCTATTACTATCTGAGATTATCTTGCTTTATTTTAATTGTGTCAGTGGTATAAAGTAGTTTCAATATTATTGTTAATTGCCATATTTCTCTGTAGCAATATATCATGCTTTGAGATGTGTTTTTGTGACAGGCCTAATTTGGGTACTCGTTTCCATCTAACCTTCATATTTTCATTTCCTTGTTGTATTTGGTTGTAAATAAAACATTAATTATGTAAGACATTTTTGTTTACTCTGTAATCTTTTTTCTTAGGGCTAGATATTAAAATTATTATTAGGCAAAGCAAGTTTATTTGTATAGCACAATTCGTAAACAAAGTGCTTTACAGAAAAAGAAAGACAGTAAAATCACAATACAAACAAGCCAAAACATAAATAATCATCATAAAATTAACATGAAAGGAGAAGAGAGCAGAATAAAACCCTTTCAGTCATATGCACAGCTAATCAGCACTTATTAGTACTAGTTACATTGGCAGCAGCAATGGTAGTAGTAGAAATAGTTGAAGCAGTAGCTGTTGTGCTGGTATTTGTACATTGAAATTGAAGCTGCATTATATTCAATAATTAATGGACATTTCTCCATGTTGTAGTTTAGTCTGTCTTGTCTGTATAATGCATACTAAACATTAATTCAGTAAGAACCTACTGAAATGCAAATCGTTAAATGCCTTGATTGAATTATTTGCATAATGACTCTGTGATTCAGTTTTGAATATGTATGAACACACTGCAATTTGAGCAAGTGGTTTTAATCTAAAAGTTATTCTATAAATAACCATGCTGTAATTTCAGGGAGTAAAACAGCAGGATATTTTAGACTTTTATTATTATATTATTTATTATTATTATTTATTTTAGACAAACTTTATTGATCCACAAGGGTATTTGGACACAGTTAAAATGTTGTGAGAGTTTTGAAGGTTGGTAAAAATAGTGCTCAAGCCCTAACTATACTGTTGTCTCTTTTGTGTGCAGGTGGTGGTCCCAACACGCGTGGGGCAGGTTTACGTCTATGACACAGTGAAAGGAGACCAGGACGAGTATGATGTCCCACCCAGGCATCAGACAGTCGCCCAGCAGGACATATACGATGTGCCCCCCGCCCGCCAACACTTTAATACCCAAGTCAGTAATTGACTCTTGTGAGCTTTTAGTCATTTAAGAATGTTGTTACCTCCTCAATAACCTACCTGAAGCTCCAAAGCTCAAAATACTTTGTTCCACCTTGTGATGACATGTAGTGATAGCTTTCAAGTTAACAACTACCTTTTTACCTTTAGTTCAGTAGAGATAAGCAATTCCACAGATAAAATTATCCAGATAATTCCAGTGAAGTTGTATGGAGTTTAAAATCACAATAGAGCACTTCTTGTATTACCACATGACATCACAAGGTGGAACAGGGTATTTTCAGTTTGAGAGAAGAACGCGGGCTTAATATGCAGCGTCTATATGTTAAATGTGTGAATTAAACAAAACACAACTTCAGGTTTGCTTTTGATGAGGAAACAATAACATAGATCAGAAAATAGAATCATATGGGCCCTTTAAGATATTGTTGTTAAGGTTTCACAATCTAATTTATCTGTAAAGTCAAATCAATAAAGAGGCATAGTATGTATATATAATATAGTATTGACTTTTCTTTTTGTGGTAGGTGTATGACACTCCTCCAATGGTGGTAAAGGGCCCATCTAGTGTTCAAGATGTGTATGACACTCCTGCCAGCAAAGACAAGCTTGCACAACAGCAGGTATGAATTGTGGACATTTTAACGTGTAACTTCATAGTTTTTTTTTACAGAAATACTTAATATATTAATTACAATATTTATTATATTAAGCCAAATCCTAACCATAATCATAACCATGTTTTTTATGTTAATTTAACCATTTGCTTTTTGAATTTTAGTGTAAAAGATGACCAATAGACTTGTTTATCTCATTAGGTCTATGACTTCCCTCCATCTGTGAGCAAAGACGTGCCTGATGGTCAACCAATCAGAGAGGAGACCTATGATGTCCCGCCTCATTTTGCCAAACTCAAAGGGCCTGTGGCAGTCCCGACCTCCCAGTACCTCCACAACAACATGAACGATGACGATGATGAGCCCCCCATACCGGAAGATGTGTATGATGTCCCACCCCCCATCCTGACGGAGAAGCATTTCAATAGAGTCCAGCCCAGTCAGGACATCTATGACATCCCCACCAGCCTCAGGACAGGCTACCCCGGTCAGGACGTGTATGACTTCCCTCGAGAGAGGAACCCGGAGAGGCCTGCAGAGAGAGGGGAGCAGTATGTGTATGATGTACCACCACAGGTAGGCAGCAAGGAGATTGTGAATCTGAAATATTGAATAGTACAGAATTGTTAAAAGTATAATGTCATTATAAACATCATAATTTGTCTTTTGTAGGTTGTGCGTGACCCTCAAACTACAGATGACCTCAGCATGTCTTTCAAACGCCTGTCAGCCTCGAGCACTGGCAGCACACGCAGTAACCACTCGGCATCATCTTTAGACATGGTGCCTGTTCGGGACACGTCAGTCCCTGCCCCTCTCCCTGGGAAACCCCTCATGTTGGACCTGGACCAGGCCATGGAGCGCCTGTCCCGTCTGCAGATGGCTGTGGAGTCCAATGTGTCTCTCATGATGTCCTTTATCACTGGCAACTGGAGGAGTGCGGAGCAGCTGGAGGGGAACCTGCCCGCCATCCACCAGGCAGCGGACCGCGTCAGGGCTTCGGTCAGGGACTTCCTGGAGTTTGCCCGAGGTGCTGTGGCCAACGCAGCTCAGGCCACAGACCGCCTGCTGCAAACTAAACTGGGGCGACAGGTGGGCAAAATGGAGGAGGTGTTCCATAGTTTAATTCAACACAGCCAGAGCTTAGATGCCATCGGCTGGTCGGCCGCTGCACTCGCAGTGCCACCTGCAGGCGGAGATGACCTGGACAGACTGGTCATCACCGCTCGGGGTATCCCAGACGATACCAAACAGCTTGCCTCTTTTCTCCATGGAAATGCCACACTGCTCTTCAAACGGACCAACAGGCAGCAACAGCAGCTGCCTCTTCCTCCAATCCCAGGGGACGTTAGTGGGAACATGACAGGGTCAGGCAGTGGCACGTATCATGGAGGAGAGAAAGTGCACATTCAGTCTCGACCTCTTCCCTCTCCGCCCAAGTTTACATCCACAGAAGAAGAGGGGCCAGTGGAGCGGCCATACGAGAGCACTGAAGAGGGCTGGATGGAGGACTACGACTATGTGCATCTACAGGTATGTTTGTCAGCTACTGAAGTCAGCGTGTATCTACCCAAATCACATCCAGCTGTGTAATTTGTTATTTTGGGTGACTTAATCTAGATAAATCATTGATTCTCTCTCTTATTGTATTTGTCCCGTTTGTAAAATGTGGCTGAAGTAGAAAGTTTTTACTTTAAATTAAGTTTATGTTTTGTGTATGACGACCAGAGGATGCCAAAGATCAATAATTTTAAAATGTGTGTGTTTCTCAGGGAAAAGAGGAGTTTGAAAAAAACCAAAGACAGTTGTTGGAGAAAGGCAACATCACCAGACACAATGCACAACTGGAACAGACCCAGGTAAGGCAGCTTATCATAATAATATCAGCTTATCATAATCACTGTATTGGTTAAATACATAGTTCATTTGAGTGACCAACTTAATGTGACTTTTTCCTTTTAGATCAAACAGTTTGAGCGCCTGGAGCAGGAGGTCAGTCGGCCAATCAACAACGACATGACAGGCTGGGTCCCGTCTCCGCACCACCCCATGGCCCACTCCCACAACGGCTCCTCGGGACCACCCTCCAAACTGTGCCACAGCGACCGCCAGCTGTTGCTCTTCTACCAGGAGCAGTGTGAGCAGAACATCACAACTGTCACCAATGCCATTGATGCCTTCTTCACCGCCGTCAACTCCAACCAGCCCCCCAAAATATTCGTAGCACACAGCAAGTTTGTGATCCTGAGTGCGCACAAGCTAGTTTTCATTGGGGACACTCTTTCACGCCAAGCTAAGGCCCCCGAGGTGAGGGCAAGGGTGGCTCAAAGCAGCAACACGCTTTGTGAAAAACTCAAAGACATTGTGATCAGCACTAAAACAGCAGCACTGCAGTATCCGTCGCCAGGGAACACAAGAGAGATGACAGAAAGGGTGAAGGAGCTGGCAGGGTGCACACAGCAGTTTAGGATGGTTCTGGGACAGCTCTTGGTCATGTAAAAAGAACTTAAAACTGAGTCAGGACTCTACTCTTCTGGACCTTCCACATCTTTTGTTTTTATAGACTATTCTATCTTCAGCGGGCTGGGCCGATTGTTGTAAAATAATCTGTGTAAATACTTAAGTTACATAATATTTAGCCAGTAAAGAAAGATGAAAGATGAATAAGGATAAAATATATACAGTCCAGTTCATATGTAAAATGTCATTATGTCATTATGCCTCAATGCAGCACTACAAGGGTGGGAATGAAACAAGAAAATGTGATTAAACTTAAAAAAGAATGTTGCACAATTTTAACAATAAAATAACCACAGTACATCAGTTTTGAATAAATAAATAGAAACTTTTGTTATTATTCATCTTTATATTGTAAGTAAGAATGTAATGATATCATAAACTGCACCCTTCCCAAGCTTGGGTGAATAAACAGGGTTAACTTCAGAAGAAAAAACAAAGAGACAATAGGAGGTGTCTATTTTAATTTTAGATATGGTGCAGCAAAGTTATTGTTGATCATGTTTTTCCACATCTCATTTCTTTTATATCAAATCCAACATTTCTTCCCAACTGCTCTAAAACGTAAACAGAGGAAAGGAATTGTTTTTTTAAAAAAAAAAAAAAAACACTTGTAGTTTTTAGGCCATATATTGGTGGTATTATTATTATTACGGCACCATACAGGCATAAATATGATCTTATTTCTTGTCATAGCATCTTCCTTGTTAAAAATTGTAAATCTACAATATGTATGACTGTATTTTATAGGTCATCATATGGGTTTGCCCTAAACTCACACTCAAAATAAAAGCCACATGTTGTCAGCAGACTATACTTCTGAATTATGTCTAAAATCTATACAACTCCAGTGTCAACCAATGTTTTTGTAGAATAAATAAATTGGTTTGTAAGAGAGGCATGTATTGAATGATGGAGTGTAATATATCTGCTAATGTAATTAAAGCTGCAGTTGATAGATTCTCTGACAGTGATGTGATGATTTTTTTTTTTTTTTAAGTTTAAATGATAACTTAAAAATTACTCAATAAACCTAACCAGTTGCGCCTACGATGTAATCTGATGTGTTCATGTGCACAACCATCCATGCATGTTTGCTGTGTACACACAAATGTTCCACAATGTTTTGATAGATCTGTCTGGAGTCTCCAAGTTCCATTGACAAAAATAAAAATGGATGTACTACCTTAAATAAACAAAATGAAATAATGTCACCTAGAAATACATTGCATGATACTCCATATAGTTAGCATATGTAGAAAGCAATACATATTCAGCTTTCATGTGAAAATTCCTCCTTTGTTGTGTCATATCAGCAAATGTACAATGTTGATACTGGTATTACATGTATTAACTATTATGAATTATTTCCTTTTCAGTCAAATGGCCCATGCATTGGTTCATCAAAGTTTGCATTGTTCTTGTAGGAGCAATGCTTTACCAGAAGATGGCGCACAAGACTCTTTAAAATAAATCCTTTATTATATAAATGTGTTTGATACAAAAATATCACAAGTAATTACAAAAAGCATCTTGCTGACATTACAAAGTTTACTAGGTGTTGGACAGACAGTGGTTTGGCCTTAGCTCTGTGCTGGACTGTCACAGACTGAAGGGGTGGACTCAAAGACACACCTGTTTGTTATGACTTTGGAAGTCAATCCAAATCGAACTGGAGACAGATAAACCGGGATAAGAGATTTGCAGCAGTGCAGTAAATACAAATACACATTTTTACTATAGTGAAAATATATCTCACCTGCTTTTCAGGGTATTTTAGTTTATAGCGGTACTTTTTCCATAATAACTGCAAAAGTTATAATTTGGGGATACAGAAAAATGTCAACTTGTAAAAGTGAACTGTGTAAATGCAAAAGTAGAGTTTAACCAGTAACCTCCTGCCTCTCAATCTGACTGCAAGGATCATTTGCTTGATAAATACAATTAACTTTTTTGACTAACTGACTTAAAAAGTTACAGACAACTTTTGTGTCATATTTGTACACATACACAACAAAAATATTGATTGCACATTTGAGTCTCCAGGTATGGGAAAATGAAGAGTACAAATTGACGTAAAGTATCAGCTGAGGTAGCTAACTCCTCTTTGTTTAAGTGCTCTTGGCAGTGCTTGCTGGTTAATAGTTTAACATTGATCTTTTGAGTTCAGAGAACTACATAATAACTGCTTAAAAAACACATTGTCATCCTAGAAGTCTTGGCAAATTATCACAATAAAGAAGGAACATTTCAGATTTGAGAGTTGTCTCATTGTCAGCCATAGTATCGATTCATTTTGAGAAAAGATGAAGATTGGTTGTGTAGAGGGTTGCATTACTAAGCACATTTCTAGAGGTCAGAGTGATTTATGACAAACACATATAGATCTACACATAAATATACAAACAAAAGACAGTTTGTTATTCAATGGCTTCACAATCTACTCTTGTAAGTGGTACTTTGGGGCTTTCTGTATACACATTAATTCTTCACTAATATTCACAATAGCAGCAAACATACTTTTGGTGAATGGGACAGGGTCGGATTCACAAAGATTCACTTCTCACAACATTCAACATGACTTCTTTACACATATATATACAAACTATACACATTTGGCATGGTGGTTTCAGACATAGAAAAGCTCAAATTGCGAGGATACCAAAAAAGGATTTACTTGGCCATAAGTCTTGAGTTTCATTCGTAATCGCAACATTCACTCAGTCATTCTTGGATTCAAATGTTCAGTGATCCACACACTCATCCACTGCTTTCTTTAACATGAAGAAGTCCTTTATATTTTTACTCATCTTGTGGCTCACACTGCTTCGACACAAATGCAATGGTGTGTGCTGTTTCTATGGGAACAAGGCTCAGTTGGAATGGATATCCAGAAGGAGCTGCTCAAATTGTGGTGATGATTGGTTTAACTGTTTCCCAAATCACTCACCTGTATTTTGAAGTTCAATCAGTATCAACCCAGAGTAATTCATTTCCTTTGGACATGTCAGTTAGCACCAGTTTCTTGTTGGTGAGTGATTTGGGACAATGATGTGGACTGGAATGACGAGTGAGGAGCTTCAAACAGGTACAGAGCAGCAGTTTTTGTGAGTCTTCCATCATGAGTTTGTGATGATGTGGGGTCATGAGGAGTCGGTACAGGGCGATGGCGGAGGGGGGCACAGGTGAAAATAGGACCTCTCTGTGGATGGCGAAGGCGGGCAGCTGTCCTCCGCAGACATGTACTGGGAGCGGGGTGTGGGAGGAGGAGGGTAGGGGTCTGAGTCTGAGTTCAGGTCCATGTAGTACTTGTTGTGTTTGCCGTGGTTACCGTACCCTGTCACCTTCCAGCGCCCCGCCGAGGAGCCCAGGCCCACGGGGGGGTGGGGGTTGTAGTCGCTGTCGCAGACGTCGGTGCTGCAGGGGGTGGTGGGGGGGGCAGCTCCTCGCACCGGGTGGTATGGTCTGAGGGGCAACATCATTTCATATTTAATAGTACATATTCAGTACTATTACATTTATTCAGCCTGTGGATGGTGAGTGTGGTGGGACTATTAGTGACTCTAGTTCATGGTACAGTTTATGAATTAATGATGCACTGCACAACTTTTCTGGTGGAAGGTCCGCTACCTACCTGTCTCCATGGAGATTTTACTGCTTTGCCTGGAATGTTCCATGGTATGACTTTAAACATATCCATCTAAATTTTATTCATTATGGGTGTTTCTATTTCTCAAAACTTGCAAAGAAAAAAAATACAATACTGTGAGTAGGGGTGACTCTCCACAGATCTGAATTGTAATGTAGTGTAGTGCTGTAACCTGCTTCTCCACCTCGTGATATAGATAGGTTTAATCTACACTGTGGAACATTCTAGACAAAGCAATAACATTTCCATGGAGACAAGCAGGTAGTGGACCCACAAGTAGAAAGGTTACGCAGTGCACCTTTAAAGAGGATTATCCCATGTTTTGGCCCATAACTATAAAAAAACAGCTTCCATTACTGCTATGTAGCAGTATGTAAGAAGACAACCACATAATTATTTTCATTTCTTCTCCATATTTACATTTAACATGTTCAACACAACAGATATAAACTGGAAATGCTTTGCATTTGCGAAGGTCAAAATAATAATCATTACAGTAAAATTCTCAGGGAAGTGTGCTGAATTTTAATTGAATGTTACTATAATTTTGAATTCCAAAAATGTTGATGCTGTTCCACCTTAAATAAATTAATAGATTTCTATTCCTACACACAGTGCACAAATCATGACAGTATCCATCTTTTAAGTATGCACTTAGAATGTACACTATTATTTACCCTTTCCTCAGACATATACAGGTATGTTAAAAAAAAGTGAAATGTTTTCTTTCTTATTGATCTTACCGGTATGACCTAGTGGTAGATGGGCTGTTGGAGGAGTAGAAGACCTCTGTGTTGTAGAGGGAGCGGTCTGTGGCAGGTGACGGAGGAGGGTTTAGGATCTGCAAATACAAAGAGGGCAGAGTTAGGGCACATGAGGACAGCTGACATGACTGGTGTAGAGAGGTGTAGAGAGAAGTGTGCAGGTGTGAGTGTGAGAATGGGGGACCTGGGGGTAGAAGGCTCCTTTGGTGGAGGACGAGCTGGAGGAGGAGGCCCCGGTCACATGGTTCCTATCGTAGAGAGGAGCTCCACTGCTGCTGCTGCCCATCAGACTCACTGAGCTCATCATGGACTTTCCACAGGCGATACCTGCACACAGAAGTCCCATATTCACTTACAACAGCAAACAATTATTTATGTTTCAGTTTTTTATGTTTCAGTTGTTGCATAAATCAGCTAGTTAAAATTATCTATATCCCATTCACAAGTCTTGAATTTGATTTGATACATTTTGAATGAAAATTATGTTGTAGTCTTTATCAGTAAATAAATATACAGTATATATTCTTAGAATTATAGTTCAAGTTTAAATATCTTATGTTTAGTGTTTATCATGAATAAAATGAGACTAGATCCATATTCAATCTAATTTGTTGCTAGAATGAATTGTACAACATAAAGTATAGTCAGATACAACTATTTAAATGGCCCAAATCATGCTATTTTCTGAACTGTTATAATGTTGTTTCCACATTATAAAATGCCCGGAGTTGTGTTTTGTTTTATTCACATGATTAACACACAAACCCTTTCAAACAGAAAACACTCTGTACCACCTTGTGATGTCATGTGGTAATACAGAAAGTGCTTCACTGGTTTTAAACTCCATACACCATCACAATCAACTTTGAGTATGTTTCTGAGGAGGTAACACTGTTCTAACATGGCTTAAAGCTCACATAATATCTTTCCTTTAATGTGGAGAGTTTTGACTTTTACCTTGAAAAGTTCCATGCTGGGCATTGGTGGGACCAATGAAGTTGAGTGGTACATGAGGGGTCCCGCTGATGTACTCGTGAGGGAAGCTGCTGCTTGGGCCTTTGTATCTTCGGCAGACCACGCGCTGGCACACGAAATACGCACCACTGATCATAAAGACCAACAGAATGATGGCTATGACCAGGCCAATGGTGCTGGAGCCTGTGCTCGGGATGCCACTGGAGGAAGGTGAGATGAAGTCTACAAAACAACAAAGAACAAACTCTATCCATAAACAAATAAACAAAAGATAGTTAGGTTAAAAAGTCCACTATGTAACTTTTCTGCTACGTAACTGTTTGTCTCAGAGGTAATGTTATTGCTTTCATATCAAGCTTTTATTCAATTACAAGTGTCTTTATTGCTAAAGAATACAGACACAGATATGATCTGCAACTTGGCCATATGGGACCTCCTGCTTGTTAACCACGGAGATAGAGAAGTGGAATGCCATACTCAGGAACATTCCATGCAAAGCTATAACATTTCCATGGAGACAAGCAGGTGGAGAACCGTCCAGCAGAAAAATTATATAGTGCACCTTCAAACTTCACTTGTATTTTAGAAATCAATGTCATTACCACATTCAAGTTCATCTGATCCATCTGCACAGTCGGAGTAGTTGTCACACTGCTGTTTTTTAGTGATACACTGGTTGTCACCGCAGCGAAACTGATTTGGAGCACAAAAAACTGCAACAGACAGAGGAGGTGTAGTGTTTCTTGTTTTTTTTTTTTATTTCTTCTTTACAGTGTTGGAGTATACATAAAATTACTGTACAATTAACAAACAGTAAAGAGTTACAGACTGGTCAAAGCATAATAGTATGTTAGCGATATAAACTGTATATATAAAGGAAAATAGCTAACCTGCTAGCTGTTGTGTTTCAAATAGGAAATTACCATCTGGCTCCATTGACTTTATCTCCAATTGCCTTTACATTGGAAAATTGTCACCCTTCTCTATGTAACTGCAATGAGCCTTGTCATTTTGGCTGCTCTACATGTTCCTGATGTTTTTATTCCGCTATTTTGTCTGTAAATAAATTCCCGTTCCTAATATGTAATGCTGCTCCAAATTCACTCTATAACTACTATCCTCGTGAGCTTCATTTGACTGGAGCAACGTCTTTATACAATGTATGGTCAGAGATAACCTACCTTCACAGTCTTGCTCGTCGGAGTGGTCGGCACAGTCTGGCTCTCCGTTACAGCGCCTCTGGGAGTCAATGCATCCTCCTTTGTCACATTGAAACTGGAAAGCAGAGCACACAGGACAGTTCTCCTCATCGCTCCTGTCGTCACACTCAGGAAAACCGTCACAGCGCCACGCCATAGGGATACAGTCAATCTCCCCAGTGGAGCAGGTGAACTGCTCTGTGGAGCAGGTAGGTGGGTCTGAGGAGGGATAGTGAAGAGCGTTATCAGGGGAAACATGCAGTGGTTTAAAACAGTTTGTTTCAGTAATGCCACATATTTTGCACATACACAAAACTTATGCCTTATTTGACACCAATCTCTTGCTATTTTTGCTACTTATTTTGAATTTAATCTTACCATTTATATTGTTGCTATATGTTCTTTCTCACATCACATTGTGGATCAATAAAGTTTGTCTAAATCTACGTATAATTAAATCAGAATGGCTGCAATTATTTAGATAATAGCTCATTTGAACTTGAAATCTTGAACCTACAGTTTAAACCTCTACAAACATATTTACGTTTACATACTGAGCAGGCTCCTACTTTTTAAACGTATATCTCAAATCTAATCACAGTATAAATATAATTTTTTTTTCTCCAGAATCATGTAGCTCTACCTCCACAGTTGAGCAGGTCCTGAAGTAAAACCAGGTGCATAGGACAGGAGCAGCGAGGTGTGCCATCTCCTTTGGCAATGCAGATGTGAGAACAGCCTCCGTTGCTTTGGAAACAAGGGTGCGATGCTGTCAACAATTAAAAAAAAAACTTAGAAGAAAAAGATAATAATGCAGTAATGACAATATAGAAAACAGCCATAGGGCACTGGCAACATCATTTTCCTTTTATGCCTGTCACGATAATTACAACATCAACTTATCATTCAATATATGAAAGCTGGAACATCTGTTTAAGGGATTAGTATTTATCGTTTCTTTGCATTAGTGGGGAAATTTTTTTTTTTTTTTTGGGTATAAGACCAGATTTAAGCCATAAAAACTTGAATTTTTGAACTTCAGTGACTCATTACAGATGTAAACTAAGTACTTAAGTGTTTCAGTCTGCTGTTTATTTATTACAGCTCATGATTTTTTTAACAAAGCTGATGATTTTTTTAACTAATGTACAATTGGCTACCGTAATTGTACATTTACGGTAGTCAAATTTTTTATTATCATTTATTATTTATATTTACGTCGTAAATATATCATACTTCAAAATAAGTTATTGTGACAGGTCTATCTCCTTTGTGTAATTATTTAGCATTCAGTGACTACATAACAGCTGGATTAAATAAATTACTATTCAATTTTATAAACAACAAAGACAGGATAGATACAACAACAGCTGTTAGTAGGAATCATTAACCCTAACTAAGTAACTGATTGCTAACAGTAGGTGGAGCCATACCAAAGTCTGGTGGGTTTGTATCTTCAACAGCGTAAATGGATGTCAGGTAAGAGATTCTGCCCTGTATCCGAGTGCGACTATCTCCTGTTAGTTTGTCTACTCTCTCTATCATCTGCTGCTGCCGGTCAATCCAGTACAGGTGGTCTCCTAGGATTGTGAGGTCCATCGGCTGGAGGATGTTAGAGTCTTGGAGAACGATACGATTTGCACCTGTAAAAAGAAAAACAATAACTATAACTACTTCCAGCTGTTGTAACACATTAGATAACAAGGGAACGTTTCGTGCAAAGTTGATACTTAAGAAGCACATTGTGATAGCCAAATAACAGATTAAAACCATAAACGCTTTTGTAATCATAATCTGTCAATTTTAACAGTTGCTTAAAATATAAAACAAATATAATAGATAAAACATGTAACATCTTTGCACCTGTCAGGTCACTGCTTTCAATGCGTTTGAGATCTGCGTCAGCCCAAAACAGCTTTCCAAGTTTGTGATCCAGAGCCAGAGCTACAGGTCTGATGAGTCCAGTGGTGAACAAAGACTCTCTCTCTGTCCCATCCAAACTGGCTCCTTCAATCTTGGCCGAGCGCTCCTGGACTGTGGTAAAATACATATATCTAAAAGACAAAAAAAAAAAACTATTATGAAGTGGTCAATTTAAAGGGCCTATATTAAGCTAAATTGACTCTTGTGAGATTTAAGCCATGTTATAATGTTACCTCATCAAAAATATATCTGGAGTTGTGTTTTGTTTCATTCACGCGTGTTTGTGTAATCCTGCATTATTAGCCTGTCTATAACTCCAAAACTCAAACTGTTCTGTCCCACCACATGATGTGGGCAGAAAAGATCCAAATCATTCTAGTGAAGATGTATGGAGTTTAAAAACCCAGTAAATTTTGTGTATTAATTTTGTGTGTTTTCTGTTGGAGAGAAGAACACAGCCTAAATATGCAACTCCAGGGATGCTTGTGATGAGGAAACAACCTTGAAACATCAGAAAATAGAGTAATATGGACCCTTTATTGTACTGAGTTTGATATGAATAAAGACAACTGGTGATAGTAATATAGTTATACCCCTTTTCAGCATTGACCACAATCGCTCTGGGTTTGTCTGTCTCATCTTTGAGGACCACTCCAACATTATGTCCATCCATTCTCTGGACATTGATGGTGTTGGTGGTCTCACAGGTCCAGTAGATGTGGCGACTGTATGGATCCAGGCTCAAGTCATGCAGCTGATTCTCCACTGATAAAGTACTGCTGCTTCCAATCATGGTAGCCTAAAAAACAGCACGATTGTCATTTCAATTTGTAGTTTTAATAATAACTGAACTATTTGTGTGACCAACCATGGTGCCATCATCTTTGGCCCTTCTTATGTTCTGTCGTCCATCCAGCCAATAGATAAGACGCTCATAGGGGTCATAGTTCACGGCTCGAACATTCCGAAGGACGTGGATGGGAAGGACAATGTCTGGACTCTGCTCTCCCAAAACCATCCGGCTGATACTGGCCTTCTGAGTGAAGAGCAGGAAACTAGAGGGAGCTGCAGAGGAAAAGACAGAGACTTTCATCTAATGTACTTTTTGTGCGTCCTCATTTTAATTTGTTTTACTTCTGTTTCTGTAAATTTATCTAACACAATTGTTATACTCACAGCTACAGTTGTGTCCATCAGGGTTGAGTGTATAGTGAGAAGCACAGCGGCACTGAGCACCTGCTGGTGTGGCCAGGCAGAGGTGGGCACAGTTGCCATTGTTGTGGGAGCATTCGTTGGTCCCATCCTGACGAGACGAGTGGAACACCAAGATATCCAACATCAACTCCAACTGGCCCTAAAAACACATAATTTTACTTATATATTCAAGTGAAAAATTTATTGATTTGAAAATAACCTTTTACATGTGAAGTGCTCTAACCTGTAGCACTACAGTGCGGTTCTGTCCACTGCGTTTATCTGCACGCTCAATCCTTCTTAAATTAAAGTCTGTCCAGTAAATGAAGTCTCGGTATTGAGTTAAGCCAAAAGGATGAGGGAGGTCATCTATTATGATCTCTCTCTGCAGACCTATGCACATATAACAGTAGTAATATATTTGATGTGGATATTGACGTGAATATCTCGTTAGAATATAACATTAGCATTACCTTGCATGTTGGTGCTTTCGATCATGTATGTGTCCAGGTCAGTCCAGTACAGGCGGTGGTCCACATAGTCAATAGTGAGTCCATTGGCACGGCCCACTTTGTCCACCAGGGTCACTATGGTGCTGCCGTCCATGTAGGCTTTGGCAATCCGAGGCCTGCCTCCCCACTCCGTCCAGTACATGTAGCTGAGGAGACAAAAAGTTCATTCACACAGAACAAAACATGACCTAACTTTATTATGTTTATTAGGCAATGAATGCCTGCAATTGTAAAATGACATCAGTGTGTTGCTCTATGCACAAAGAGTGTCAAACATGTTGGCACAGGTCAATGGTAAGCTATACACAGGGCACTGTGTGGGCGGATGAACTCACAAATAATGCTAACCCTGTTAGCAGCGGCTTTAAGAGCAACACACCTGGACAAGGTGAAAATTATGGGATTGAGTGGAACGCTGTCTGACTTCATTCAAACTATTTTGAGAATGACCTTTTATAAATGACGACAAGCGAAACCTAGACTTGCATAAACATTGCCACATTGTTACATTCTGTGAACACAAGCTGTGTTTATTTCTAGATTGATACTAAAAGTGTTAAGCTAAGACTTAGTCTATTTGATTACAAATCCCAGAGAATGTTACTACTGTAATCTCCTCAGTGTGGGCACAGAGTCTTACCCTTGGGCTGGGTCCAGAGCCAGTGATCGTGGGTTATCCAGATAGCGCGGGGTGTCGATATTATTGCAGATCAGGACCTGATGATAATGCCCATCGAGCCGAGCCACTTCAATACGATTTGTACCAGTATCAGCCCAGTAAATATTACGCCCCATCCAGTCCACAGCCATGCCCTCTGGGTAATCAAGTCCAAACTCAATGACGTGCTCAATAGTGCTGCCGTTCATGTAGGCTCTGCTGATTGTCTGAAATTGAGAAAATATTTTTTACTTTTTCTGTATAAAAATTATCACATGTTACAAACTTAAAAGTAATCAACATTTTACTATGGACTGACCTTGGCCTGTATGTCTGTCCAGTACAACCTCTTTTCAGCCACGTCGAAGTCCAGGGCAGACACCTCTTTGACCCCGGTGAGTGGAATGGCCACATCATTGCTGTTAGTGCCCAAAGAGATGCTCCGTATGTTATCTCTGTAAAAGAAAAGAAATGCCATTGAAAAAAAAAAATTCCTGTAACCCATTTTTCAAATTGAATGTGCTATTGGAATATTACATTTTTATTACATTAAACTAATAATCTAAAGTATCTGTATGTTCATAGATACCTGTTGGTGAAGAAGAGGAAGGCCTCGGGCACCACACACGAGTGCATGTCTGAGAGCAGCTCCATGCCCATGGGACAGGCGCAGCTCACAGCCTGCTTCCTCCAAAAACAGAGGTGACTGCACCCACCATTATCCACAGCACAACCATTTGTACCTGTGCAGAAACAACACACATTTGTATTGTATTCCAATACCTGAATATGTGTTTATATTTTGTAAACATCATCTTTACCATTTGTCTCTGTGACTTTAGTTGCTTTGAGCCCCATTAAATCCGGGAGTTGATCGATGATGATTTCTCGTACAGCGGTGGTCTTGTGGACTCGCTCAATACTGCGTCTTTGCCAGTCTGTCCAGTAAATGTAGTCCCCGAGCAGCGTGAAGCCAAAGATGTGAGGCAGCTTGTCCTCCAGGAGCACCTGCCTGTTACTGCCATCCACATTAATCACCTGAAACATAAAACAACACAAAGAAAACACATCAGTTTTCATTTCATTTCATTACATTGCATTTAATTTATTTAAAAGGCCCATATCACTCTATTTTCTGATCTATGTTATAATGTTGTTTCCTAGCTGTTAACTTAACTAAACTATACAGAGCCTTGTGAGCTGTGGAGATGTAAACAGACTAACAAAAAAGGGTAACTCAAATGTGTGAATGAAACAAAACACAACTCTAGGTATGTTTGATGATGAGGTAACAGCATTATAACATGGCTTAAAGCTCAAGGAGTGACTTTTGCGTAAAAATAACCTTTATGATTTTAACATTATATAAGTTCATTTTAGGTTTTTGATATGAGAAATCAAACAGAAGAATGCAGAATAACTGGTGACAGCAACAAGTTAACAGTTTAAAAAAATGCTAGTGATAAACAACCACTTTTACTTTCATAGTATTTGGCAATAATGTCTTAAGATGGTGCATGGAAATTTCCCATATTTTATTAAGATTATCAATTCATTGCATTATTTTCTGACAGTGCATAGCCTTAGTCGAAACAGATGGATTACAGGCTGAAACTGTAACTAAATCAGATTTTACAATTGTTACAGCTGTGAGGAGCCATTTCTTCCCCTTTACCTCAACTTAAAAGGGGGGTGTGAAGAGTACGCAAAAAGATAAACAAACCCATTCAAGTTTCAATGGGCCTCTGATCCAAAGACATTCCTGACCCCAACACAAAAAAACTATTTATCACAGTGACACAATTAGACATGGTCATCGCGGTGAAAAGCTGTCCGAGAGGCTCCCTTTGTAGGACCTCTGCTCCTCGCCTGCTCAGTCTTTCTCTGTGGCGGCTTTTCAGGGAGAATTATGGGCTGGGACTAGCGCTTTTTTTAACGCCTCATCTTTTTCATCTTCTGGGTGTGAGAACATCTCTTTTCTTGATGGAGCGCAGAAAAAAGGGCAGGAAAAGAAAGAGAGCGGCCTTAAACTAACAAAGGGCTCATCAGACATGCAGGCAGTGGACGGGCCATCACTGAAGCGTTTGCCTGTGTCCACAAAGGAGTTCTCGGTCAAAACAAAAGAGCTGTATAACCAAAGCTAAAGAATTGGGAAAAATGGGAAAATGTGTTGGATGCTCACCGTCTGGCTTTTAAGTGTTAATTTGGGATTTTGGTGTTTGGGCTTTGTGTGGTGGAGCGGCGTAATCTGCAAATCAGGGCGCTTCAAACCAAAACAAAATCTTATCTGATCAAGCGAGTATGCTTACATGTACTAGGCGTAGTTCTGCAGTACTATGACTACTGAAAATGTACAAATAAAAATACTGATACTTTAATGGAGTGTTCCAATCTGCCACTGGAACATTTCTCTCTCAGTTTTGGAAAAAGACCCTCGAACTCTACCTCAAACTAGGAATCTTATCTGATCAAGTGAGTATGCTTACAAGTAGTAGGTTTATTTCTACAGTTATATCAATTTGAAAATGTGCAAATAAAAATATAACTACTCTAATGGTTATTGTTATATAGCCCCATAAAAAAATACATTTTACGTTTTTATATATTTCACCGTATAAGTCACCATTGCAAACAAGGGATAGGTTTTACTTCAGGTGCCCGTCCCAATACTATGTACTGGGATGGTAGCATTAACTTCTTGAATTAAATAATTGGCTGATATTGGCCATGACAGCAGTGTAGACAACTCTTGACTACAATTTTTAAAAGTTATTCTTTTTACCCGCACCACAGCGCAATATGTGTCTTTTATTCATTCCTCAGTTCCAACCATAGCCCAGGATTGAGTTTTCATGTCTATATATCTTTGTTCAAAGACAAAATCTAATGAAAAACAGATTTGAAAATGTTTACATATTCTGTTCATTTGTACCTTATTTGTTTCATGACCAAAAGTGAGAAACACACACAGCTGTCCGCCACAAACTGTTACTGACCTCAGCAGAGCTTCAATGTGACCACAGTGTTCTCATTATAACGCGCACATATGTGGACCAGAGACGGCGCGCTCTGTACATCTGCTAACACTGATGTCAAACTCCATTACGCCTCTCAGGAACAGGTGTTTTTCCTACTGGCTCAACATAAAAGTTTTACAAATTCAGCTACATTTGGTTTTCAGAGCCAGAGGAAAGCTGCATGCAATACAGTACAATTTTAATCAAGATTGAGATTCAGTCATGTCCAATCGACTATGATTTGCTTGAATGATTTTAATCGCGAAGTCTACATAGGCCTTCCACTACAATTACAATATGAACTTATCGTTCAATATATGAAAGCTGGAACAATATACTTTTAGGTCAATATTTATCGTGTGTACAAATTCTTTGTAATAATAGGGAGATTTTTTGTTATTTTAGTTGTAATACAATATGATTTGAGCTATAGAAGGGTGAAATAGTGCCTACTATGGCTAATTATTGGTTTATTTGGCTATTTATTTGTTGTAGCTCAAGCTTTTTACTAATACTATGTTTTTTCATACTGCCCCACCCTAAAAAAATACTTTTACTTTTTATCTTTTTATAGTGGCAGATTGTTATACTATATCTTATCATCATTTGAAGACAACTGATAACTAAGACTGATGCTAAAACTAAAGCAGCTCTGTGCAGAGACCAGTAAACAGTGTATCTGTAATGTGCAGCATAAAGATAAGATGTACTACCACAGTTATAAATTATACAGAACAACTTTGATCATTTGGGAAGCAATGTCTTTGAAGTGCAGAAAACTGGGGAGCTCCAATATAGTTTCAAAGGGAAGAGTTGGTTATCAATAAGTGCCTAAGTTGTTTTATTGACTGGGTGTAGAACAGACGTAGGCATTTCCGTTCTACAGATTACTGCACCCTTAAAAAAGAAATCACAATGTTTACAACAAAAACATGCAAATCTGTCTTTAAAGGTCCTATATTACATAAAACTGAGTTTTAGGAGATTTAAGTCATCTTATAAAGTTGTTACTCCATCAAAAACATATCAGAGTTGTGTTTCGTTTCATACACACATGTTTGAGTTATCCTGCATTATTAGTATCTCTACATCTCAAATGTTCAATATGCCCTGTTCCACCTTGTGATGTCATGTAGTGGTAGTTTTCAAGTTAACAGCTTCTTTAACCTTTAGTTCAGAGAAGATTGGAAATTCCAGGGTTGAAATCATCTAAATGATACTAGTTATGGTGCAAGGTGTATGGAGTTTAAAAACACAGTGGAGCATTTGTATGTATTACCACATGGAATCACAAGGTGGAACAAAGTGTTTTCTGTTTGAGAGGTGAACTAAAATGCAGGGTTTGTGTGTGAATGAAACAAAACTCAACACTGGGTTTGTTTGTGATGAGGAAACAAATGTATGTGATATTACATACATAGATCAGAAAATGGCGTAATATGGGTCCTTTAACAGCACATAGGCATTTTTTTTTAATTGCTGCACTCTTAAAAATCAAATCATATTTTTTATAACAAAAACATGCAAATCTGTCCTTAACTGCACTGTATTGCTATGTGTCGAATTGCAGTTTTAGACCCCTACCACGGATAGGCCACAATCCAAAATACATATTGCTTTTTTAAATTCAGTCTCAAAGGCTTTGGTGTGAAATGTGTTGTAAAGAGTGATTCTTGTAGGAACACAACGCAGGCATGAGGACGGCTTATTGAAACAAGGTGGAGGGCCTTAAGCAGGGGAAATTCCACCTTCGACACACAAACACACAACATAACACATGCCTGGCTGTACCAGGATTAATGGCAATGTGCATTATTGCAACAGAGTCTGCATTTATCCGAACCTTAGGCCTTTTGTGTGAAACTCTCAGTGGTCAGCTTTCATTTTCCCCAGACACACACAGCAACAACTCTGCAGTATTTATAGAAAGGAAATGGTTCAGTGTGCAGACAGTCAGACAGGCCAGAACTATGCTTTTCCTGATGGTTTTCATCTATACATCACTTAAGGGGGAAAAGACTTTGTATAGACAGACGTGAAAAACAAAGCTTGATAAGGTTCATTCTTGCGTAAGTTTTGTACATAACCACATATTTGGGGAAACCGAGTGCATGTCTAGCAGATACACAAACATTTTCAAGATTGCAGTGAATAAAAAATAACACAAAAATCTGCAGCTGTGTTGGCCCTTGAGCTAGTCACGAATGTACAGTATAAACAATACGCCTATTCACGCTATGAAGCAAGACAAAAAAAAAAAAAAAAAGCCACACAGTAGTCTATCAATTGCTTGCATAGCCACCAGCCATAGATTCAAATCAGTGGTGGTTTTCTGCTAAAGGCCAGCCTGACTTTCCTGAATCTTCCCATTGACACATCCTGGCACCAGTCTAGCATCTTAATCACTGAGAGCACGCAGCACTGAACTGGAATAAAGGTCAGGAGGTTAATGCCCACTGCTGCTGATAAGGTTTTGTTGGATTATGTTATTAAAGCCAAAAGACAACATGTGTTAAAGGTGTACTGTGTAACTTTTCTGCTTCTCTCCATGCAGATGTGCCTAGAATGTTCCACAGTATGACCATAAACTTAAAAATCTCCATGGAGACTTGCAAGCCAAATTACAAGTTAGATTTGTGGAGCGGTAACCCCACTCACAGAAAAACATGTATGTTTTTAAGATAACAAGATACATTAATTTAATGCCATACTGTGGACAATTTAAACCAAAGCATTAACATCTCCATGGAGACAAACAAGGTGCAAACCCTATTCAGAAAAGTTACACAGTGCACCTTTAAAGTGTTTTGGACATACCTCGATCTTGTCAGTTTTGGCATCTCCCCAGTACAGTTTTCCAGTAGAGTAATCTAAAGCCAGTCCATTTGGCCACCCCAGAGATGTGTTGACCAGAAGCATCCGCTCTGTGCCATCCAGGTTGGCACGCTCGATCTTTGGGTTCTCCCCCCAGTCCGTCCAAAACATAAGGCTGAAAGAAACAGACAGAATCATGGTTATAACAACTCTAATGTCTAAAAATGTCACAAAAATTAAAAATTCAACTTGCAAATACTTACCCATTCATTGGGTCCAGAACAATGGCTCTAGGTTCGTATAAATTGTCAGAAATTAAAATTTTACGGGAGGTTCCATTCAGTCTTGTGACCTAAAACAAATATGGCAAAACATTATCATTTTTACTGTTACTGTTAGTCAGGGTAAAACTCTACTCTGGTTTCTGAAAGTTGTGAAAATCTCCGGAAGGCAGAAGGTAAATAAGGAAATAACTCTGAATCACTGCAAACTGTAAAACAAACTACTTTGGTGGTCCATCACCTGCTTGTTTCAGCAATATGACATTAAAGAGCTCTATCTTACATTTACTAAATTACAGGTGCTTTTATAGCTTAAAATACATTTAAAAAACTGGCACTCTGAGTGTTGCCTCTCCACAAATCTGACCTGTAACTTAGTCTGGTTTGTTCACCATGGCCTTACGCAATACAACTTTTAATAACAATAAAAAATCAAATCCTGCACCTTTAACTTAGCTTATGAATAGCTTGATGTTCCCCTGACTGTTTCTGTTTATTGTACCTCGATGCGGTCAGTGCCAGTGTCTGTCCAGTACAGATTTCGGGCAACCCAGTCCACAGCGATGCCGTCAGGGTGTTTGATCTCCGTGGTAACCAGCGTTGTGGCGTTGCTTCCATCCATGCGAGATCTTCTGATGGCTCGTACCTCGTCATCTGTCCAGTACACATATCCCTCCACCGGGTCGTAGTCTATGGCTATAGCGTGCCGTATGTCGTCAAGCTGTTACAAATTAAAATGAATATTAAAATTACACAAATAAATGCAGTAACACAAATAAATGCAATAAAATGAATATAATAATTACATAAATAAATGCAATAAAAGGTGATTTAGAAACTTTAAGACAGCTTGAAATAAAATACCTGAAGTACGATGTCAGTGAAGTCCGGGAGGTCCAAAGAGATTCTTCTTAGGTCAGTCCGTCGAGCCAAAAACAAAACTTGCTCTGCTCCTAAACACATTATTAACCACATATTAATACTTATAAATTATTAGCTAGTAAATACATACATCACAACAATGCCTGTCATGGTAACACATTTTGAAGCACAATATACTGTATTGCTATAGAGATAATAAAAGATAACATTGAAACTACTTTATGTCACTGACACAAAGCAGGATAATTCCAGTAAACCAATTATTAAATAGAACTCAGGCTTTTTAAATCATTAGAAAGAGCTGCAACAAATAAATAGCAGAATGAACCAATAATTAGCCACAGAAGTCATTTTTCAACCCCCTACAGCTCAAATCGTATGGTATTACATTAAAAAAATTGCCAAAATCTCCTCATTATTGCAAAGAAAATAAACCATGATAAATACTGAGCCCCAAAAATATATGGTTCCAGCTTTCACATATTAAAGGATAAGTTGTTATCGTGATAACATAGTAGATTTTCACTCGTTTGATCAAAATACTGCAGTTAATGTGTTTAAGTGTCTTGCTTTTCTAGAAAACAATGGAATGGTGCAGTTATGATGTATTTGGTGGGGGGAGTATTAGCTGTGTGCCAGGTTTCCAGGATCAACAGAAAATGGTGGGAGCAAAACCATGCTCAAATATTGTCCTGTGCAGATCTGGTTGGATTTAGAAAGCAAAACATCAGGAATACTGGGTATGTTAAATAAACAGGTTTCAAGTATTCAAGTTGAAACCAGAAAACACAAGCACATATTCAAACTCCAGCTATGCAGGCCTGTCATGATAATTACTATATCAACTCATGAAAGCTGGAACAATATATTTTGGGTCTGGTATTTATCATGTGCACATGTTCTTTGCAATAGTGGGGAGATTTGTCTTATTTTAGTTGTACTGCAATAAGATTTGAGCTGTAGAGGGTGGAATAAGTAATTTCTATGGCTAATTATTGCTTCATTCTGTTATTTATTGCAGCTCAGGTCTATACTATGTATAATCCCAGTGAACAATTTTTTAAACAATGTAGTACTGTTTAACACTCTTGCACAAACTTCCCAGTAGATGTTAGTAATGGTAGTGTTCAACAGTATTTGATATTTTGCTATCATGCTTTTTCAAATCCAAGTACACTTACCATAACACCATAAATTAGCACTAAATAAATAAAATAAATAAAAATAAGGACCTCACAATTCATGCATTGTTAAAGGCCAGAGAATAAAAGTGCATCTTAAGATGAGTCTTAAAACACTAGACTTTTTAATACTCTCAAATAAATTAACTGAATCACTAGACTACCTCAACCCAAACATATATACTACCATTTATGAAAATTAATGTAGCTAAATAATTAATTTAAAGTGCTTACTAATCAGACAATTTACTGAAAGTTAATTTCAGGTTAGTTTCCGACTTAAACCCAAGAGAGTTTAACGGAGATAATGAACTGAATTTGAAACTAGTCATGTTTAAATAAAGTTATTACCATATTTGGACAGATTTATTTTGTGAATAAACATCCTGGATTATATACGGCTAACGAAGCTAAGAACAAGAAGAACACAGAAGTAACATATCAGTTGCTGGATGAGGTTAAAGCTTCACGGCGTATCTTAAACTGCCTAACAATCACTTTTCCATCCCCAAAATGATCCACAAAATCAATTAAAGGATAAAAAGCAGAAGAAGGGGCAGAAGAGATTTGAGTGATTTTGCTCTTTTCTTTGCTTGACTTCATTCTGGGACACTTCAAGACTCCTGACAAGCAGACAGACTCACACTGCTGCCAGCGGAATAACAAACGATGTCAATGTAACCAGCCAAGCAAAACAAATTAGAAGCACGGACAAAGACACACACACAAACTCACCATCTCCAGCTTTCTGTGGAGGCACAATGCGTTCCCTGGCCCTTTCCTAAATTTACCCATTTCAATTGAATTCCTAATCCTGGCGCAAAAACAAAGCCTATTAAAAAGTAAAAACTAATGTTGTGTTGAGGCTAAGTGTCCTGCCCAAACAGCTGTGGGTAAACTGCCCTGTACGAACACACACATAGGTCTGTGGGAGGACACAATGGGGTATTGTTGTGTTTTATTGTCAACAGTGGTGATTGGTCGGCATACTTCGTTCAGATTTAATAAGTTCACAAAACATACAGCGGCAGTCAAACACAGCATGATGTTTGTGGATGTTACCACAATAAGGGGCTATTGTTTAAACAACGTGGGAATCAGCGTGGCTCCTGCTCCGTTGGTGTCTCACAGAGGAGCATTTATCCTTTTACAACCTGTCCTGCCAAGCTTCATGGAGATTTATTAGGGAAATCTACCTGTTGCAGATACTGTGGGTAGGGAGTGAACAAGATGTAATGGAAAAGACCTTCTCAAAAATGGGTGAATAAGGTGGTTAAAAATGTAAGGCTGTGAACATTATGACAAAGCTATGTATGTTTAGATTGGATTGCTTTAAGGTAGTTCACTAAAAGAGTGGGGAAAAGTCTGCTACATACTGTCCTCTGCAAATAGTAAAATAAGACCTCTACAATGATGTTCGAATACATTCTTGTATTCGTTTAGCAGTTCATATTTAAAGGGCCCATATCACGCTATTTTCTGATCTGTTATAATGTTGTTTACTCGTCGCAAACATACCCAGACTTGTATTTTGTTTCATTCACATATCATTACCACACAAATCCTGCATATTTTGTCTGAGATCTTGCTGCTCCACTGTGTTTTAAAACTCCATACACTTTCACTAAAATCATTTTGATGATTTCAATCCTGGAATTGCTGATCTCTGCAGAGCAAAAGGTAAACGGTAGCTTTTAACTTGAAAAGTATTGCTTCATAACATCACAAGGTGGAACAGAACATTTTGAGCTTTGGTGACGTAAACAGAGTAATGATGCAGGATTACTCAAACATGTGTGAATGAAAGAAAATACAACTCCAGACAAATCACATCTTGATACTTCTCCCAAACTATACAACCATTTTCCACTTTTTAAAATAAAAAGGAAATATAAAATTTTCTGCGAGTATTAAAGACAATTAAGCTCATATCTGTCTCTCATATTGCAACAAACCACATACAAATCTTGATAAAATGTTTTCTATATAGATTCAATTATATAGCACAATCAACCAATACAATGTACCACAGATGTTCATTAATATGCACTGTCCCTATCAGATAAATAAATACATAAATAAAACTATATGTGAAGTACCAACCTGGTTTGCAAGTCTTGTTATCTGGGTTGAGTCGGACCCCAGTTGGACATGCACAACTGTAGAAAGGAGGGACAGGGGAGAGCAAGCACAGATGACTACAGCCCCCATTACTGTCACTGCAGGGGGTTTGAACTGTGGAATTTCAACACAGAAGAGAAGTATTAATAATGAGCTTGGAGCAGATGTTAAGAAGTGTACGACATATAGAGAATCGTACTGTGGGGTTGCCTGTACGCCTCCAGCACTTGGATGTCCATCGGGGAGTAGATACCACTTAGGATCTCCCTGGTTTTGTCTCCACTGTGTTTATTGCAGGCGTGAATGGAGCGGGTCTGCCAATCTGTCCAGTACAGGGTCCCCTCAGACAGAGTGAGGGCAAAAGGGTGGGTCAGGGTGCCCTCCACAACAGTTTCACTGTAAAAATAAAGTAGTTATTTATGAATTATCATTGAAAGACATGTACTACAATCAGTAGTGGATGAAACACTCAATTTTGTAAAGTAAAAGTACAGATACAATGGGAAAAGATTACTTAAGTAAAAGTACCAGATGTAAAAAGCTACTTAAGTAAAACTACTAAAGTACCTGTTTAAAAATCTACTTTAAGACGTAAGTACTTTGCAGAGATTTTATGAACAATTAAAGCATGAAATGTGGTGATTTTGATCAAAAATTTAGCTGATTTTAAGTGATTCAAATGATTTCTTAGTTTTCTAACCATTTTTTTCGTTTGCTCGAAATTGGGATGTTAACTCAAATTAAATGTGCTAAAATTAAGTGTCAGCCAGTTCAGCAGGGCTCAAACTTTAAAGCAAATTACTTTAAAATTTCTGTCTAGATCTACAATGTTGTGGAGTAGAAAGTACAGACACATGCTCTCAAATGTAGTGAAGCAAAGTAAAAAGTATCCACTGGAAAATGTACTCAAGTACAGTACTTTTACTTTTGTACGGCATTACCATCCAACACTGACTAGGATAGGTATAAAAGGTGCTCAGTACCGTGCAGTGCCATCCAGGTTAGCTCTGTGAATAAAGCTGAGTTTGGCATCCGCCCAGTACAACTTGTGCTCCACCAGGTCAATCGTTAAACCATTGGGCCAATATATATCTGCACCTACAATCACTTTTCTGTCAACACAAAACAGACAAGATGACAAATATTGTATTGCAAAAGTATTTATTTAACCTTAATAAGAAAGTTATGTACATTACCTATTGGTGCCATCCATGCCTGCACGCTCTATCCTTGGCTCCTCTCCCCAATCTGTCCAATACATGTACCTATAGAGAAAAAAATTACTTTAAAGATGCACTGCAGAACTTTATTAGTAGAGGGTGGATCCACCACTTGTTTGTCTCATTGTGTTGAACTGGAATGTTCTGCCATAGTATGACAATAAACCTATGGTATGTATCTCCATGGAGATGTTGCAGGTAAGATCAGTGTAGAGGCAATCCCAAAAAGCATAAGAATGTAGGTTTTCAAGGTATTGTTTCAGTTAAAATACAATAATGAAATAAAATGCTGAACAGATGTTTAATGCTATCCTGTGCAACATTTGCAACAAAAAAATAAATAAAATGGAGACAAGCAGGTTACAGGCCAACTTCATTGTTCCACAGATGAACTTGGTTGCAGTACATAAACAATAACTGGCTAATAATTTGTCACTGCAAATCCATACCAGTACTGTGATTTGTGATGATGTGATTAGGAGGACTAATATACACACTCAATGCATGGGGACCTGCTTCTTTTATGGAGACAAAAATCAAGTCACCATGGCTGAAATCCTTTATTAAGTCAACAATATGATTGTTGACTTAATCAAGATATGATGAAGTAAAGTTATGATCCATTTTGGTTAGGGTTAGGCATGAATTATGGATTAGGAGTATAAATGAATGCCAACTAAAGGGCAATGAAACAGAGTGTATTTAAACATACCCTTCTGAGGGGTTGAGTGCGATGGCCCTGGGCTGGTCTAAGTCCATCCAAAACAGTACTTTTCTGGAAGTGCCATTTAGATTTGCGACTTCAATTCGATTGGTCTCTGAATCTGTCCAGTAAAGCTTTCGTCCCAACCAATCACAGGCCAGTCCATCAGGGCTGTCCAACCCTGCCACCACCACACTCTGCCCTGTTCCCAGAGCCTCTTTTAAAGCTACAATAGATGAAAATACAGGTTAGCAGATGTCTAAAAATCTTATTGATTATCAAATACCTGAATTCAAGTCAGAAACTTTATAAATGGACATATCTAACCCACATTCCGCTATGTTTCAATTCGGAAGTGAGCATGGGGGCGCTTCAGGCTCCATCAACTCCAATTCACTTTACACTGAAAAATTGTCACCCCCAAAAATTCTCTCTGTTACTGCTGCAGTGAACATCGTCATTTTGGTCTTAAAATGATGATATTAAACCACTGTACATGATCCTGGTGTTTTTATTTCTTTATTCTGTGCATAAATTGATTTCTGTGCATACATTGATTTTATTCTGAAAATAGAATTTGGCTAGGCTCATGAGCTTCATTTTACTGGAGCCAATGTCACACTCCCTTAGTCCATTTCTTTATACAGTCTATGATTCAAGAGCATCTTACAATTAGATGACTGGTTCCAGTGAGTCTGTTTGATGGCCTCTTCGCTGACATCAGTCCAGAATATGAGGCCTTGGTCGTATAAGAAGTCCACAGCTGCTGCATCCTCCAGGTCACTCACAACGATGGCTGACTCCCCACGTACCCCCTCGGCGTCCACCAATCGGATGTCTCGCCGGTTTGCAAACAGCAGCAGAGGTTTGGCTGTAAAGTGGAGATTTTTAATGTATATGTTAATTCAATTGATCACAGAAACATTGAGGTACAAATTAGGTTTGCGTTCATTTCAGATTTTCAGTGCCAATTTCTATATAAATTTCTGCTTCTAATCTGTACGCAAGTCAGTGTACTGAACATAATTTACTATATCAACTTATTGTTCTATATATAAAAGCTGCAACAATATATTTTGGGGCTCAGTACTTTTTCTTTGCAATACTGGGGACATTTTGGCCCATAATTTTAAGATTTGAACTGCAGAGTAGTTGAGAATAGAATAAATAACTGCTCTGGCTAATAATTTATTTGTTCCAACTCAGGCTGTTAATCATACTGTTTACTGGCATTATCTTGCTCAATGGCACAGTATTTTTTCAATATTATTGCTTATCGCAATATTTCTATTTCGTAATATTTGTTATCATGACAGGCCGAGTATATGTAAAAGTATTGAGGCACCATAGGTTTGCATCATGTTTTCAGTGCAAATTTCTGTAAAATTCTGCCCCTAATCTGTACGTAAGACAGTGTCCTGAACAGCGGTCCTGTCTTACTGAAGATAAATCACACAATTTTTACATACAAGAGTGAAGAGCCTACAATCTCATAACATCTAAATAATGAATAAGGAAATCCAAAGTTCTCCAGCAGCAACATAGAAAATCTTACTCCCTAAAGGGGCACCCACACCTGCAACATCTGCCAAGTCCAATAAATTGTTTCCTGATGCAAAGCAATGCACATAAAAAGTGACGGTATTACACATAAAAAGAGAGAGGGGTGTTTTTTTCATGGCTGACAACAACTGTTTATAACACAGAGCAACCAATGGCGGATAAACTCTACTGATATTTTCGGGCTCATATGTTGGACTAATTTTGATGATTTCCCCCAAATTATGTGATTTAAATTGACAAAAAACTCCCCTCAAGACCTTTTACTACAAACCTATAAGAGAGCTGTGTAGTCACATTTGAGCAGCTGTCTTGTATTCAAGTGTTAATAAAAAGCTTTGTGTGCATTTTTTAGGCAGCAGATTTAACTGAAAACTCCAAATATCTGCCTATCTCTGTTTTCTTCATAGTAACTGTTTTTGGTTGTGCTTTGCTTGATAAAATCTGTTATTATTGTAGACAGATTTTCTGTCTACAATCTTCGTAAATCTGCACTGTTGGTAAACTGTTATTTAGGCTATATTAATATTAATAAGTGTATAATAGGAACCTGGATACTTGTGTGGAACATTTTATTATGTAAAAATCAACCACATATAACCAATATATTTGTGGTGACAACTGGGTTATATTAACTGGTAAATTGCAAAATGAACCATAATAAATGAATTTGGACTAGAATAGAAATTTCCAGCCAAACAAATGGATGTAAGCGAATAATAAAAACATGCATATTGAATAATAGGGTACTTGTGCTTCAATAGCTGACCTCATGCTGAAATTGAAAGGTTCTAAGTTTTGACTCATAATTATTTGGTCTGGAAATGTACCAATGTCAACTATTTGAGATTCGCAACACATTCCAAAGGGTTGGCAGTGTTTAGTTAATAATATGGTATAGTAATTACATAATGATGCATGCTAATAACGTATGTGTAAGAGTAGAAAGCTAAATAAACAGTGAAAAACCAACCATGGCATTATAATCAACATAATTAATCAAGACATTTTTATGTAAACATTCTAGTAGCCAATACTGATTAGTTAATAGTATTGATGGTTTGAGAAGAGGAACAGCACAGACATTTGCAACTCTAAAGTGTGATTAATTTGTGCAAGCAGGGAACAGCCTATGGTCTGGTCAAATGCAGAGGTAGTTTTCATGGACCTACATCTCCTCTGGGTGCACTATAAGATATAAGCTCCGCCTGGTGAGTTACAAAGTATGGATTGCATAGCTGAATCTACAAACCAACGAATTAAAGTTACACGAAGTAATACAGGGAACATGAAAGTAGAAATCTCATAAGCTGTACAGGCTTTGTGTTTTCTTAGAAACATCCGGTAGTCTTATTTACTATAAAGACAGACACCCGACACCGAGCAGGAATGGCTGGAGTTGGTGAGGCCCTTAACTACTGCCATAGACTGCTCACAAACTTTCCCTACCTTAGACGAGTGACCAATAACGACGGAGAAACCAGATTCGCCATCGCGTAAAACCAAATGGCCAAAGTACAAAAGTGTGCGTAAAAAGTCTAATAAAGTTACGCGTCTTGGAGTTAATGTGAAATCCTAAACTTGCAGCTAGCTCACACTTTGGCCCAGTGTCGAGAGACTTTCCCCTGAAGTGGAGTAGCACCTGAAGCGTAACTACAGCGCTCTTAACAAACACGGCGCCGCAGTCCAAAAGAACCGTGGCGAGAATAAAAAGAAGTCTACGTACCGTCCACCGCCACCGACAGAAGCCAACAGTGCAGTGTAAAAAACAGCAGCAAGCCGCCCATTTCAATCTCCTTTAAATCCACAACTCCATGATCAGAGGTTGAGTCCCGGATTGCTCTCCCAAACGAGCCCTCGTCCGCGTAAACATGTAGTAGTCGTCCGTCCCAAATACGTGCGCATGAGTGTCTCCTTTCTTAATCTCTGCACTTTTTCTTTTCGGAGGTACTCACAGGCTTTCACTCGTGCTTCTTTTATACTTTGGACTGTGGCGAGCTCGCGCACGGAGAGAAGAAGGGACTCGAGTGCCTGTGACGTCACCGCGGGTGCAGGGTGCAGGGGTGGCGGGACTGGAGAGAGGGAGCAGTGATTTGTTTGGGACTCCTCTGGGACTTGTTGCCCGCCGCTGTGAGCGTGTGAGTGTGTGTGTGTGGATAGGGGTAGTAGAAGGGGGTAGGCCGAGCTTCCAAAGTGGCTAAAAAGTGTTTTGTCGCCGCGCTGGACTGGCCACTGATTGAAACGAACACAGGACACCACCTAGAGGATGAAAACAGGAACAGTGGAAAAAATGGGGCCACTATGGGGTCCACATGAGTATTGAGGGATACTGCAAGAATGTGGTGGAAAACTAAGATTAAAATGCATATTTTCTGCTTATATTATCGCCTAAAGGACTATAATGAGGAAGTAGTAAGTAGTCTATTTAAAATGCCAAAAGTATTTTTTATTATATATGTCATGGCCAGGACAACAAGCCTAATAGACAACATAGGCCTATACACATACATACATAACAATACTTCAAGAAGATAATATAATAATAGTAATTATTATTCTTATTACCTTTTCTACTTTTTTTTTTTCACAGCTTATCTAAACCATCCCAATATTTCCTTTCTTCTGGACACATTTAATCTGAAGCGCCAACTGGCTCCTGCTTCAAAAGATCTGTTAACTCAAAGCATATGTACTGGACTGTGAAATGAGATGAGCAAGCATTTGTTTTATTACTTCTGTAGAAATATTATCTATTTCTACAAAACTGAATAAATATTTCAATATTTTTGTTTTTATTTTACATTTGTAGGATCATTTAAAATTATTGTTAGCCTATTACTCTCTGTGATTTAGCTCTCTCAAATCACAGAGATTCAGTACCAGGTTCAATTGCCAGACTTAGGGGGGCCCGTGTGCAGTTTGTATTTTTATTGTGTGTTTTTGTTGGTTTCTCTTGGTGCTCTGGTTTTCCTTGGTCTATAACAAACTTAATCATAACAATCATAATTCAGTGTCAGTTTAGTTTTGTCTCAGTAATGGATAAGACAAGACGTCAAATAGAGTGGATGAACAGACCAGTGGTTCTTAACCTTTTACCCATGGATACCTCGCCAACCCTAACATTCTAAATTCTAAAATATATATTTATTTTCTGGTTAATAGGCCTAAAGATGTGATACAGATGTGCAAAGACTTGCCGTTCCAAAGCCATAACCACAAGGCTACATGCAGAGTAGTTTAGTTTCTTCACTGATTCAAAGTATACAGTAAGTGTACAGGAGTAGGCTTAAACTACTTCGTGTGTTGACTCCATTGTAGCCAGACACAGGAATGTCGTAATGAAACATATTTTCCTCCACCCATCACCTGCATCCCTAGCGGCGCGCTTTGATTCACACTCAGGCCTATACAAACATTAAAAATATTCTCCGCATTGGTCTGCCTGCTGCTCATAAATACCACACTTTAAGACCAATATGACTGATGTAACATACCTTTTTCTATTTCTGTGTGGTAACTGAAAACAGGTGCTGGCAAAAGAAGAAGAAAGATATCTCTGTTGTAGACACATCTGTCCAGGTTACTCTGCACAATAAATATCAAGTATCAGATCAGTAATGTTTCAAAGGTTGATATAGAAACTAGAAATGCACTGATCCGGCTTTTGCAGTTCTGATATTATAGCTTCTGATCTGAAAAATACCCAGTATCAGACTAAAGACAGCATTTACTTCCTTTAAACAAAAATAAAATTGAAGAAGTACAAAACTGAAGAAGTACAAAATCCCTTAGTGTTGACTGGAAGGGCTTTTTTTTTTTTTTTTTTTTTAAAAAAGCAAAAATAAACATGTAGGGGGTAATTTTTAAAAGAATTTCTTAAGAAGAGAATTTTTTGAGAAGTGTATGGATCTACTATTGAGAAGAGCTTGAACAGATGCGGTTGCTTCTTTGCTGATACAAGAATATCGCTTTCGTCATTCTTATCTTCTTGAAGACTGAATTCATATTTTATGTAACGTCTAATTAAAGGTCCTATTTTGCACAAAACTGACTCTTGTGAGTTTTTAGCCATGTTAGAATGTTAGAGTTGTGTGTAGTTTCATTCATACATGTTTGAGTAACCCTGCATTATTAGTCTATCTTCAATCACAAATCTCAAAATGACCTGTTTTACCTTGTGATGTCATGTAGTGGTAGTTTTCAAGTTAACAGCTACGTTTTACCTTTTGTTCAGTAGAGACTGGCTACTCCATGGTACCAAGGCTGGTGCTACCTAGTGCCTCCGCTCAATTTCATTTCTCTCCAGCAACTAGGTCAGGAATCGAAATACACTAGACAATTTGCAAGAACCACAGAAGTGTGAGTCCAGGCACCAGCCATCAGTGAAGAGCCATAAATTCTGTACCTGCCTATCGTTGAGCAAATGAATTCTAATCCTGCCAGGTCAGATGGTTTCCACAAAGTTAAACAGGCTGATGAATCAGGCTAACTCCACGGCTGAAATTATCTAAATGATTCCAGTGAAGGTGTATGGAGTTTAAAAACGCAGTGGAGCACTTCCTGTATTACCACATGACAGCATTAGGTGGAACAAAGCGTTCTGTTTGAGAGAACTTAGCCTAAATATCCATGTGAATCAAACAAAACACATCTGCAGGTATGTTTGTGAGGCGGAAACAACATTATAACATAAAAAGAAAATATGATGTGAGAACTACAACTCCTTTATGGGTCAAACACTTCCAAAAGGACAATAAATACATATTATGCATTACTCTTGATTTAGACCTCCATATTTTGTTGTGTAAGTGTGGGATGAGCCCTGTCTATTCCAGTGAGTCAGCATTTTGTTATGGGAACGTAAGCTCTCCTGAAAATTGATGCCAAAACACATTTTTTGCTCTTTTTCATGAAATACATCAATTTAGCTGGAACAAAGGGAGTTTAAATGGAAAACAGGTGCAACAGTTTACTGAATTCAAAGTTACTGCTAACATATTTGTTGTTGTAAACAGCTGCATGAGGAAAAATGAGGCGCTAACGTTAACTGGCCCACCCAAAGGGAACCAGTTAAACTTTATTGTAAAATGATGTGAGATTGAGGGCTTCTTTTTAATACACCTTTATTTTTCTATAGTAAATGAAAACAGCAGCAGACGAAAGAAACCTAACTTTAGACACGTCTGTTCACCCTGCTGCCATAAAACACATAGGCAGGACTTCAGATCCTTGGTATGACTCTCTTATATAATTCATCAAGATGGTGAGTTATTGTGCTATAGCTGTTTTAAATTAACTCACCTGGACAAATACGTTTCATGTCTAGTCCAAGGAGCTTCTTCTGGGGCTTTGATGTAAATATACTACATGTTTTAACTTCTATCTTTGAATTCTGAACTTAAAAACATCTCAAGGTATCATCTGGAGGACTTCAGTGAGGGAGCTCAGAAAAATGAAAAAGTCTAATTACTTTTATAATTTAAATCCTGAAAACATGATTTATATTTTGGATAATATTAAATCAGCTAAATATTAAATTGACTCTTGTGAGCTTTAAGCCATGTTAGAATGTTGTGTGTTCTGTCTTCATATTCAAAGCTAAAAATGCTATGTTCCACCTTGTGACGTCATGTAGTGGTAGTTTTCAAGTTAATAACCACCTTTTAGCTTTAGTTCAGTAGAGACTGGCAGTTCGAGGGCAAGGACTGATGGAAAGTAGCTTGTAGCTAAATGCGTCGCAGAGCATCTTTTCCCTCTGAGATTAATATTTTCTGTGTTTTCTCCTTGTTTAAAAAAAACAAAAAAACAAATCTCAAACAGAAAACCCTCTGTTCCACCTTGTGATGCCATGTGGTAATACAGGAAGTGCATACAGGTACAAAACAACATTGTAAGAGATCAGAAAAGAATAATAATAAGGGCCCTTTAAGGACATAATTGAATTGTCATGGATTGTATTCTATTTTTATGTATTTTACGCAATGATATGATTCTACCTCCAACCAGTGCTGCTGTTGTGTCTTTGGGCAAGACACATCACCATGTCTGGCCTGTCAATGTGGCATAGTGTTTTAATGCACCGTTTTAATCCACTTATACCGTGGTCCCACAAACTTTTTTAAATCGGACAACCTTTCGGCTGTCCAAGGATGTTCAAAGCGTTTATTTTGGTTTTAGTTGAAGCTAGTCCCTCCTATCAGTAGTTCATTTGTTTA